>NW_017728906.1:20815201-20842986 GCF_001723895.1 Crocodylus porosus
ACTGGGGACATCTTCCAGGCAATAACTGCCCAAATGGCGAGGTGGGGGCACACATGGCAGCTGTGCTGCATGAAGGCCAACTGTGCAGCCACAGCCCACTGGCAGCTGGCCCAGAGGTGCAGATGGCTCTGCTGCAGTGCTCAGACCACAGCCCACATGGCTGTGGAGTCCCTGTCCAGGTCTGTCAGGCGTGCAGACATGGGGCTGCAGGTTCAAGGGAGAAGATATTGTCACAGGTGGCAGCAGGTTACAGCCAGGCAGCAGCCCTCACTGCCAGACTGATGCAGTGGGTAGAGGGTGCAGAATCCACTCTTGGTCAGAGCTGCTGCAGCAGTCCAGCTAGCACAGTGTCCCCATATGCCAGCTGGCTGGGCCTCAGAAACTCCTGAGGGCAAGTAGCCCTGAGCTGCATGCCAGGTCAGCTTTTTATATTGCTGGGACCAGCAGGGGTGCTGGCCCCAGCCTTCAGCTCCCCCTGACTGAAGATCTGGGAAGAGCTGGGCCAGGTCAGTTTTTCCCAAATGGCACAACTTGCCCCACACCAAAGTGCATGTTCAGGCATGTGTGCTGAGGCACAAATCCCTGGCACAAATTTATGCTGCTCCTATTCAAGCTGCTGTAAGAGCACATGCCTGCATGTGTGGATGTTTGGTTCCCCAGGGACAACTAGCAGTTTCCCAGGGACAATGCTGCAGCTACTTGTCCCTGGGGAATGCCTGTGCCACATGCACTTTGGTGCATGGCAGGTCACCCCTGGGACGGTAGGGGAGCTTACCTGGGGTTCTAGGATCTTTCTGGGGCTGCAGCAGTGGTGGTGTGTGCACTTCCAGGTAGCCTGGCTCCACTTTTCAGCAGACCGCATGGCCCAAGCATTCACTGCTTTGGGGTTTTTTTCTGCATTTTGTTTTGTTTTGTTTTTTTGTTTTGGACCCTTGGATATCCAGGGGTCAAAAAAACCTGCAGAAAAAGCCTCTCAGGCAGCACACCCTTGCAGTGTAGAGAACATGTATTTGTGGTGCCACACACCACACAACTGCGCTCCTCTGGACGCACCCCTCGAATCCATACTGAAGCAGTTAAGATTCTGGAAAAATCCTTTTTTCTTCATTCTTTCTTCACCAAACAAGGTCTGTGCCTTCTTTAGGAGCATGTGACATGATAATAAATATAGTACTGTTAAAAGTGCAGCAAGGCAACAACCTGGTTTAAGCAAAGCAGTTGCAACTATGTCAGCTGCCAGACTAGATACCCAGGAAAATCTTTCTCTGATATCTTTGCTTTCCTTTTGTCCACAAGCTTTTCTTTCATCTTTTCAACCACCTCATGCTATAACCAGGGCTGAATACATTATGCTGCTGAAATCTGAACAGAAGGCTAATTCCTAATCAAAATAGGCACTAATTTCTTTCAGTGCAAATTATCATCATTCATTGCAAATTTGCTCTCCTTGAGCTATGCCAACATGTTGTAGGATCTCAGTACTTCCAACCAGAGTTATAAACACAACACGACAAAGAACATTCTAAAAAAGGTTTGGCTCTTTTTTCTGTTTCTGCTGAATGTTTCTGAGATGAGGAGGATGAAAAGGTTATTGGAATGTTGTTATCATTAATCGTAGTAAAAATAAAATGTTTTAACTTTTGTTGGGTTCCATAAAAGGTGAGAAATTCCTTTTAAAAACATTGAGACTCTAAATAGTAATACGTGTTGTTTATCTCTTTTCTGCTGAAACAGATCATCCACTGGGAATATGGAGCTTTTAGAAAAAGATACTGCAGAGATACCAATGGAAATCTTTAGTCCAATATCCAATGGGTATTATTGTACAAGGATGGCAAAGATGCCATTTGATATCAGGAAAGAAAGATACACATAACAGCCATCCTGTAGAACTGGGCCTCCCAATTGTAATGCTTATCTATTATACATAGATTCTGCAGCTTTCCAGGTGTCACCATAACATATATATTGTGTCCTCTAACACCTCATCATAGATGCAACTGTGGTTTGCCACACCATCTGTTCAAAATACAGATTTTATAGGTTTACAATAATGCCATCAGGTAAATAGCTCTGCAGATTGCAAATATGGTTAAAATAGACAAAAGATGCAAACATTAAACAGTGCTGTGCATTTTCTGCAGCCTTGAAATATATACATGTCTGGATTCAATTACCTTTTGTTATAACTCAGGTATAGAGAACATTTGCGTGCAAACATGAAGCTGGAATATTTCTGTAATTATGGTATTTATTACTTTTTGTTTGTTAGTTTTTGTCATCAGAAGAAGATGAAAAGCTTTATTCAGATACAGTGCTCTTTACACATAAAAGTGTTAATTACAACATAAATGATGACATTGAAAATATAAGGAGATTTCTAATTTATCTGTAGTAGAAGTAAATGCTCCAAACAGCTTGTGATTTGGGCTGTTTGTAGGGATTCTTTAATAGGAAACAAAGAAAGCTGTGAAACCTTATGGTAGTGATGTACCCCAAACTGGACTTTCTCCATTCATTCTTAGTTTGCTACTAAGATAAAATATTTTCAATTAAGATGTAGAAACAATGTCACACATTGGTGCTTAAGCCCTGTTTTTGAAAAGTACCACTCACTTTATCTACATTAAAACTGAATCTGTTATATATTTAAAATGTTATAATCTTAAAATGCACTGTACATACCAGCGTTAATTTTGAAATCTAGGAAATAATCTTGATTGTGGAAGTGTAGATAATGGGATACTTTTTAAACCCAGTGGAATCAAAGAAGCCAAACAGCAATATCAGCAAGGCTGTATTCCACTTGACAATAAGATGATCTTAAATGCTATAATTAAAAATAAGAGTTACTTTCATTAAATACTGAACCCCCATTGTGCAGATTATCCTAGCAATGTTTTGCATAATGCTCATGAATCTATAATGCTTAAGGATACACAATAAAGATTACATCAAAGATATGAAACAGTAAGAATATTTTATAGAACAGTAAGTGGTGACTAACACTACCAAATATATACCCACAGTGGCCACAACTGTGTTTCAGGTAAAGATGACCATCAACCATCCATTTTAGGGGAAGAATGTAATATATCACTTTTTGGTTTGGTTTATTTTGCAGTTTGTTTTTTTAGGGTGCATATAGTAGAGTTGAAAAAATAGTGAAAAATCTTACCATTAACATACTGTCACTTTTTAGAGTGAAATTGACATGAGAATTCACAGTTTGTAAATTTTTTGTCACATGATCTTTCATTCAAGAAAGGTGCTGTTCACAAGGATGCATATAAATGCATCTATTTATGCATGATTATATGTGGCTACATAAAACCAATAAGTTCAGTAATGCACGTCATATAGCTAAAATAACATAGTATATGAGTTGGTCTGCTAGCTTTAGGGATTAAAACTGGGCAATGGGACAATTAATCAAATGAGATGAAGAAAGATATGTGACTGCACCCTTTGCTCAATAAATGATGGGTGGATGCAGAAATGTGATTACTTTTTGTGCATGTCACCAGGGTTAAGGGAATGTAAAAACTAGTTCCTATAATTTTTGAAGGTGGTTCTATCCAAAACATGGGGCTTTAGGGTGAGGGGGAAAAAAAGGAATGCTTGCTTAAGCCTATGTCTTTTTTAAACCTCTTCAACTTTGCTACTCACTAAGCCTTTCCTAAGCTGCGATGGTCATTCAGTTACAGAACAAAAACACATTTGACTTTAGAGGCCAGGCACAAAGCTCAAAGTTAAGTCCAAATCTGGATAATTTACACTAAGTAAACAATAAGATGAACATTTTATGCTGATATGGGTCCTAGATAAATGGAAACAAGGAACACTTGAGTAGGCGGAATCTTATTACCTGCAGTTAGCTGATGAAAAAGCTAAAAAAGATCTTGACTAACTTGTTTAACAGATATCATGTGTCCCACTACATTTTCTGTTTATCATCATTGTGATTCCTTGTCATTTAAAATGACTTTAAATTTTACTTTGTTCCACAAGGAAGCAATCCAGATTACCTTATTTTATGCAGGTGAAACATAGGTGATATAAAGAGAAAACACATTCTTAAAACCCGAGGGTCGATGAGGAGTAATCCTTGACCGTTTATCCTCAGAGCTACCACTCTGAAGTTCTGGGCTTAAATACCAAACAGACTTCACTCCATTTCTCTGAACTGGTAGAAGTGATTACATTTCAATCTTCTTTCTTGACTTCTATGGGATTGGTATGGGAATGATTACATAAAGGTGGCTATAGGCATAGCCAGTCTAGAAGCAAGGGATTTTCAGAGTATTCAGGGCCTGGTAAGATCATCTGTATCATAGTGAATTTCATCACTGGGGCAGAAAAACAGCTCTTAGGGTGCTTACAGAAATTATATTTTTTGTGTGACAGAGCCCCTGAAAGTGCTTAATAGCTGCAAATAACAAACATTCATGGCTGCTAACTGCACACAAAATTAACTCTCAATATATCAGGTATTAGCTGAAGGTGTTCTTAGAATGGCTTCAGCTAATAGCTGATTAATTGACCACTAATTTGAGAGTGCCTTAAGGAATCTCTGTACAGATTCCATGCAAGGGTTAAATTTGGGTGATTCTGCACACATCCCATGTGCCTTTGTATGGATGGGCTGATGATTGTGCCAGTGAGCACCAGCCCAGCCCCACCCCGGGGCCATCACAGAGAAGAGAGTCTCTTCCCTGTGCAGCACGGGAGAGAGGAGAGATGGTGTATGAGTGGTGGAAGGTAAACCTGCTTGGGGGTCTTGGACAGAGCTGTCCTGGTCCCATGAGGTGAGGGGGTCCACTCTCCCCTCCCCCACCCCAGCTATAGCTGTGGCAAAACGGAACTGGCAGCTGTGTGCTCCACTGTCAAGAGGCTTGGGTAGGGTGTGGGGAAAGGGAGCCCCCTTGCCTTGTAGGACCAGCCCAGCTCCCCACAATACCCCAGCCAGGTTAGCTGTGGGGAGCTGTAAGGCAGGGTCCTCCTTTCTCTCACCTACCACCTGAGCCTCTTGACAGAGGCAACACATAGCTGCGAGCTTGGCTTTTCTGCAGCTGGAGCTGGGGTGGGGGGCAGAGGCCTCTTCCAGTGCAGCCTGGCCTGGCTCCCCACAAGACTCCAGCAGGGGTAGTTGTGGGGGGAGGCATGTGGTGTTGGGGAGGATGTATGGCTGGGGAGAGGAATGGTCTTGCAGCCTCCTGGGAGGCTGATGGAGTGCATATGCTTGCTGGCCAGGGCCAGTGCAGGCAGACTCAAGACCCCCCACCTCCACCCAAAAGATAAATAGCAGTTGGGTTTATTGGCACACTAACTGATGGCGCTTTGTGTAAAGTGCTATGAGTTAGAATGCCTCCCCAACAGACTACCTAAATGTCTATAGGCACCCTTAGGCAACAGATTTAAAAAATGCTGGCCATCTTGACAATTTGAAACAACGAAAATCTTTTATGATTTTCCTCTTGCGTGGATGTGAAGAGTAAGATGCTAACTTCAGAATGAATGTCTGCAGTGCAGTCAGAAGTCTTCATGGGTCAAAGGAGAGGTAGCATTGGTATGCTAAATTGCCTGCCTAGCTGGAGACCAAGAGTAAGAGAAAGCAATTAAAGATTACTAATTAATTATTTTGGGGGGTGTAAAATAATGAGATTGTCTTTGGAAGGTAAATAAATATTCATAAGATGTTTCCATTTTCGGAAAAAAAAACACATCAGTTGTGACCCATGTGATAAAAATAACCCCAGATTCAGAAATAAATGCTTTCTGCCTTGGAGAAGAAATTCTGCATTTTTTTTCTGTGTCTCACCTTAAAAAAACACACACAAAATTCCACAGATCTTTCGAATACCTCTTTATCTCAAGCAAACCAGTAAACTTCTCTGAGATCTGTATAAGAAGCCCTTTATTGGCTTCACTCAGGACAATTCAGGGCAAGCCTGTTAACATGTTTCTTATTTAAACAAGTACAAAAGACTTTTATCTCTGTTCATGTCATCTTACATGAACAGATGACTTAGAAGCAACTGATAAATTAAATGCATATGAACATGTTGTATTTATTTCATTAGTTTTAAAACAAGATTAAATCTAAAATAAAGTCATTTCTGGAGGAAGTTTTTATAACCTTGCTTACAGGGAATATTTTGTTGTTCTTTTTAATGATTTTCCATTTATTCAGCTTAAATTGCAAGTGGATCTGTCTTTTCTCTGTTATGTGACTACTGTACCACTTTATTATTTAAGTATTAAATCATTTTTATATGAAATAATATTTAAGTATGTTAAGTGCTACTGAAATGCAGAACACTAGGATCATGGAATCATGGGGTCAAAAGGGACTGCAAGAGTCAGTTCTCTTGGGTAGTCCAGCCCTCTCTCCAACAAAACTTACAGTCTAAACTGTGCTGTTACAGGTTGCCTTTGAAATATTTTAAATCTGTGTAATGTTATACTGTTAGAAAAATTAAAGAGCAATCACAGGTTAAGGCTTAATGCGGTTTAAGACCAGTACAAATGTGACTTGCCACTTGTGGGCTGATTGGGCAGAAACATGGACAGAGGCAAGGATCAGGAGCCAGGACTATCCCTCCTCTGGGTTAGGAGAGAAGGGAGGAAGGTGTCATGAAGCTCAGATGTGGTTACCATGGGGGCTGTGCAGCCATGTGTGGGAGGGGAAAAGTTTTGGAAAAAAAAAATCTGTTTGACTGCAATGGATATGGGGAGGGTGGGGAGAAGTAAAGTGAAAGGAGTGAAAAAAATTATAAAAAATAAAGGGCCAAAATCTTACACATATTTCATGGAATTAGGATTGGGTCAGGGAGACGCTGGGTTAGTACTTGCATCAATTCAGAGGTGAAACCAGTGGGCTTGCTTCATGCCACACAGTGGCATGAAGGACTTGGGTGAGTACTCATACCAGGGTGGAGCTGAAACCCAGCTGAGAATGGTTTCTATTCTTTAGCTCATTCTTTTCACAGAGGTAGGTAGTAGGATTGCTGTTGCTGCTTGCATGAGGTGGGATGGGGTAGGCGGAGCTAGAACAAGTAGCACACTGGTGAGCTGCACTTGAGCACTCAGAGTAGTCAGTGGCACACCCTGGGGGCAGAAGAGTTCAGGATGGTTGAAAGTTGGCCTTTGGATGCTGAAGGAATGAAAATAAAGCATTTTATTTCCCTAGAACAGACAGACCATATCTGGGTAAAATGGATCAAAGATGCCCCTCACCTGAAGCGGCATAACTTTAAAAGGTTTAGAGGGTACTTAGTTTGGGTTAACATTTTAAGTGCTCCCATTTTAACTGGTGTCACAGGTTATATTTAAACCATCATAAGGCTAAGGACCTAGAGATTTAGACTGATCAAGATATTGGAAACAATAACACAGTCAGCCTAATAAGCACTGGTTTTAGCACAGCAGCAGCTTAACTAGTGTCAAGCTTTCTGCAGATTGTTTTGACAAAGGGGAGCTTTAAGAAGGAATGAAGCAGAACAGTGAAGTAGGTTATGGATATTTACAGAGAATGAGAGAGTGTATAGGAGGAAGCACTTGTAGATGGAAGAAATAGATGGAACCTGGCATTGTGGCCTAAGTGGGAGCAAAGGCAGGCCTCTTTCTGCTGAACAATAAACAATAGGTTGGGTGGGCATCTGAGTACATATTTACTCAAATCCAAGATGAGGTTCCATTTAACAGAGAGTGGGAAAGAAACTCCTCATCTTAGATTCAGGTATGAGGCAATAGGGGGGTAGGCGGCTGCTGTGGACCCTACTCTGGCCGCAGCCATGGCCCTGGCCTCAGTTCCAACCAAGCAGCAGGGGAAGAAGCTTGGGAGGGCAGGGGGAGAAGGGGAGCCTGGGGCTATATGGAGGGGGCAGTAATGGGGTGGGGGGGCATGGAGAGCAAATAGGCAGACACATGGCAGGGTGCAAGGCACTAGGGAGAAAGGGACAAGGTTTAAGCCCCACTGCCCACCCGCCCATCACCTCCTTCACTACCTGCCTTACACTATCTGCGTTCCCCTGCACTGTCTCCCCCACTGCTTGCCCTCATACCACCTCCCCTACAACCTTCCCCCTACTACCTGCCCCTTTTCTGTTTCTCCACCTTCTGCCCTCTACTGCCTGTCTTCCTACTCCCTCTCTGCTTGCCCCTGGACTGCCTGCCTTCCTCATCACCTGCCCCTCTGCTACTGCTTTCCCTGATGTGGTGGTGGGGGGGAGGGGGATGAATTTAAAATGATTCTTCAATAATTAGATTCTTTACTTGGAAAATTATAACAAATGTATCCTTTTTTCATGTACAGAATCTAATATTAGGGGGATTCTTCTTAAATTCAGAGTCACCATGGATATGGGTAAATGTGGTAGTTTCTGTTTGATGCCATAGAGAAGAGGGAGCCCATGGAAGGATACAAAGAAATAGATTTAGATTGTCTAGAAAGTTGAAAGGGATTTATGTGTCTGCCTATGTGAAGCTATTTAAGCCAGTGAAAATATTAATAAGAATAGACTTAGGAAACGTCATTATGAGAGATCACCAATAAGGAGAAATTTTAATATTTATTTCTCTCTTGAAGAGAAAAAACGCATTTTACAAAGCAGCTTTTCCATACTACAGCCATTGGAGAAATATTTCAGTAAGATGGGCATATGAATTTGTCTCTCAAGAGGAGTTTATATGCTACAGAATTAAACTTTTCCAGTATGATGCTTACATTTCTCTTCACAGATGTAAGGCTTGATCCTGTTCCCTGTGCAGGGAATGCAGCATTGTTTTTTAGAGTTCAAATGCTGGGCCAGATGAGTATCCACAGTACACTATATACCCAGAAGAAACAGGATGAGGAGGATTATATTCTTTGTAGAAAAATCTTTTTTGTGGCATGCTTCATATTTAGCACCCTCTCAACTCCCAGTATTGAGCACATGGCAGGACATAAGCAGCTTAGGTAAAATTCCCACTGTTTGCCACCAATCCTTGGTTGCTGGAAAAATCCCTATGTGTAGTTGTTAGCTAGATTCAGAGAAGCATTTAGATGCCAAGCTTGCCTTAAGAAAGTTTACATGGCTCTTCCTTGTACTGAAAACAGTGATGGTGCCATTTGGCTTTAAGATTGAGAGGCCACCAATTGTCCACTTACCTCTTAAACTTGTGCCAGGCACAGCTCGGCTATTACAGGGGACCTGAGTGATTATGTTCTCTAGGTTATCTCCATGTTGGGAAGAAGTCAGTAAACTGAAGGTAAATTAAACCTAAGTTACGTGGTTGAGAAGCAAAAATAAATGATTTATCAGGAATCTTTTTAGTGTCTTGTCCAAATGACAACTAAAGGAAAATAATAACAAGACTATGAATTTGCTGAGTAAACTCAAAGGGCTAAGAATTTTTGAGGGGGGGAGGGGAAGAGGAGGAGTGGAAGGGGGAACTGAAGAGCCTATTCTTAAGAGTAATGGGTGCAATTAAGACAAATAATATTTAACTGATGGAGACTACGGCAATTCCAATAGTGCAACAAAAACAAGTGCTATAAGAAATATTGCAGATTGGTTTGGTACCAAGCAAATGCTGCTTTTGCTACAGTTGCAAATGCAAGAGAGCTGAGCCCTTGAGGATGTCTATGGAGATGGGAAAAGGAAACTATTGCTTGATTCACAGCTGTCATGACTGACCGAAGCTGCCAATATATTGTCAGCTCTCTTGTTAGATACGATGATGTCCTTTACCTTGGCATGGTTTCCAGTTCTCTGCATCCTGAAGGCATGTAGCCCATCTCTATAATAGTTATCTTGCATGTTTTGGTCTTTGTTTATTTCTTAGGCAAATGCCTGCTTGGCTAATTTTTTCAGCCAAATGTCCAAGCCTTTCCATTCCACTTACTATAAAAAAGATAAAGCCTGAACCCAGGAAGTGCCATAAGCCATCAGTTTCCACTGATTACTATGTGAGATGAATGTAGTTACAACTTCTCAGAGGCTGCTGAAAACACCTCTAAGATTAACCCTTTAGAAAATTCTGGGTGAAATACAGCACTATTGGTGATTTCAAAGGCTGTATGTTTGTCTTATTCCTTTTCTCCCCCCTTTTTTTTGGTGGGGGGGTATACAACTTCTGGCAATACTGAATTTTGAGATCACAACCATGAGCTCATTTTATCCTAGTATAACATGTTTTGCTAATTTAAACACAGGTCTAAGCTAGCATCATTAATTGAATCTACCCAAAATGTTGGAAAGTAGCTTCAGGGTTCTTGTTTTTTTCTCTTTTTTTAAATGAAAAACTGACTGACAAGGATTTTTCAGGTGCAAATGCAAATATATCATATCTATTTTTTTGTTTCTACAGAGTGTTTTGAAATATTAACCTACAGTTGTCAGGGATTTATTTCCTGAAAAGCTGTTTACTTCCTTTTCTAAGAATAATGGTAATTGCTTAACAATAATTACAAAGTGTATATGCAAGTTTGAACAAATTGTGAATGTATTTATGCCTATATTAATGTATTATAAGCTCTGGGTATCCATATGTGCATTTTCACATGTGTATGTGAAATATATGTTTATATGGTGTACAGTATATTCTTACTGTTAAAGAACTTCTGTTCATTTACACACCTCTGCCTTTTATCTCATTGTATGTAGTTAGAGTTGACTTACTCACAATATTTAGTTTAGGATTTAGACTACAAATAGACAAACTATACAGTAATATTATACTAAAATATCCTCCCAATGGGGCTTAATTTCCCTTCCTACAATATCTAAATACATTATGAAAGGTCTGAAGCAACATTCATGAGGTATGTGAGAAAAGTGTCTAAAGAACACGGTAGAGCTCAAGACAGTGTTGATGTCAGTACTGCCATCCGTCATTGTAATGAGTGTCCGAAACTCCTTTGAAAATTAGCTGTCTGTGATTACAAAGATTTCAGAGCATAGGCTGTTTCTCTATCTGATTCTGAAATGTATTAATATGAATGTTATGCTAATTTGTATACTTTTGACCTAGAGTTTATCTCAAAGATTCAAGAGGATATTGCCTCATTAACTCACTCACAAAGGAAAACTACCTTCACCTTCTCACTTCATTAGATGGAATTGTAAGTTCTCCTCTTTTTTGGGAAAGAGTGAATAAACAAGAGTCCTTCAAGATAAGTTGCTTATTTCAGCATCAAGTATAGTTGCCTCGTGCATATATAATAGAGTTATAACATTTAGTATTCAGCTGTAATTCTCTCCACTCTAACTGATAGTGTTTTGATGGCTTTTGGAGTTTCAGTTCTGTCTGGGAATTTTAGTGATGAAGTAAGGCAGACAGACAACAGCTTGATTTTCATAAGCTAGTTGACCTTGCCGGACTGAGAAGTACAAAATGGTTGTTGTGAAACTGAATAAATATCCCTATCAAGTAAATGAAAAGTGTGTGGCTCCATCAGCACATAGCAAAAAGCCTGGGTGAATTTTAAATGATTGAAACAAGCAATGTGTTCCTATTATTCAATTTCTGTAGGACAAAAACATGTTTTTTAGCTGGTGTTTTAGTTTTAAATCTGTAGTATCCCCCAGAATCCTAGTTTATTCATACGTGTCAATATTTCTAATTACGTTTTCTTTTTTGAATATACGTTTTATGTTATCAAGGCATTATACTACAAAGAGGAGATTTAAGTTCATTCTTTCTTCTTTCCTTTTTTAGAATCAAACATAAATATTTTCCTCTCACAGTTTTGCAGGTAATTCAGCATATGGGGGAAAGATCCATCCTTTATTCAAGTCAACAGGAGTTTTTCTGAGGACTTTAACTTATATCACCTGTTGTCATTTTTGATGTGTAGTTTTTCACTCCTAAACAATAATGTACATCACATTGCTGCCCGGCTGAAGTGGCTTTGAAAAGTCACTCCTACGTATAAAACTACTCTGACCTTTGCCATAATCCAGACCTTTAAGTCTGCCACCATGTGCCCTCTATTAAGAACTTTGATGTACTGTATAAAAGCAAAATGCCAAGAAAAAAAGACTTGTAACTGTTTTAAGTTTACAGAACATTTTCAATTTGCATTTCACCAAAATACAAGAATGGGAAGATCTAGAGAAAGTTTTAAAATATCACAAGAAAAGCTTTTTATAGACATTTCTGTCGCTACAAAAATGGGTACTATAAGCAAACGCTAGAAAGCCTTAGTTCTGGTGAGATTTCCATCTAACTCTTTAAATTTAATCATTGGTGATAAAATAATTGTTCGGTTGCTTCTTTGACCTTCCAGACATTTTGAGGGGGTTTTTTATGATTACAATTACATTGGCTGACATAGCAGTTTTGGGTGGAATGTTCCAAGTGTAGCTTCTTTGCTGTTACTCCTTGAAGAACATAACCAACATACAGGAGTGCTCTTCTTTTGTACAGGTAGAGATGGGACATTCCCACTAGACAGCATACAGAAAGCAAATACAAATCTTTGTAGAAAAAGTTAGAGGTGAGGGGATAGGTCTTAGATACTCATTTAATCCAATTTAACACTTGCCCATTTTATATCCCTGAAAAGGGACCCATTGTTATGAGAAGGAAAACAGTACATTTTGCTCAGGATTATTATTTGCTTGATTATTAGCTGGCAGCAGGGCTTGGAGGATACCATATGCAGCCATATAGAGGAACACAAACACATACACAAATTTATCACCAGTATTTTAAAGATAACATTTTGTCCTCAGATTACTCGTACACAATTCAAATAGTGGAAGTTCCTTGCAGGTCTATGTGAGCAAAAAGTTATGCTAGTTTATTGCTACCACAATACTACAGTTTGAAAAGACTAACAATACCTAACTTTTGTTATGATACCCGCACCCCTTAATTCAAATAAGCATCTTTTACAAGTATGTGATTAAAGGTCATTTTATGAATTTTGAATAATGCTGTTTGCCGATATCAACAGAGTCCAGTGTTGGAATTCTTCAGTCATTGATTATGTGTGTTTTAAGGCTGCTGTATAAACTTGGGATGAAAACAAAATCAGCTGTAGGTGCTTCGGGCAAACATTGCTTTCAAATACCTATGTATTTCGTGGGGACCATACCTGTTTTAGTTACAGCTGTGACAAATGATGAGTGACAGTGTTAGCTATAGAGTTCAGAGTCACATTCTGGTCGAGGTGTGGACTACAAGATTCCCAGAACTTTGGGTGGTTGGATTTTTTGCTTGGGTTTCCATTTTATTTTCATTCCCACTTCCCTTGCATGAACATAACACAAAAGCAATCTCACTGGGTATTTTTTTAACAGTAGTAAATGGATGATGTAAAAACGATAGCCCAGATCTAGCCCCTACTGAAGTCAATTAGATGGTGAAGGCTGCCAATACAATGACAGATTGATAGAATGTGATCTGGCCCTCAATCCAGTGCAGCCACAGGCAATATTTACTCAAAATACAAGTCAGTTGTCAGTTACAGCTTTTCAAAATTGTCAACTAAGCTGCTAAGAATGATGTTGTGAATATGACATTGGGGTTTATTATGCTTATTATAGGTGGAGGCATGCACACAGTGTGTGACAAATTTTTATTATCCATTCGATGCTCTGTCTACTAGACAATCCTGAGATGGCTATGTTCCAGACTACCAATCCTGAGTTGGCTATTGCCAAGGGCACCTGAATGCAGTTAAGTGGGGCCCATAGGTGATACGTATGGGGGTGGGGCATGTGCCCCCTCTGAGAGATTGGCCTTTACAGGCCAGGGAGTGGGGGACAATGACCAGTTCCCCCCCACCAAGGATGTGGGGGTGCGGAGAGAAGTGCCGGTGGCACTTCTGGTTTGCCACCAGGACTTCCACCCCATCCCCCACCCCCCGGTTGGCGATCAGCTGCTGGTGCCCCCATCCCCCCCAGGATCAGGAAGCACCAGCTGCCCATGGTGGGGCCCATCCCTGATTGGCTGCCCAGCACACAATCCCCATCCCCCTGCTGTTCCCCTGTGAGGGGTAATAGTCCTTCTGGCCCATGGCCCAGCCAGCACAGGGATTCAGCCTATGTGGGGGGATCCCCACACCTCAGTGGGAGGGTTTCCTCCCTGGCTAGTGTCCCCCAAGCCCTGCTGCTGGTGCAGAGTGGGAATTCTCCCTCTTATCCCTCAGCAAGGTCCAGTGCTGGTTTAGCCCCACCCCTGCAGGTGTGGAGGAAGAGTCCCTCCAGCCCAGGGTGCATCAGGCCACATGGTTGATCCCCCCAACTACGCCTGTGGGAACAGGGCTTAGCTGGTACCATGCTGAGTGGTGCAGATGGAGTAATTCCCCTTCTGCACCGGTGGCAGGGTTGGCCCAGGCTGGAGGGACTGCTCCCTTGGGGTCAGTGATTGGTGTGGGACCTGGGTGAAAGCCTTACATACCAGAGATGGGCCTGAGGAGCAGGGCTCTGTTCCCTGCCTCCCCCTCTGCCCCACTGGGCTGGCAGGTGCAGGCATGATCAGGGCTGCAGAATGGAGGCTTTTCTGCCTCAGAAATATGACAGCCTGGGAGCAGAACCAGTCCTGCTTGGCTGAAGCAGTCAGTGTGGGTCACGGCTAGTCCACCCACCCACCTTGCAAAGGGCAGGGCTTGCGGGGGAGGTACAAAGCATTCTAGAATGCTGGGGGACTTTGAGTTAATTTGAGTCACGAGAGGATCTTGGACAGAAGTACAATAGACCAGTTTAACTTAAATCAGTTAAATCTGATTCTACATTCATCTAGGCTTATCTTAAAATTGGTTCAACCATTTTGAAACAGATTTATGTGCACTGAACTTCTATTCTGTTACAGGCTTAAACTGGTTTCTAATCACTTAAACCAGTTTATCTGTGATGTTTTTACCTAGCCATAGTCTTTGAATTTTAAGATAAATAATGGGTCTTTCTCAGTGTTCACAATATATTCTGAGGGACAGATATTACTTTGACTTACTCTAGAATTTAAATATTTTTATTGACAAATAGCAGGAAACAGATCTTTAGGAAGCATGATGTCTTTATCATAGAGCTAATATTATTTCACAACACCATGTTTGCTTTTTTAACACTTTTCTTAGAATAGTAAAATATTGGTATTAAATAGCAGTGGAATAAGTGCAATTGGCAGAATAAAATTCATATTTCAAAAAGTCTCAATCTGTTTTTGATTTTTAAGACTGTTTTCACCATGTGTGATATAGTCCTGAAAGATAAACACTTTAAGGAATGGATGCGGTATTTAGTAAAATGACTTTTTCTGTTGCCAGTGAAAGCCAGATTTTAATTTTACACAGCATACTCTGTAATCAAGATATCACAATGTGTTTTTCTATAATGGTGCTGGGTAAATGCCTCTATGACACTGATTGGAATGAAAATTCTCTTTCCATGATGCATTCATCCTCTGGTATGTTCTAGGACCATGTTCTGCTTTACCATTAAATTGGTGTGGTAAGGACAGAACAAAGAATTTTCCTCTATATTTTCTAGCCTTTGGTAAGGTGTAGGGATTGTTGTATTCCCTTGTTCACTGACTTGAAAGAACTACCTGTTCTTACACTTTCCCTTGGTGTAGAGTCCCACAGGCCCCTTTGCAACACCTAAACCTGGAGAGATGCCACACTCTTTATGCGGTGCTCAAAGATAATATGACTTTGTTAGGTAAGAAACGCAGGAAACAAATTTGGCCAATTTTATATCTATAAGAGGAATGCAAAAGGGGCACAATGGTGTGGCAGAATCTGCCCTTCTCTATAAGAGGGTTGATAATATACCTATCAATGTGGTGTATGAGCTATTGCCATCAGAAGTTGTTTTATGTATAGCTGGCAGACTAGCTTATCACCTTTTGACAAAAGTGAGGATACAAATTAGAAAGAAAAAAAATAAAATCCCTCCCTGAAAATTCTTCCAGTGGTGTATAGAAGAAACTACCGTCCTGGAGTATGGATGCTCCACTTCCTGTTCCATCAAAACTGGCTATATTTGGATCTAAAGAAAACAAATTCATAGGAAGGTGATTAAGAGAGTTAGAGGTCAGGATAAATAATGTGATAAAAATTTGTCAAGCTATTGAGATAGTACAATTGGTTTAAAGAAAAATTGCTGCTGCTAAGTTCTTCTATTTTCTGGCCAATTTGATCAAATAATCCTGAGAGTGGACAATTTGGAAGGAAAAATTGTGTGCTTACAGGGACAATCTTTTCAGACTGGGACTAAACTGGAGAAACAGACTGAAGAGTTTGGCCTTGTCATAAAAGTTATGAATGGGTTATTTAAACTTGAGAGCACTGGAAAAACTAGAGAAGAACCACAGCTGGGACATTCTTGAAAAACAGAGGTTAAGTACAAACAGTCAAAAAGACTGAGCCTGAATCAATTCAATCTTTGCAAGTTAGTCTAAGCTGTATAGATTGAATTGATAAGCAAGTGAACAGACATTCACTTTTGATTCCAGAAATTCAGCTACGTGCCTGCAGTGGCACGGGCCAGTAGCTTGGGAGGGGAGGGGGGAGTGCTAGAGCATGCCTCCCTGCTCAACTGGAGCTGACAGCTTGGGCCAAAGCTATCCCACCCACCCTGTGAAGGCAAGGTTTGCAGGGGAGGTACAAAGCATCCTAGGATGCTGGGGGGCTGTAAGCTAACTTGAATCTGGAGGGGAAATGGGACAGATATTCAATAAACTGATTTAACTTAAACCAGTTAAGTCTGATATTACATCCATCCAGGTTTATCTTAAACAAGTCTTGGCCATTTTGAAAGCGTTACAGTTCTGTTACATTACATATTTGAACTAGTTTCCAATCACTTATACTGCTTTTTGTGTAATTTCTGTCCCTAGCCAGAGTTAGAATAAGGTAAGATTTGGGAAAAGGGTTATTAAGAGAAAAAATATTTTTTCCATATCTGTGCATTTGAAAGGTCTGTACAAGCACTAATCAATAAAGGCCCACAGCACCTCTCTGAGGTAAGCAATGTTACTTTCATTTTCTACGTGATGTGCCTAAGACTTAACCTAGGTTGTAAAAAAAAAAAATAAAAAAAACCAAGCAAATAAATAAATAAATAAATAAAAAAGCGAATTTACATTTCTTGCACTAGCTACATATTTAAAACAAGTAGAAGATGTTATCTTGATCCTTGCTTAAACATATGTGGTTACAAGAGATAAAATTATATAGACTGGCTCATTAAGTGACTGGTTGACAGGCCACGGAATAAAATGAAGGCGCTCCCTTTGATTTCAGCATCAGCTGTCGATCATCTGGAGGGAAGTTATCAAGTCAGTTTTTGAGTCTGGCAATACTGTATTCTGAAAAAATCTTGGTCTGTAACACAGGCAATTGAAATGTCAGCTAATTATGAGAAGTCAGTTCTCTGTAAGACGGTATAACAAACTGGCTCAATCCTGCAAAAAGTCAGTGGGAGTTGAGGGTTCTTCAGCTTGTAAGTAGATACCCTGTGACCAGGATGGGAAAACAAGATAGCTTGACCTTGCCAGTTCTGATTTGTGGCAACTTTTGAGTTTTTTAATATAGCATTGAATGAAAATAAAATCTTTGGACAACTTTTATGGAAACCCAATTGCACCAAAAATGTCCATTTTGGGATGAGAAGCTGAGGGTTTCAGCATCATTGTATATTCCTCTCTCTTTTGCTAGAAGAGAAAAACAAACTTCTTTAATGAAAACAATATTTAAAATAATTAAAAGAAACACAAAACAGAAGACTTTTTGAAACAAGTTCTAAAAATACTGTTTTGGGGCATGCAAAAAGGGAAGAAAACAGATTCCATCTATACTTCACGGCAGCATTACATGGTGGTAATTTTGGTTTCAAAAGCACAGTAACTTCTTTCCTTTTCTTGTTTTGCTTTAATTGTTAGCTCAAGAGGGGAGCACATTATTACACAAGACACATAGACAATAAGAACATAGAGGCAGAAGGATATGCTAGGTTATGCTGGAGCCAGTCTTCTGCTATCTCAGACAATCAAAGCAATTTCCATCTTAAAAGTATATACAGGAGACCCTCACCATTCATGGGGGATATGTTCTCATATCCCTTGTGAATGGCAAAATTTGTGAATGAGGCACTGCATTCATGAATGCTCTCTACGTTCATGAATGCAGTGCCCCTGGCGGCTGGGGGACAGGGAGTATGGGTGCGCTGGTGGTGGTGGGATCATGGCAGCATCTGGACCCTAGTGGCAGCAAGTGCGGAGCTTCCAAGGAGCTCCTTTAAGTGTATTTAAGAATATTTGAAACTGCAAATGCTGAACCCATGAATAGCGAGGGTTTCCTGTTTCCAAATGAAAGGTAGTTCTGAACCTCATTTGTATAGACAAAACAAGAACTCTTCTATTTTCTAGTCTAAATTAATTCATTTCTAATTCATTCTCACATTTGTTTTTATTTTACCAATTTCCAGTCACTTAGGGCTCCTAAACACATGACAGAACTCTACTCCAATGCATGTTAATTAGCATGTGTTGGAGCAGTCTCAGTTAATCAAGTCTGCTGCAAGTGCTGGAGTGCACTCCAGCAGCCTCTGTGTCATGAGTATTTAGCGTCCCTGTGTTTTGAAATGGTGTTGGGGGTGCTTTAACTAAAGCTCATTGAACTTCAAGAGGGATGCGGAGAATCTTGAGAGGGTCCAGAGGAGGGCCACGTGTATGGTCAGAGGCCTGCAGGCAAGGTCCTACAAGGAGAGGTGGAGAGATCTAGATATCTTTGGCTTTCACAAGAAAAGGCTGAAAGATGATCTTGTGGATGCCTATAAATTCATCAGGGGAGGTCATCAGGGAATAGGAGATGCTCTATTTACTAGGGCACCTCCTGGAGTAACTAGGAAATGGCCACAGATTGATGGAGAGCAGATTTAGGATGGTCATTAGAAAGAACTTCTTCATAGTAAGGGTTGCCAGAATCCCTGCTTTTTATGTGTTTATTATCCTTGTGCACATAGAACTGGTATGTTTGAATAGCAGTGCCCTCAGGGGTTTCACCTACACTTGGGATGTCTTTTGTGTTTCTCCACCTGGCAGCATTTTTGTAGCAACCATAACCCACCCTAAATTTCTTGTTAGTGAACCTTCCCCCCACAAACTCCACACATGCATCCACACCCACCCACCCATACCCCTACAGCCCCCCACAAAATACAAGAGTAAGACTTCATTTTAAGTTAGTATACTATCATCTCTATGTACACTACACAAACACATGTAAATCAGGACAAAACTATTTTTTTAAATGAAATTAATTAATGTTGTAGTACACGCTTGATTTTTAGAATATAATTTAGTATTTTTCTGGTTCCAAGATGGCAAACCCGCTTGATGAAAGGAGTACTTCCAGGAGGCAAGGGAAGGGGCTTCTGGTAGCAAAGGTCAGGGGCTAGGCGGGTGGGACTTCCAGTCCCAACATGGCAATCAGGGTGCAGGGCACCTGTCAAGAGGCAGGGCTACCCTTGCAGCTCTCAATGGCTTGCCAAAACTCGGTAAGCAGCTTTCCACCAAAGATAATTGCCTGCCCCTGCTTTATGTTTTGTCCATCCTATGACAGTTTAATTCTGCCTGATATCAGGGACACTTCTAATCTTCAACCCAAAAGAAAGCTAGGTTGCAAGTGAGAATGACCCCCAAGAATAAGGATGCAGAGGAGTTTGATTTCCTTAGGAAGAAAGACAGTTATTTTGTCTTGCTTCACCTACATGAAGAAAATTACCAGGTGTTGTCTGTGAAAATAGAAAATCCATGACAAAGGACAAAGGTTTGTCAATTCCTTCAAAATGGTCCTTCATGAAAGAGTTAACCTCTGATTTGCTAAAGGAAAAATAGTAGTTAAAATCAAGTGACCAGGAGCACTTCAGATACCCAAGCTCAGTTCAGGATTATTAGAATGAATATACAAAAGGCATTACAGATTGCAAGTGCTGGATATTCCAGACAGCCCGAGAATGCAACTGAGGATAAACATTTTTAGAGGACTGACTTGTCCAGCAGTGACTGATATGGCATTACAGTTGCTGAAAGGATGTAAGACTCTGTCACAGGGGGTCAGACTAGATGGCCCACTGTGGTCCCTTCTGACCCTAGAATCTATGAATCTGGAACGGGCTTCCAAGTGGGGTGGTGCTCTCCCCTACCTTGAGGGTCTTCAAGAGGAGATGAGACAAGCACCTAGCTGGGGTCATCTGACCCCAGCACTCTTTCCTGCCCAGGGCAGGGAGTCGAATTCGATGATCTACTGAGGTCCCTTGTGACCCTAACATCTATGAATCTATCAATGCTCCTGATCTCTAAACAGTTCCATTTTTGATTCCTCTCTTTTGAATATGTGCTACCAGACCTTTATGTAGCGGCTTCCATACCTTACATTTATTACATTGCATTACATTAGTTGCTACAATAGTAATGTCACATAGCAGGGAAAGAGTTACTTGGAGTGCTAGGGAAACTAGACAGCCAAAATAACCAATCAAAAGTGAGGGTCAGCTTCCAGCAAAATATAAACAGAAGGCCTGGCTTCAGAAGGTTTTTCTGGGTCTGCGAGGAGTCTCATCCTGGGGAGCTGTGGCATCAGATAAATTGAAAACTCTGAAGAGGAAAGGAAGAAGGAAAAAAACTAGTATATTGTTGCAGCTGGTAACTGGAGAAGTGAGAGGTAAGCCTTTTACTCTAATGCCTAATAACAAGGTCAAAAGATAAGAAAGTTGGAAATAGGGAATTATGTGCTTGACAGCAGACAGTACCTTAACCTCAGGGCCCCAGGCTAAGACTCAGTGGAGTTGAGGGTGGATGCAGTGGTACAGTTGCACCCCTTCCCCCACTTTTGATTTCTGTTCCACCCAAAGTTTCAAAATAGCTGCCTGGCAGTGGAAGCAGCATTTCTCTTCAGAAATGCAGCAGTGATGGAGTCATTTGATTTCATGGCTTAATATAATCTACCTGATTCTCTTCAAATGCCTTATTCCACAAATGTGGAGAAAGGCCCATTCTCCTTTTAAATGGTCTTTAATGGGTTCCATTAATTAAGCAAGCTTCTCTTCTCCAATTCTGCAGTTTGTTAGCTGTTCCTGGTGATGTAGCTCCTATTTCAAAGCCCTGCTGTTTTTAACTTGGATAGAATTTTTAACTCAGGTGTAGAAATAACTTTCAGTGAAGTACTGGATACACTATCAAGTTTCTCAGGAAGGCCAGGTTTTTTGTGTGAATCTGAAGAGATGTACATTTAATGTAATGTCTACAAGACTAATCAACATCAGCTTTTCATCATTTTTGGCCTAGTTTGTTATGTTTTTATACATAACATGATATAGCAAATTAATGCACATTTCAATCAAGATATACTTGCTTTTGCTTTGATCTGAATAATATAGCCACAGGCCCTAGCATATTAATAAAGTACTTAGTTTCTTGTTGCCTCGAGCAAAATGAGTTTTGTTATATGATGATGCACCATTTCCTCCTTTGTTATATGTGATGATGCATTCCTCTTTGCAAAATCCTAGATCTGCCCATGGTCAGAATCATATTACATCCTAATTCTTTTTCAACTGTTTAGGTAAGACCTTCCCTATACCCAGTACATGGAGTAAATGAAGGACTTGGACCTGTCAGACCATACCAGGTCCTGGTACCATAATTCAAGACTGTGATATTGTGTGGTCACTCTCATTTTCAAGGTGGGGAATCTAGTGGATTTGAAGAAAGAAAAAAGCCTCATACAGTACACAGGTACCTAACTTTGTAGTTTGCATTATTGCGTTTTATTTTATTTATTGAATTCTAGTCCTCAAGCTCATGATCAAAGGAACATTCCTTTGATGCCAACTTCACCAGTAAGAATATGATATTTGTTCGGAGACTGACCCTTAAGGACTGACTCTTTAGCAACTAGTAGGAGCTCCCTTTGCTCCAAAAGTTTTGTTTCCAATGAAATCTCCGCTACCCCCTTCAGTTGTCTTAACTTCCATTTTTTTGTTAGACATCATCCTTTGTCTTCAAGATCTTCACTGAAAGCTGAGGCACAATATTCATTTAGCTTTGGGACCACACCTAATTTATCTGTTAATCTACCCAGTCCTTACTGTTCAGAAGGCTCACGTCTCCTTTTCTTTTTCTCTTCCATTTATATGGTTGAAGAATATTTTGTTATTTTGTTTTACTGTATTTTCCCAAATCCAAACAACTCTGAAATTAAGATGACCCCCTGAACAATTAGATTCTATACAAAGATAATTTATAAAGTTGTCATAATTTTCCATTTTTTTAAACTAATTATTTTAGGGTCATTTTAATTCATCCCCCTTACCACTACAGTGGGAAAAGCATTGAAACGGAGGTATAGGGGGAGTCAATCAGCTTTACCTCTGCCTCTTGTCTTCCAACACATTGCCCCTTTTACCTCCCTTCTCCCTGTGCATGCCTCCTCCTACTACCTGCCTCTCCTATTTGCCCTGGTTCCAGCTTGGTCCCATAGCAATGGCAGTATTGGCACTGATGTAATGGTAGTATAGATGTGTCATGTGCTCTTTGTCTTATCATTTAAAACTCATGGATTCTTGTATGCTAGTTTTTTTTTCTTGATCTTGCTTTTGCATTATACAAAAGACATGTTGCTGGTATTTCATATTGTCACCTCAGCCCTAAAAAACTGGAATTTTTTAACTGTCAGGTTAAGTTGATATACTTTATGCATACTGGGAAAACAAACATAAACAAAATTTTAAAAACCCACACCCAAACGTTCCCTCCCCCAAAAACCAAACCAAACCAAACCAAACCATCCCATATATTTAGAAAACAAATTCTTCCTAGTATTTTCTTCTACAGTTATTTTACTTTCTCTTCAACCAATTTGACATCAAGGTTACTTTGGCTAGGGACAAAAGTTACACATAAATTGGTTTAAGTGATCAGAAACTGGTTTAAACCTGAAGCAGAACAGTAGTTCAGTGCACATAAATCACTTTCAAAATGGCTGAAACTGGTTTAAGATAAACCTGGTTGAATGTAGTATCAGACGTAACTGATTTAGGTCAAATCAATTTATGGAAATCTGTCCCAGACCTGTTCCTGGTTCAAGTTAAATCACAGTCCCTCAGCATCCCAGGATGCTTTGCAGCCTAGGGCTGGGCTGTGATCTTTGCTTCAGCAGAGCAAGGTTGGCCCCAGCCCTCTGCTCCCTAGTTGGGGCACTATCACTGCCTGGTGGGGAGTTAGGGTCTGACTGGTGGGGTTGGAGCAGCCCCTCAGAGGCTTTCCCCGACTTGCCACTAGCATGGGGGAACAGGGGTGGCCCTGGGAAGAGGGGGTTCCCTCTGCCCACAGGAGTCTGCCTGGCAGGGGGCACAAGAGCCCCTGCCAAAGCTTTTCTCTGCTTGATGCTTGAGCAGAGGGGGTGGGGAGTATGGCTAGATGCCTGCCAGGGTAGGCATGCTGAAGTGAAATGGGGGAGTTAAACCCCTTCCCTTGCCCACATGGAACCCCAGCTGGAGTCTGCCTGGCAAGGGTGCAACAGCCCCTGCCTGGCTTTTCCCCACTTGCCACTGCAGCAGAGGGGGTGGAGGGTGTGGTCAGACACCTGACCCAGGCTGGCACACTGAGGCAGAGGAGAGGGAGTTCCAGGATGCCAGCTGGGGCTTACTTAGGAAGGCAGACCCTGTCAGATTTTGCCTCCCTTTCCCTCCTCCTGCACCCTGCTCCCCACAAGAGCCTGGGACCAGTTGGCTAAGGGGAAGGGGGCAGATTTAAAATCCTGCCATGCCTGTGTGGGACCCCAGCCCTGGTCTGCCTTGGTGGGGGTAGTCCCTGCCAGGATTTTGCCCGCTTAAGGAGGGGAGGCAGCTCCTGCCAGGGTTTTGTTTCCCTCAGTCCCCACTTGAGCAGAGAATGGGGTCCATGGGCATGCCCTGCCTGAGGCTGACAGGCTATGAGGGGGAGAGGGGTTTAATCCCACCTGCCTGGCTGCATGGGACTCCAACCCAGGTGTGCAGGGTGGGGGGGGGGGTGCCAGACCTCAGGCCCCCCTGCTGTAGTGGAGACCAGAGGGAATGTCCATGCCCCAGCCCAGAGTTCACATGATCAGGTGGGGAGGGATGGGGATTAAGCCCCCCTTTCTCCCCCTCATCATGGTGGCTCAGTCTGGGAGTGGAGGGGGTGGTGAATAAGCCTGGCAGGGGTGCCCCACCTGCCACACTGGGGTCTCATATGGGCCATGGAGGGAAGTTTAAAGCTCCTTCCCACCCTCCTGGCCTCAGTGTGCTGGGGCCTGGCCATGCCCCCTCTGGCTGAACCACTGCAGGCAGGTGGTTGCATTTCCAGAATTGAAAGTGAATGTCTGTTCACTTGCTTCTCAGTTCAAGCTACACAATTTAGAGTAACCTGCAAAGACTGAATCAATTTAGCCTCTAGCTTTTTGACTGTCTGTACTTAGCTTAGTCACTAATGTTATATGTACATTGTTTGTTAAGGTATCTTTAATGTTCATACACACTGAATACCTACACCATAAGCCCATTATTTTGAACCCTGGCATCAATCCAGCTTGCATTAAGAAGCTCTGGTGTGTATTTCTGAGTATGAGGCAGTCCCCATCATCCCCATGTTGTGCTTTTATTCTGTTGCAGCAGGACTTAAATGCAGAAAGTTTGCCATCAGTAATCCCTCAGTTTGCATTTGGCCCTTTTGTAGCCCCCCCACATCTACTCTCTACTACTAGCAAGTAAAGAAAAGTAAGTAGTCTTTCTTGTAGTTCCCGCTGCTGGAATCAAGAGAGAACCTTAAAATCACGTGAATCAAAACATGCATGGGTTTCCTTTTATTTGCTTTCTGGTTTCTGAAATCACTTGTTTTGTGATTTTTGTGTTTTTTCTTCATAAGCATAAAACTGATTGTTTTAAAATGAAATGGTCTTATACCATCTTGTGACTTGTATTATTTCCTGATTCATGCTTTTTGAATGCTTCAGGATGACAATACTGGTGATGGTCATACACGTGTTTTTGTTTTAATATTAATTGTAAATATTGATAGTGATCTATTTTTGAGGCATGGGTCTATGATACATAATTTCCAAAGACATTGGGGAAAGCAGATGGAGTGCTGAAGTAACGCATTCAAAAAAACATGCACTTCCAAAGAAGGTGCAATCCCTTGGAGAATGGAATCCATATGATTCTGTTTTCTGATTTTTACCTTTTTCATTAGGTTAGACGTTTTCTTAGGCTGAATTTGTTAGAGTGGTATTAGCCCAAGGCAGTTGGTTCAAGATGAGACATCATAAAATCTGGAAGATATAAAGGAAAAAATGAACAAGGAATCCAAATGACACAACCTTATTGGTAGTTTGTAGCTGAACATGTTCAAAGTAATATAGTCAGATGTAATAAGTGAACAATGTGTCTAGACAGAACTTTCAAACAACAAGGCTGACTATTTACTTTGTGTTCTGTGTTAAGGATAAATGAGTTCTCTGCTGTAAGTGTAGCTTGTGTTTTGTGAAATTAACTCATTGTCTAACATTCCTCACATGCCTAGATACCACATAATTTTCAAATGAGCAAGTTCTTTTATTCTAATTTTTTCTGTTCTTTTTACAGTTTATTAGTTAACATATCTGTGATGTTCATAGTACAAGGGAGAATGAAGAATAGAAAATAGTCAAAAGCACAGCAAAGGTCCCCAGATGTTTTAAAACTAAAAAGAGTCAGAGAAGCACATAGCTATTCTTATCTCCCCTTTAAGATATACATTTTTCCATGTATGTGTTGCATTTCTAACATATGGATTTTTATTGCATTAAAATTAATTGCTAATGCTTTGCTATGATTGAATAAAAAATTAGGATCTTTGAAGTTATGGAAAGCTAAGGAATTCAGGTCCTTTAATGATGGATGGGGGGGAAGCATGGATTTTGTCTTGGCTCTGGTGGAAGTTGAAGGAGAGAATTTTAGGAACAGGTTTCCAGAAGGATCCTGGGAATTATGATAATATTCAGTAAAATGTTAGTAGGAGGTATACTGTTGGGTATAAAGGATGGGTTATCCTCATAAAAGGGTGAATATGGGATCAGGCAAGAACTGAAGTGGGTTTCCCATCAAGAGAAGTGAGAAACCAGTCAAGAGGAGGTATCTTCTGAGTCTAAAAGTATGATTAAAAAATCCATGACTAACTCTGGCACTTGGTAATCCATCGATAAATTTTGATAAATAAAGTTACTTTGGCTTGTAAAGTTCTGGTGATTATGAATGCCTAAGGGTACCACCATTTAGGCATCTTCTCATGGCAAAAGTCCATTTGGGACTCCCAAATTAAGCATCCCTGTCCAAAGTTCCCTGAGGTGTTTGCTTGAGTAGTGGCTGAGTGCTCTAATCAACAGACATGAAAGGTGGGAAGTAATGAGCTTGCTGACCCGTGCTAAAGGGATGATGTAGGAATATAACAGACAGCTTCTGGCTCCCATTACTTTAAGGAGAGAAATTGTAGCTAAAAGAGTCCAGGCAATGGAAAAACCCTGCTGCCTAGGCAGGGGAGAGGCCCATCAGAGTACAGGGTTGCTCCTGCTGCCAGTCAGGAGAACTCTGACTAGGGTGAGCTGGCTGCAAGGGAATAGGCAGCTGGAGACCAGAGGCAATGACTGCTTACCACAGGCCTAGCAACATTACAATAAGACAGTAGGGCAAAGCCTAGGTTGAGCAGCAAGAGGCTGCTAGAGCAGCAGTCCTAAGTTGCCATGGCAGCCAGATGTTAGGCCCTGAGAACAGGGCCGAGCATCTGCGGGTGGCCTAATATCTTCGGGTGGCTTGGGGCTCTATGGGTGGCTAGAACCTCTGTGGGCGGCTAGGGAGCCACCGGACTGGAGGAGGCAGGGCTTAGGCAGTATATAAGCCCAGAACCTGAGCTAGGGAAGCAGTCTAGTCCTACAAACCACCAGATGAAGAGCTTCTGGCTAGGAAGACTGCAGAAGGATGATGGGCTGACTTCAGAGCAGCTCTAAGGACTGCCAGCAGAGGAATACAGCCCTTGCTGCAAGATAGTGAGCTATTATCATTTGCTATACCTAGAGCAGGTTGAGTTTGTTACAGCCAGTGTGCCTTTTTCCTTTGTTACAGTTTACTAGCAGTGGTCTGGGTGGTGTAGTTGTAGGAGTATATGAGGAGACTACAGCAGGGCACCCAAGGGGCACATTTTGGGTACCCTATAACAGAGTACCAGAGGGGTACACCATTGTTTCCAGGATTGAGCCAAGGGGTTGGGTACAAGATAGACAGGGGGAAGGGCCCCAAAGCACGAGGGGGAGAATTTAGCCCAGAAGGTTTAAGAACAGGACCAGGATCCCATAGACTGAGAAGGGTGAGAATGTGGGCTGGGCCCAAGCCCAAGAAGGGCAGGAGTCAGAGACTGAAAGAGTGAAACTAGGGCTGCATCCCAGAACCCCAGTCAGGCACAGTGGGCCTAGGCTAAGGGAACCAGTGAAGGGTGTAGAGGCCTGAGGTGGCCTGCTATGAGATGGGGACAAGTGCCCTGCAAAGTCATTAATTGGTAACACATGTGAGGCAAGGGCATGGCTAGGGAAGGATGGAGGTGTGTATAGCTCTTAAATTTACAAGTACCCTGAGAGGCACAGGTGGACCAAGAGGGCCTACCAAGCATGAAGTAGAACTAACACCAGCAGGGTCTGGGTGGGACCTACTGACTGATAGAAGAATGGAAACCTCACTCACAGCCCCTTAGCTTAGGCAGCCTCATAGTTTCATAGTAGCTAGAGTCGGAAGGGACCTAGG
>NW_017728906.1:20842997-20855356 GCF_001723895.1 Crocodylus porosus
CATCTTCCCCCTCCCCCGACGAGCCTAGTTTAAAGCCCGCCGAAGGAGGTTCACCAACCTCCCTTTCTAGCATGCGGTAGTTACATCAAGGTGTGGCAGGAGAGATAAGCCAGAGCATACCAAAGGTTGCGTGGCCACCAGGGAACATCATGGCCACCCCTAGAGCATGACTTTGCTACAAAGTACCTAAGCTTAGGGGAAGCGGGGGTATTGTGCTTTGAATCTCAGGGGGTCCTCTGTTTAGTGTTTCTTCTTGGCTGGCTCAGGTATCTCCCTCCTCACCATGCTGACTGTTGTGAATCCTATTCATAGGTGCCCAACATTCACTTTATAGGGAATTTAGGTGTTGAACTCAAGTTGATGTATTCCATTCCCCAAGCCAAGTGCTTTAAAGAACAACCATAGAGATGGGAGTCTATGAAGGAACACCGAGACCAGGCCTTGGGGAACATGGAATGTAGACAGACCCTAGGGAGAGATCAGGTAGATGAAAGAAGAGTCCTCAGGCAAAGGCACATTCAAGGCTCAGAATGGGGAAAATGCTACTGATTTTGGCTGTATATTCAGGTATTCCAAAGGGGTTAGGACACATGCTTTCTTAAGAACAGGGAGACCATATTATATCATGGTCAGGAAGAGTCTTGAACTGTGTAGCCTAGAGGGAACTGTAGGGCAACTTAGTAACCTTGCATTAACAAGGATGAAAGGGTGTTCAGCTTGGTATGGAATGAAGGGTTGTTTAGTGATGAAAATGTTTTATTTCTTCTGAGAGGAGAGGGCAGTATCTGGAAGGCAAAGCCATTCTACCAAAATAACATAAATTGTCCTGTGGCCACAAAATGACCTCCTCCAGAAAAAAAACCCATGGAGGTACAGAAGGAATAACTGACAAAATGATGCTGAGAAAAGTAAGAATCTGTTTCTGGTACTTACTGGGTGCATCTACACGTTCTTTAATGCTCAGTAGTTACTGCATACTTCCTTAATGAAGTACTGACTAAATGTGCAGTAACTACAGTGCCAGTGCACAGTTTTTTTGTGATGGTTACTGCATAGTAGCCTAATAACACTGCATAGTAGCTTATTAGCATGGTTTTTAAAGTAGTAAGTGTCTGGTGTAGATGTGCCCACAGTTGATCAAATTGCTTCCATGAACATCTTAATATCCTTATGTCAGGTACTAATTTTTAAGCTTTAATTACCTTATGGCATGTTTACTTCAGCATTTTACTGTATTAACAAATCATTAAAAACCTAGTCTTGCAAACATATATTTAAATCTAAATTTGTGAGTAGTTTAATTAAAGCTACATGTTTAGGTCAACTATAGATTTCAGAATCTGTTCCTAGGTTACAATCTTGAAATATCTCAATTTAGGCATCCTATCTGCTTTGATAAAACTAGGGGAACTAGCCACCTTAATAAAAATTTCCATGTTGTGCTTTGTTATTTTGCATGTAACTACCAGTTTGTTTTGGTTTCTTTCCCCTTAAGGGGAAAAAAGCTCATCATTGTTCTTATAGTTGAGTCTTAATGTGCCAGTTATAAGTATGTAAAGTGATTCATTTGTGCAGGTATAACATTTTTGCTTGAATATATTATCACTACAGTAAATATAATTGAATTGTCTTTGTACTATACTGCTCTGATACGAAAGCATGAAAGTTTCTAGGAAATAGCATCTTGGTACTATCAAAAATTAGTATGAAATAATATATTATACCTGCATAATATGTGACTGTTTCGCAAAATATATCATCTCTTAAAGTAACTATACAGGCAGTCCTCAACTTACAACATTCTGGGTTACAATGTTTTGCACTTGCAACGTTTATAAATTGACACCCGGTTTCAACTTTATGACATCAGTTTTGACTTTACTACGCTTCATCCATGTGAACAAGTTCTTTGCGTCGCTCATCTCCCTGGAGAACATCCGTTCAAACTTCCTTGGACGCTTTCTTTAAGAAAGCAGGCAAGACCCCAGAAAAACCTGCAGCCAAGACTCCTGAAAAGACTCCAGCCAAGAACCCTTCACAAAGTCCAGCAAAGTCACCTCAAAGGAGTCCTTCCAAATTGATATGATTCCTATTGACAATATAAATACATTAATATAGCTATATTACTCATCTATAATTGATCGAGTACAAAATTCTGGGGTAGTTTTGGTGGAAATAGGGTATTGGGCCTTAGTTCAGGAACCAATCCCATATCTATAACATTGTTTCTTATGAGAAAATTAGTTCTGAGTTGCAATGTGTCGACTTAAGATGCAGTTTTCAGGAACCAATTATGTTTTAAGTCTGAGGACTGCCTGTATATGTATAAAGGGTAAATCTGTGTGGAACAATGTATTGCAATATAGTAATATCTCAACTAGCTCTGAATGAGCTATTTTGCGTGCCTGAGATTGTAATGATTCTTTATAGTGTGGCTTGTCTGAGCTAATAAATTCAGCTTCACAACATGGGTAGCTTGTTCAGAGCTATCTTGAGTATTGCACCATGTGGGCATAGCCAACATTCATCAAACCAGAAATAATACAAAAATCAACCATATGATTGTTTTATATTTCCCAGAGTTAGTACTCATTGCTTTTAATTGATACAATATCGTGACCATGAGAAGGATGAACAGTTTGATTCAAATAATTTTCCAAACACTATAAATTAAAAAAAGAGAGGGTTATTATATCAAAACACAGTATTTTTGTTTGAGCAATAAATTAAAATCACTTTGATAGGAAATTACTAAAGCAATTGGGTCAAGTTTTTACGTAGAATTTTCAAAAAATAATATTTTATTGCTTTCATCCATTGATTTCATTCCTAAGGCTCCACTACAAATTTTATCACAAACCGCAAACACGAAGCCACTGAAGCTATTAATAATAGAACATATCCAGATGTTTCAGAATCTTAAGAAAGTTCCAGTTGTGAAATGTTTTGGTAAATCTTAAAGGTCCAGAACTTATGTTTTCTGAACTGGATAATTTGTTATTAACATACTTACAGCTCCCTTTGGTAACTTTTTCTTTTTGGAACACCCTGCCGTAGTTAATGGTGAGCAAGACATGTATTTCTTCTACAACATATTTTTTTAAAACCTGTTGACCAGATAGCATTTAGTGTCAATTCATGGAATAATCTCTATAGGAGTCTCTTTATTTCCTCTTTCTTAAATACTCTAGAAATTCACTAAAATGGAAATCTCACAGATAGTTTTTACCTGCCTTAGTGCTTTTTTCTCCTTTCAGTGCTCAGACAACACTTCCATAATTTGTCAAGCCAAAATTGTAATACTGAATTTGAATAGGGCTGTCTATACAGAATAAGTTTGTGCAGTGCATTAAGGTACTTTCTTACAAAATACATATATAAACACAGTATATCTGATGTAGAGAAACCCACTTTATGCTGTTCATTTAATGCAAATCAGGTATGCTCCAAGTGTTTCTGTCAGGCAGAGAAAATGAACATCAGAGAAGAAAAGTTTGATTGCCATTACAGATAGATTGCAGCACATACCTGTCAGATATAAATCTGCCTAGCTCTATGGAAGACAATGGAGCTATGCACATTTGGCCCATCAGATCCTCTGCCTTGTCATTTTAAGTGTCTTGGGTATCCAGTTTTATTTGCAGTGTAGAGGCTGACCTCCCTCAATATTTTGGTCATTTGTCCTCTTGATTATTGCTCTTGGGAGGACTGTATTTTAAGAGCCTGGCTATAATCATGGTACAATACCAATGGCTTGAAAAAAAAAAAGAGGATAACATCATAGCTACCAGTTCTCAACCTTTTCAGACTTAAGTCATCTTTTAGAAAATGCCAGCTTTTAGCTTTCATTTATTTTTTGACTACAGAAAAACAAAAGAGCAATTGTGTTGCAGAGAACTCAGAAAGACCACAACAGGTCAGAATGCTTTTAACACTGTGGGTTTCTATTTGAAATCTCTGGGTTTATCTTGTGAATTATATGTAGGCATTCTTCATGCTTAACAGTGCTAATATTGGGCAGCACCCATGGCACCAGAAAAAGATCTTGCAACACTCCAGGATGCCACAATATCTTGGTTGAGAATTATTGCTATAATAAAATATAAGGCAGGAAAAAAATGTTTTTTTTATTCTAAAATGACTGCTTGCTCACATCTATTATGCCTATACATTGGCAGTGTTGCCTTCTTTCCTTTTGAGGAAGTGAAAGTATGTGACTTCACTGTCAAATTAATGTCTGGAAAACAAAACTGGTGACAACATCCTCTGTACTACCATATACATTCTAGCCCAACACAAAGGGCTCCGTGTATTATTGCTCCACATACCTCTCTACTATGGTAATGCAGCTGTTCTCCAGAAATGACATCCTGGTAAATCTCATGTTACCACAGTGGACACTGAAGAATGTTCAAGTGAAAAGAATATATATAATATTTTTTCCCCTAAGTGCAGACTTAAAGATATATGACAGCACTGTCAGAGTAATGCAAAGAAGACATAATGAACAATGACTAGTGTGGTCCAGTTTACTTAAGTGCTCTAGTGCTTTCAAGCAACCAACCCCCTTCCAAAAAAGTCCAGGTTTTCTTTTATGTAACTAAAAAAGAGTAAAATTACCTTCAGTGCTGTGGTAATAAATGATAAAATCTGTGCTAGTTTCCTCTTTGCTTAGAAATTTGAAAGTATTCCAACAGTTAAAAAAATGTTATCTTATATAAAGCCAGGGCTGTCCCTTGGGGGGAGCAACTGGGGCAACCACCCCAGGCCCCATGGTTTGGGGGGCCCCTCAGTCAGTGCCATATAGGCCCTGCCACTGCTGAGTGCTGCCAGCTCTGTCACCACTGCCAAGCACTACCGACTCCAGCTGCTTGCCACCCCAGTCCCCCCGCTCAGCCAGCTCCAGCCGCTCACCATCTACCACCCCCCCTGCCTGGTCCCCACACAGGCTGATATGCCCCGGGCTCCACATACCCCTAGGGATGGCCCTGTATAGCTATTTAAGGCCATATACAAACTGAAATCTGACTTTGTTTGCAATATTCACACTGAACTATGGCTTGCTGGTATAACATCTTTCCCTATGTATCTTGTACCCCTCCTCCCACCCAGTATATCTGGGTAAGAAATTGTTAGTTGGAAATCTATTGTACATAAATATGGTTTCTCATGTTTTGAGAGCAATATTTTAAGTCCATGTTTTCTCACCATTCAGGGAGGTAGTCTATACTAAAGTTTACTGACATACCTTGTCTGACTTTACTTGTTATGCTGCTATTTTCAGACAGGCTTCTGTTTTACTATAGCAATGATTCTCAGACAGGATGATGTGGCACTCTGGGGTGCCTAAAAATCCTTTTACAAAGTGTCATGGGTGCACAATATTATCACTGTTAAGCATACAAGCACCTACACATGATTCATAGGATAAACCCAGAGATCAGACAATCCCATTAACAGCTGTATGTTTAAACATATTTACAGCTAGTGTGGCTGGTTCTTATCTTGATGCAAGCAAGGCTATAGTAGTGTCCTAATTCTCAACCTTCCTACCTGTTAGGTGCAGCAGCTATGAGTAACTGCCCCAAACAACCCTGCAAGATCATGACAGAATAGAATCCAAACCACAAAGCCCCAATCCAACAGACACGTTCTCTAGCAAAGCAACCAAGGATTTCTTTTCCTCTTCCAAAGGCTAGGGACAGACATTACACATAAACTGGTTTAAGTGGTCAGAAACTGGTTTAAACCTGTAACAGACCATAAGTTAATGCACACAAACCAGTTTCAAAATGGTCAAAACTAGTTTAAGATAAACCTGGTTAAATGTAGTATCAGACATAACTGATTTGGGTCAAATCAGTTCATGCAATGTCTGCTCCAGACCCCTTCCTGGTTTAAGTTTAAACCAGAGTCCCCCAGCTCCCAGATGCTTTGCAACCCTGGGTGGGGCTGTGCTCTCTGCTCCAGAGCAGGGCTGGTCCTGCCCCTCTGCTCTCTAGCCTGATCAGGGATGGGGTGTGGCCAGGCACTGGGGGGGCAGGGAGGGGGGTTATTTCACCTCTTTCTCCTCTCCTCCCGAGGACCCCACCCGGTGTCTGCCTGGCCAGGGGTGTAGCAGCCAGGCATTTGCCTCTCCCTTGCCTGAAGCAACACAGTGTGTGTGTGTGTGTGTGTGTGTGTGTGTGTGTGGCCAGCTGCCTCCAGAAAAAAGGGACAGAAGGGGGTTTAACTCCCCTCCCCTTGTCTCATCTGCATGGAGCTAGGCCAGGGCAGATCCAGCTGGGCATGCAGCTGGGTGAGCAGCTCTGACCATTGGCCCCTTATACCTGCTGGACAGCAGGGCTTATGTGGGCCCTGGCCCCCACAGCCACACAGAGCATAGGCTTACCCCCTCAGACCTGAGGCTACACCTGCAGCTGCTGGGTACTGAGCTGGGCATGCCCTGCTCAGTTTCTTTACCCAGCAGTGGGGTTGCAACACAGTCCTGTGTACCAGGTGCTAGGAACTGCCTCTGTAGCTTCCTTACCACTGGTGCTGTCACTCTGCCATCAAGGGAACACCCCATGCTTGGTATACAGGGATATGATGGAGCTTTGCCTTTCCCCCTGCCCCACCACAGGCATGACCAGATGCCATCCCAGCCCTGGGAAGGAGTTAATTCCTCCCACTGTTCCCCTTTTTCCCCCCTTGGGACTGCCAGGGTCTGGGCACCACCTCTGAGGCTTGCCTGCAGGCAGGGAGGGGGTTAATTCCTCCCTCTGTCCCCTCTCTCCTTTCCAGGGTTCCCCAGGGTGTGGTCCCCAACTCGATGGTTTGCCCACAGCTAGGCAGGGAGGGGGTTAATTCTGCAGTGGTCCTGGTCCTGGTCCTGGTCCTTGTCCTGGAGTGAGGGAAGGAGGACAGAGGAAGCAATTAACCTCCTCCCTGCCTGGGTGCAGACAAGCTGCAGAAGCAGCAGCCAAACCCTGGTGGTCCCCAGGGGAGGCGGGAATAACCCTCCTCTCTGTCCCCCTGCATAAGAGGCCCTGCTGGCTGGCCTCTGGCCATGTCCTTTCCTGGCTGGTGAAGTGGTGAGGGGAGAGTGATGGTGATGAGGGCAGCAGCCCCTGTCATGGTGTCCTGGGGTGTGAGCCTTTTCCTGGTGGGGGGCCATGTTGCGGGGTGAGGAAAACTGCTACAGACTGCATGGGGCTTGTGACGGTGTCACTGATCGAGGTCTGGGGGGTAGATTATGGCCCCCTCCAAGGCCCAGTGCTGGTATTCCCACCATGCAGTCCACACCGGCTCTGACCCCCACCAGAAAGGGCCCCATGCTCTGGGACACCAGGACAAGGGCTGCTGCTCCCATCGAGTGTCCTGCCCCCTTGCTGCTTCTTTTACTTCTCCCAAGTTGTTATCCAAGCTTTCACTTCTTGTAAGCTTCCTTTTTGTGTTTAAGCTCATTGAATAGTTATTGTGCTATTTTCCTGCACATCTGTATGGTTTGCTGTTCTTGGTGCATATTTGCTATTCTTTCTGCACTGAGGGAGGATTTGGCAACTGTCTTTAAATACTGAAAGGCTGTTATATGGAGAATGGAGGTAGATAGACAATTTTCTGTAAATGCAGGGGAGCATCTACAAGAAACAAAGACATTAAAATGAGCCAAGAAAAATGTAGGTTGGATATTACAAAGAACTTTCTCACTCAGAAGCTGGTTAAGCATTAGAACAGAGTATCCAGAGAGGTTATGGACTCTCTATCTTTGGATGTTTTTAAGAGCAGGTTAGACGGGCACTATTCTGGGATGGTTTAGTTGGGGGCCATCCCAACTTGATGAAGGGGTTGGACTAGATGAATTCCTGAGGTCCCTTATAACATTACCTATTTTATGATTCTATGGTCCATATGTGCAACAAAAATTTCTCTGTAAAAGTATCTCATATCTGATGGAGATTAAGCCCTACACTGAATCTCGATTTTCAAACAAATCTAATAAACAACACAGTATGATATCTAGAATGGATTAGATCTAAATCTAATTCCTTCATTTTATATAAAGAAAAATTATTGGGCACCTTTAGTAATTTAATAATACCACCTTTTAGTATTTAAAGACAGTTGCGAAATCGTCCGTCAGTGCAGGAAGAATAGCAACTATGCACCAAGAAGAGCAAACCATACAGATGTGCAGGAAAATAGCACAATAACTATTCAGTGAGCTTAAACACAAAAAGGAAGCTATACACATGCAGCAAGGCTGCTCCAAAAGGCTGTAATTACAGCATGTCGGAGCAGACTTGATTCATAGAGCCTGCTGCAATGTGGTAATAACCACACTCCAGCAGACTCCATCATCATATGCATCAGCAACCCCAGGCTGAAAAAAGGTGGTGGACCTGGGGTTGCTGATTCATTGAACTTTAAGTGCCCCTACTGCCATTTTTCTATGCAGGAATGCTAATACACATGACAGTCTCAGCACTTTAATTAAACCGGGTCTCAGAGCCACGCTAATTAAAGTGCCACAAGCCCCCTTCTGGAGGACATGTATAAATGCCCAATGAGTCCATGTCCACTCCCTATTCACCAAAACAATGACACCAGCAAAACAGTAAAACTCAAGGGAGAGAGTAAACTGATGATATAAATATTCTTATAACTGATCTTTCCCATTAGCAAATCTCAAATATATAAATAGAATGAAAGAAACCCAAGATACATGGATTTGACTTTCACTCTTGTTCTAGCATTGGCAGAAGCAATGGTGGAGACATTAGTAAACATATTTTCATCTCCAAGAACCAGGCAAAAGGTTAGTTCACAGGGCAGTCTGAGTGGGAATCATCTTTGGCTAGGCTCAGGCATGCAAGGATGAAGTCAGGAAGACCAAAGTGCAATTGGAGTTACAGTTAGCAATGTGACGGGTTTCTACAAGTATGTTAGCAACAGGAGGAAGGTCAGGGAAAGTGAGGATTCCTTACTGAATGGGGGAGGCAGCCTAGGGACAGATGATAAGGAAAAGACTGAAGTACTCAGTGCCTTTTTTACCTCAGTCTTCACAGGAAAGGTCAGCTCTGACTACTGCACCAGGCAGCACAGTTTCGGGAGAAGGTGAGCAGCCCTCAGTGGTGAAAAAACAGGGTCAGAGACTAGTTAGAAAAGCTGGACGTGTACAAGTTCATGCAGCCAGATGTAGTGCATCCAAGGGTAATGAGGGAGTGTGCTGATGTGATTGCAGAGCTGCTGGCCATTATCTTTGAAAATTTGTAGTGATTGGTGGAGGTCCCAGATGATTGGAAAAGGGCAAATAATATAGTGCCCATCTTTAAGAAAGGGTAAAAAGAGAATCTAGGGAACTACAAACCACTCAGCCTCACCTCAGCCCTAGAAAAATCATGGACCAAGCAGGTCTTCAAAGAATCCATTTTTACTAGGAGGAGAAGGAGGGGATTAGGTACACTCAGCATGGATTCATCAAGGAGAAGTCATGCCTGACCAACGTGATTGCTTTCTATGATGAGATAGTTGGCTCTGTGGATGCAGTGGACATAATATATCTTGACTTCAGCAAGGCTTTTGATCTGGTCTCCCACAGCATTCTTGCAAGCAAGCTGAGGAAGTATGGGTTGGATGAATGGACTGTAAGGTGGACAGAAAGCTGGCTGGATCATTGGGCTCAACAGGTAATAATCAATGGCTCAATGTCTAGCTGGCAGCTGGTATCAAGTGGAGTGGCCCAGGCATCAGTCCTGGGGCTGTTTTTGTTCAATATCTTCATTAACAACCTGGAAGATGGGATGGATTGCACCCTCAGCAAGTTTGTGGATGACGCTAAGCTGGGGTTATAGTAGATACATTGGAGGGTAGGACTAGGATTCAGAGTGACCTATACAAATTGGAGAAATAGGCCAAAATATATCTCATGAGGTTCAATAAGGACAAGTGCAAAGTCCTGCACTTGGGATAGAAGAATCCCATGCACCACTACAGCCTGGGGACTTGACTGACTAAGAAGCAGCTCTGCAGAAAAGGACCAGGGGGTTCTAGTGGACAATAATATGGGAATGTGTCAACAATGTGCCCTTGTTGCCAAGAAGGCTAGCAGCACGTTGGGCTGCAACAGTAGGCGTTTTGCCAGCAGATCTAGGGAAGTAATTATTCCACTCTGTTTTGCACTGGTGAAGCAACTTATGGAGTAATGTTTCCAGTTTTGGTCCTCCCACTATAAAAAGGATGTGGGCAAGTTAGAGAGAGTTCAGTGTAGAGCAATGAAAATGGTTTGGGGGATGTGGCACGTGATTTCTAAGGATTGGCTTAGGGAACTGGATTTATTTAGCCCTCTGAAGAGAAGACTGAGTGGGGATTTGATAGCAGTTTTTAACTACCTGGAGGGTGTTTCCAAAGAGGATGGAGCTGGACTGTTCACAGTGGTATCAGATAACAGAACAAGGAGCAATGGTCTCAAGTTGCAGCAAGGGAGTTTTAAGTTGATATTAGGAAAAAACTTGCTCACTAGGAGGGTGATGCAGCACTAGGACAGGTTACCTAAAGAGGTGGTAAAATCTCCATCTTTGGAGATTTTTAAGGCCCAGCTAGACAAAGCCCTGGATGGAATGGTCTAGTTGGGGCTGGTCCTGCTTTGAGCAGGAGGTTGGACTACATGACATCCTGATGTCCCTTCCAACCCTAATCCCATCTCTACTCTCCAGAGTGTCTGCAGCTCCACTCAACTTGGTGGCATATGCAAATTGGCAACGTATGCACTCGGTCCCATCCTCCAAATCATTAGTGAAGATGTTAAATAATATGTATTGTATACTATTTCTATTCAGAAACAAATTTCTTGTTGGGTCAGGATTAATAATTGCACCAGGATCTCTATTTCTAAAGGTTGATTTAAGAAGACCTAGATTATACAAAAAGTGAAATATTATTGCAATTGAAACTCTCTCATTTACCCACCTTTTTTTCTATCTGAAGGCTGATCTGTACACAAGGTCAGCTTGAAGTTAAGAAATGTACTAACTTCTAATCTGATCAACACCTGTCTTTTGCATGCTACTTTTTCTGTAATTAAAGTACAAGATGTTACTGCTTGCTCATACATATTTCTGTAGGGAGGTGGGCTTATGAAATACCCTCCAAAGTTGATATTACTGTGCTGTATACAGGTTTACAACTATGGTGACCGGTTAACTCTATGCTTGTAAGTGGCATAGACCAGTGGTCAGTGACCTTTTCAGTCTGTGGGGAGAAGTGGGCAGATGGGCACTAGGACCCAGCTGCAGCCACTGCTTCTCCCTGTGGCAGCATGGCAAAGCAAGTGCTGCTGAAAAGCTATGTCCATGGGCCAGATGAAATGGTTTTGTAGGCTGTACGCTGTTCACCGTTGGCATACATAGTCTCGATTTTTTAATTTTGGTTTATAATGTGCTCTTATATGGATTACTACACAATTGATGGTATTTTATGGGGGTTTTAAGCTTTGCATTGAAACTATTGGTGCCTGCATGTTACTTTTATTTTAAATGTTTCTCACAGTTGTATAAGCTCATCAGGAACTGTTTTAGATTTAGTGGGTTTTAAATAACTACTGAACACATTTCTAGGAATAATTATTTGTTCATGGAAACTTAATGACTAAAAAAAGAACCAAACTGTTCTCCAAGCTAAATCTGACCCTTTCCAGTCAGTATTTGTTGAAATCCACAGTAGGCACAACTATTGCTTCTCTGATATGAGCTGCAGACCTTTTCCATTGAGTATTGCATAGTTTTACTCCATGTGGAAATGTTCATTCTTATTCAGGAGTACAGGATATAAATGAGATGTGTTAGTGCTCAACTAATCCATAACTCATGAAGGCATATTCTTCATCAAATGATATCAAGTAGTCAGGTTTTGTCCATAAAAACAGGTACATTTTACCAACATATGGTTATGCTTAATTGCTGATTTTCTTTTTCCAGAAGGCAGGGTGGTAGCACCTTGTAGACTAATTCTTTGACAGAGGCTACAACCTACTTCATCAGATGCTATGAATGGACTGCATAAGTTATGCTAGTCTGTGATGTCAAAGATCAAAGTCTTTGATTTCAGATGCCAATGGCAAAAGGTCAGAAGCTAACACAACAAACTCTGTAATTGTAATTTATCCCTTTGTATTAACAGTGTTGCATATACATACCCCTGTCTGTGCCTCATTTCAAATTGCTTGAGCTTCTCATACAAGAGAGAGAAACTGACCTTGACAGCCCAGCATGAAAGATAAAGTACCTATAGTAACGAGATTAGCTGACTTTAGTAAAGTTGTAAAATTAAATATGCTATGCGCGCCATCCTGTGACCAAACAGAACCAGTACCACCCAAGTAA
>NW_017728906.1:20855846-20865077 GCF_001723895.1 Crocodylus porosus
AATCAACTCCTCTGCCTACGCTGCAGCATATCAGTAGCTCAAGTAAAATAAACCTTTTCTGTGTAACCACCATGCTGTGTTTAAATCATACTGACTCCTGCTCACCGTTATCACCCACCTGCCCGGTCATAAATCCCCCTCCTCGCGCCAAGCCGGTCGTGCCGACCCAGGCTCGACATGTGAAAGCTGCCTTTTGCCTAGCTTCAGACTAACTACTCTTTCCTTATTTCAGTTAATCATCATCATCAAGATGTTAGAAATAAATTTAGTCTATTCACTGCTGGAGCACAACTCTTCAATGTTCTTCACAGCAGGTTTCAGTGAAATATTTTCAACAGGCACTTATCTGCCTTTAGTGACCACTTTAACATGAACACCATGCGTGTTCTAGTACAACTTTGTCTGCCAAAGATCAGTTTTCTTGGTTTATGGCTTAAGCAGGTTTCACTGTTTTAAAGTGCATTATTGTTTTTAAGTGTACCTGTGAGACAGTAGATTAAAAATTTGCTCATTCCACAAGCTTGTATTTAAAACATTTCTGCAGATTTCAGTGAAAATTTCTTCAGGCTCTTCCAAAATGTACTGCTGATTTCTGTTGATTTACCGTGTTTGAAATAAAGAATGTAAAATCCATTCTACAATATGCTATAAAAAGCAGATTTCTTTTCTTTTTACAAAAGATTATTTTTTTCCATGCATTTCTAAATAACATACTTCAAATACTCCGTGTGTGCCCATAGTGTGATATAAAATTCCATCAGCAGGGAAAGAACTGAGAAATATTATCTTGTTATCTTTTTAAACCTCCTCTTTTCAGTAGCACCCTGTCAGGTTGACATTTGTACAATATCATTTTCTTCAGTTTCTTGCACTGAATTGCTTTCATGTGCTCAACTCCTCTTGGTTTCGGATAAGCATGGCACAAATCTATTGGAAATCAGTCTGTTTGTACAGAGAACAAATAATGTTCTATTCCCCCCCTAAAGTAATAGAACTTTAGAGGGATCACAAAGCAGCATTACTGGAGATGCTGCTCTTTCAACACATGCTCCAGTAGGACAGTATCAGGCGTACATGCATTAAGAAGTAACAATAAAGTAGCTTGAACTTTTCCTCAAAACATTAGCAAAATCTCTAGCAGATTTCAACAACAAGAAGCTTCATGTTTCAGGGACAGACAAACTGTTTTTGGATGAAAAGGTAATATTCAATACGGAAAATATAGGTCAGGAACAAAAAGTACTAGAATCAGATGGGTGCGTTGAACAATTTAAATCAGTTTAAATCCTTAACTAAACTGTTGCTGAAGAAGGCTTATGCCTCTCTGATTTAGTTAGTCTATCACTTGCAACTTTACCTTGTCTTTTGCTAACTACAGTCATAGTCCAACTACATGTTCTTTTGCAAATATAATTACTGGCATTTGTGTACTGAAAATTCAGGGTAAATTCTTTAGTGCTTCTATTTCAGCTAAAGTGAATAATTCAGATTACTTTAGAGGTGAATGTCTTTACTGCTTTGCCAAGGAGGAGTAAGTAGGGGGAAAAGGGGTGTTAAGGAGTGTTTAATTCCTTATTCCTGCTGGACAGCTCTGCATAATTTAGATAGCCTTGGTGCCTGGCTAGGCTAGAGAGGATTTCTTAGGCTGTCCCACCCCTGGCATGTCCCCTATGTGAGAGCTTGCAAAGGGGTCTTCAGAAAGCAGTGTGCAGCTGTCATTGTCAATGTTTGTGCCAATATAAACCTCCCCTGTCTGGCTCTGTGGCTTTCAAAGCCCATCTGTGTTATGCCACCCTTTTTGTACCTGGCATACATAAGCTGGAACAGGAGTAAGGATCTCACCCAATAATTTAAAACAAAATACTGATTTTATTTCCTTGTTACATAATGTAACAAGCCACTATTTTGTGCTAAATGACTGTACTTTGGGACTTATGATCTGAGAGCTGTGAAAGCAGTGGTATGTAAGTTGTAAGCAGGTTTGTACCCAGGGTGGTTTTTCAGTACAAGAATCCATTATAACAACACTGATTAAAATCACAAAGGAGGGGGTTGTCAAATGGTTTGAGTTTAAATTGAGGAGCATTTGATATTTGGAATACTCTAGGCTGTAATTTAGCAAGACATGTAGACATGCTTAAATTCAACAAGACTTAAGCACATGCCCAATCTTTTGTTGAATTAAGGAAAAACTTCTCTCTGCACATTAATGACTTGCTTGGCAATGGTTTTTTGATGACAGGTATATATCACTGTTTATGAGTTTTTTTTAATGGGTTACAGCATTTCTTCCCTCCAAGTGACTGATTCAAGTCCATCCTAATTCCATAGTGACCAACACATTTACTGTATGACATCTTCCCAAGGAAACACACTGATGGTGTAATCCATCTGCTAGCAAGCAAGGGTTCAGAGAACAATAATGACCATAATGTAACCATAATGACACTAAATAGAACTCCTGTTGGCAGGCTCAGTGAGAGGATATGGAATTGTTAATAATACCAAGCTTGTGAAAAGCACACATCCTCAATAATATCTCAAAGCACCTTACAATGGAAGGTCATGTCTTTATCCTCATTTTATAGATGGGGAAACTTAAATGGGTTACCCAGAAAGCCAGTGTCAGAGCTGGGAATAAAACTAAGTTTTAGAATCTAGACCAATTTTCTACCCACTAGGTATGATTAAACAGTTTGAACCTACCTTTTTGCTTAATTAGTTGGCCTCATTCATTAGGTGCCTCCTGTGGAGAGCATTGAGAATCCATGTGCAACCTACATTGAGAATGACCACTCAGTTACTTTACAGGAGGTATCCCTTAAGCATGAAATATTCATGCTGATGTGTAACAAATGGCTTGAATTCATCTGGGACCTTTATCAAAGGCAACCCCTTCCTTACCCAGTTCAGTACTCAGGCTAACACTGGATCCTTAGCAGTCATATGAACAATGTCATCTGCCTGGAGAGGGGGATTAGAAAAGGATTCTAGCACCAGAATTTTGGAGTGAAGGAATAATCTTAGTTTGATTCATAGTTTGTGACTAGTAGGCAATAGGAACTTCACTTTCATCATTCAGCAGGTGACTAAGGAAGCATTGTAAGCATTGTTTTCCATGTCATAATGGACTAGCACCCTGTCAAAAGACAGCAATAGCTTCACAAGATTGAAAGCCTTTTTGTGCAGTTTAGACCATATCCATGCAGCATCCTTATCCAGTAGATGATGCAAAGGCTCAGCAACTGTAGCCTTATTTGTTTTAGGAAAGAATGGTTTAAGTTAAACAGACCCAGGAATACTTGTAGTTCCTGCTTATTCTGAGGTGTCAGGGTGTTATGAATTGCTTCTTCCTTTGGATTTATTGGATGAATTTCAAGTGCATCCACTCAGAATCTTAGGAGCTCCATGGTGGTTACTCCAAAAGTACATTTCTTTTTTTAGTTTCAGGCCAGCATTGGAAATCAGTATAACACTTCTTGCAGCTAGATAAATAATTCTGACATAGACCCTGCTCTAGTGAGGATTTATGCCATATTTTGATGATATCCTTTAAGACTTGCAAGTAAGTCATCCATAACTTTCTGGAAAATTTCTAGTCCAATGCTTATTCCACATTGTAGTCACTTTGCTTGAAAGTCTACCTTATGGGTGGTGATTCTGCATCAGTGTTTGATCATCCACACAGTTCTTGATACTCTTGTGCCAAGTCTAATTTAGCAAAAACTAACCCTCTTGCAGGAGTGGCAAGGAGCTGGGTTACTGCTGGAATCTGGTATGGGTGCTTCTATAGTGTCTTATTAACGGTACATTTGTAGTCAGCACATAATCAAATATCACCATTTGGCTTCATGATAGGCATGATGGGATCAGTCCATGCTAGATTTAAATTTAGGGGACCTTGTTCCACAAGTTTATCAATCTCTGGATCAATTTTTTGATGAAGGGCACAGGAAACAGGCAAGTTGGATCCAACATAAATGACATAGGCTGGCCCTTAGGCATCATGCTATTTATCAAAAATCTTGCTGAAATCCCTTAGGACATCTTGTAAGGTGTCTATGATGAGGCTGTGCATTCCTGTTCATTTGAAACAGAACCAGCATCCCATAGACCAAATCAAGAACCCAGAGCCACCCACATCTCATGGAAATGTGCCTGAGTTGCAACAGAGTCTGTTTATCCTGGATAGGCCTCCTCAACTATTTTCAGATCCACAGATGGTCCTCTCCTTCTTGACTGCAAGGGATTGCTGATGATAATTAGGTAGAAGACCCCTTGGTGCTGTTCATAGTGGGCGTTGACATAACATGCACCTTTTAAGCCTAATGTTGTTTGTTATAACCTACAAGCTTGGCTTTGCACTGTGCAATTGGCAGACTATTTCTAAGCCATATGATTGTGCATCTCTCTTGAAAATAAGGTAAATTTGGATCCTAGGTCTATTTCCCTAGCACAAAGAGCACCTTGGAAAATCATTATTGTATAGGTCTTCTTCCTCTGTGGTGTTAGTATTTCTACATTACTAAAAATGTGGTAGTATAGGCATCACAGGACAACTCATGTACTAGAAATTCATTCAAATCAGCAACAGTATTAATGGTGACTGGAGGTACATTCCAATTGGTCACTTTCTTCCTGGATGTCTTGGATTTCTGATGGCACACGTGTTCAATGTGACCCTTGTAGTGGCAATGGCAGCATCAGTAATGAAAGTGGCTCACATTGTGTTTGATTTTATCCAACAGCTTCCTTGCACCTTCTTTAGGAAGAAGAAATTCTATTTTGTGCATAGGTCGAGACTTGGAGATTTCTCCTTTTTGCTGATGACCCTTGGATTTTCCTTGAATGGAGTGAAGCAGCTTCATATGCAAGGGCTTCTTCTTGACCTGTGGCAAATGTTAAGGTATGCTTTTCAAGAAGTTTGCATCGTAGGGCTCTGCACTGTAGAAGACTTATAGATCCCTAAGAAGAGACTCAAAACTGATGCTGAAATTCACAGTTCTCAGTAAGTCTGCTACGCATGCAGCAGTTCCTTCCTCTGGCAACTTATTTTACTGGTTGAACCAGTGGCTGGTTCCTTATGGGACTGGTGCAAAGTGATTTTTTTTTAAACCAATGTGAGGATTTCATGGTATGACTTGTTACTGGGTTTGGCCTAGTGAATGGATAATCACTACAAGGTACAAGTGAATGAATAATTTCAAAAGTCTTTGAGTTAATGACTCTCAATAGCACTACACGTTTCTGGTTATCATCAATAATCTTATTAGCTTCCAGATAGAAGTCTAGCTGGTCAGGTGAAAAAGTCCCAGGTAGACATGTAGGCTGTATGTAGGCCTGTGGAACATATGCCATGGGTATGTTGCTGTTAGATCTGACCATTTTCAAAGATCCTATGGCTAAATGGCAACAACAGGCCTGAAGCCTGACCTTGAGCGACGTACCACAATGTGAGCATTTGCAGATGCTGTGGCTGAGAACAGGGAAAGACGACTATTTATACATGTCAGGTAAACATCTGTCTAATTGGACCCAAACTGTAAGAACAAGGTAGCCTTATTAGCCAGGGCTAGAACAGCATTCTACCATTTGGTATGGCCAGTAGGGCCCTCTCTATTGATAACCAGCCCTCTCTATTGCCCCGTCAATTTTTCAAAGACATAAGTTTTTAACTACTGGTACCCTTCTTCACCCATAAGAAATCTAGTTTAATCCAGTTCTGGAAGTTTCAGTGAAATAAAGAAATTTAAATAATGAAGGATCATTTGTTAAAATATAAAGATCATGTTTACCTGCCATGTATAAATAGTGGGTATAGGCTGGGTGGGGACTTGGGAACTTCTATGTGATACCTGCTGGATTGTTTATCTGCTGGACCATTTGCCTGCCTGCAAGATCATCTGGAGGAACCCCCCTGCTGTGGAGACCATAAGATTACACTTTATACTCAGCACTAACCTTGCAGTAATTCTATTTTGTCAATTAATCAATAAAATTCTCACACTGGTTGGAATGGTCCAAGGATCTGTTTTAAATTCTTTTCACCTTTTCCATCCCATTTGAAAGTTGTTAACAGACAGACCTGACACATGAAATTCTTCAGTGTTGCCCAAAGTAGCCCTAAGGGGGAGCAACTGCACAAGCCAACATGTGGGAGAAAGAACTATAGGCCCTTCTCACTCACATCACTGATCATTGCATGTGTTTCTTCTGGTTTGACTTAAACACTAGAAGCATTCCTACTAACCAGGATCCCATCCTCATTATGAATGTCATGAATCTGTGGGGGTCTTGTCCCAGAGAGATCACGCAAGAAAGAACAGGGGAACTATTTTTATTAACAACAACTAAATCTTCCTGCATCTATACGGTAAGTCAGAAGAGCAAACAGTAACATGAAATAATGCAATTCAGGCAACACCCTCTGTAATTAGAGTTCAGGACATGTCTAGAGACACTCATTACACAATAGGTGGGTCCAGGGTGGAGGCTGGAAAGTCTGTGGTGGGGGCTGGCAGGTCCCTGTGGGAGGGCTGCTCATTTTGGGGGTGGGCTGGTTTTGGGGAGGGTGGTGTGTGTAAAAATAGCCTGCTAAGTGTTGGAGGTGTAAAAGCAGCACAGCCAGGGCTGTGGAGAGTGGCTGGGCTTTCGTTGTCAATGCATGTAAGTGTTCACTATGCCAGGTCAACCCCCGCTATGTTGGGATAACCTGCCGATCTAAAGTTAGTTCATGTTGGATAAGAACAAACTTCAGATGGAGCAAGCCATTTTGGGGGTGACCTAAGCACTGTTAATGCTTGCATACTGTGATATTTTGATCACCTTGGTTAGGGTGACCTAAATGTAACACTTTACTTACCCATAGTCTCTTCCTGTGCCTCAACACTGAATATAATCATAGTTTGTAGGGGTTCAGCAAGGATTCTTTAATTTAAGTTGGTTTGTGACATTTGTGCTAATGTGAGGGGTTGAATACATTTAATTAAATCAGTATCTTAACCAGTTGCTTTACAAGTTGCACACACTAAATGTAGAGCAGCCCTGATTCACGCCTGTAGCTCACTGAAGCTTTTAGAATTATTTACTGGAGTATGGATTGCTCAGTAAATAAATCAATAATGAGACTATTTATATGCTAGTTCATGGTTAGTCCCATTTTCAGCAATGTTTTTTGCCTGCTCCAATCTTCTTTCTAAAATCTAATTAATTCTCAGATTTCATCCAAAAGAACCCAGATTTGCTAATTCAGTATTCTCTTCAATTGCTAAAACACAGAAAGGAAGCTTACAAGAAGTGGAAACGTGAACAAACTACTAGGGAGGAGAGTGTAAGAGTATTGTTCAGGTATACAGGGATGAAATCAGGAAGACCAAGGCGCAATTGCAGTTGCAGCTAGCAAGGATGTAAAAAGTAACAAGAAGGGTTTCTACAAGTATGTTGGTAGCCAGAGGAGGATCAAGGAAAGTGTGGGTTCCTTACTGAATGGGGGAGCCAACCTCGTGACAGAGGATTCAGAAAAGGCTGAAGTACTCAATGCATGTTTTGCCTGTCTTCACAGGAAAGGTCAGCTCTCAGATAATTATACTGGGCAGCACAGTTTGGGAAGGAGGTGACCAGTCCTCAGTGGTGAAAGGACAGGTTACAGACTACTTAGAAAAGCCTGACATGTACAAGTCCACGGGGCCAGATGGGATGCCCCCGAGGGTGCTGAGGGAGATGGCTGATGTGATTGCAGAGCCATTGGCCATCGTCTTTGAAAACTCATGGTGATCAGGAGAGGTTCCAGATGATTGGAAAAGGGCAAACATAGTGCCCATATTTAAGAATGGGAAAAAGGAGGATCCAGAGAACTACAGACCAATCAGCCTCACCTCAATCCTTGAAAAAACCATAGAGCAGATCATCAAGGATTCTATTCCTATGTAGTTGGAGAAGAAGGAGATGATTAAGAACAGTCAGCATGGATTCACCAGGGGAAAGGCATTCCTACCTAACTTGATTGTCTTCTATGACAAGGTGACAGGCTCTGGGGATGTGGGGAGACCTTTTTTTTTACCCTTCACATTCTCAAAGCTAGCTGTTTGGCATTTCCAACTTCATCCCTGCATGCCTGAGCAATGGTCTTATATTCTTCTCTAGTTATTTGTCCAAACTTCAACTTCTTATTGTAGCAAAACCCCCAGTTTTTCTTTTTTTTAATTTATTTTAACATGCATTCCCTTCCCCAATTATTTCTGACTTTTTCTCTCCCTCTCTGTTTCCTATAGATAAGTATAAGTGTACTCAGACTTAGGGTAAGCTTTAACATTTTTATTTTGGTAGCAAGTTTTGGGTTTTGGATATCCACTGTTTTATATTGTATTATTATTAGGGTTGTATTGATTTTTACTGTTGTATATTGTATTATTATCATTTTTGTATTGATTTTGTTTCATATGGATATTGTATAGTTTAGGCCTGTGTGTGTAAGTGAACCAAAGTCATGTTAAGTTTCCATTTTATATGTCAAGCCTCCATCTTGTGCCCTCTGCCTGGGCATCCCATGTCGCAACTGTATGAATCATGTACCACTCCCATGTAAATTGGTTCCCAGATGAATGAAAGTGATTGGGAATGATTGAAATACAATGGTAGCAGGCCTCTACTGAATGGCCTGTAATGACTGGGCCATCACCACACATTGATTCATCCAGGAACTACAGACCTCACCCAGGAACACAGACGAGAGCCCAGCATTTGAAAGACAAAAGACCCTGCAGAACCAGCAACTCTACCATTGTACCCCACTATTACAGACACCTGAAACTGCACATCCTTGTATGGAGCACACATGCTTAGTATGCCAGGGGCTGACCCTTGCCTGGGCATGCTTCCTGTCACAAGGGTCACACAAGGTCTGCCCCTATAAAAAGCGGCGGTGAAGACAGACCCAGTGGGATGCCCTCTCCATCTGGACAAGCACCATGTCACACCACCTATCCACCCAGAGGCCCAACTGGTGACCCTCCTCTGGACAACATCTACTGGACAAGGACCCCTTTCCAGCCTGGCTAGGTAGCTATCACCCCCCACCCGCTCTTCAACCAAAGACTTGGACTCTGTTTCTCTTCTCTACCTGGACTTCAGCCGTTCCACTGAGTCTCTTTCTTCTGCTGCCTTTCTCTGCTGTCCTGCTGCCTTACTGCCTTTCAGTCTCTCCTGCTGCTTTTTCTGTGATTTTCTGCTGTC
>NW_017728906.1:20865177-20885803 GCF_001723895.1 Crocodylus porosus
ACTCCCCCCACCACCACCGCAGCTTCCCAGTTCCTCGTGGCAGTCCTGCAGTTTCCTCCAGCAGCTGGAGCCTTTCTCCAGCTCCCAGCACCTACTACCACTCCCGGCAGGTTCTCTAGCTGCCCCGGAGCCATCCTCTGGTTCCACACACCCAGAACCCCTCTTTAACACCCACACTTTCCTTTAGTCCCATTTTGCCTCTTCCCACCTACCTTTTCAGCTCCCCCGTAGCTCTGACTTCAGTCCCAGTCTCTGTGCCTCCGTGCTGCAGGCTTTGGGTGTTGTCTTTTAATCAATTAAGATCAATTAACCTAAAGTTACCCCCGAGCCTGAGTTCTTCAGTCCGGGTCCCTCTAGTCTACCAGTTCTAATCCCAGTCTTGGTGACTTTCACTCCCTACACTTCTACTTTCTTGCCTTAACCTTTCCCCAGGTATTCCAAGTACACCAAGCACATACATACATACACACATCACAACACCCAGCTTAGGAACTCACTTGTGTGTATGCATAGGTGGGTGGTATGTGTGTGAATTAGTGAATACACATATATATACACACACACACACATATAGATATCATTGTGTGTGTGTGGTATATGAATTAGTAATCCACGTATGTGTATTGGATGTGCAGGTGTTGGTAACTGGTAACTGATTCTGTCTAAATTTGGTGTGTTTAGTGTGTATGGGCTTAAACTGGTGATAGGTGTGCATGAACCTAGACTGGTTATTTTGAACGTGTGTGTTTATGAGTTGCTAGTATGAGTGTGTATGCCTAGTAGGGGTGTATGCACCTAGTAAGCGTATGTGTGCTTAACTGATTTTTATGTGTGCATGTGCAAATGTGCACCATGGCCTCCAGTCTAACAGTGCAATACTGAGATCCTGAGCATGGCCTGACCCCTCAAGGGAAACGTTATAAGCTTCATTTTTTTGTGATTTATCTCACTGAAGAGTTCCCTGCTAAGCCAAGCTGGTCTTGTGCCATACTTGCTAGTCTTCCTATTCATTGGGATGGTTTGTTTCTGCACTCTCTAAGGCCTCTTTCAAGTATGGCCAGCTCTTGTGGACCGCTCTCCCCCTCAGTCTGGCTTCTCAAGGGATCCTGCCCATGAGTTCTCTCAGTGAGTCAAAGTCTACTTTTCTGAAGTTCAGAGTCCTTACTCTATTGCTCTCCTTTCTTCTTTTCCTCAGGATCCTGAACTCAATCATCTCATGGTCACTGCTGCTCAAGCTACCATCCACTACATTCCCCACCAATTCTTCCCTCTTTGTGAGCAGCAGGTCAAGAAGAGCATGGCCCCTAGTTGGCTGCTCCACCAAAAACTCTCCAAAAACTTCCTAAATTGCCTGCACATCACTATATTGCCCTCTAAGCAGATGTCCGGGTGACTGTAGTCCCCCGTGAGAGCCAGGGCCTCTCAACGGAAAATTCCACTAGTTGTTTGAAAAAAGCCTTATCCACCACTTTCTCTTGGTCTATTGGTCTACAGCAGACCCCCACTGCAACATCATCCTTGTTGTTTTCCCTTCTGACCCTAACCCACAGACTCTCAACAGGCCTATCTCCGGTTTCCTACTGGAGCTCTGAGCAATCATATGGCTCTTTTACATAAACCATGACTCCTCCTCCCCTTCTCCCCTGCCTGTCCTTGCTGAACAGTTTATACCCATCCATGACAGTTCTCCAGTCCCACCACGTCTCTGTTATTCCAATCATGTCATAGTTCTATGACTGTGCAAGGACTTCCAATTATTCCTGCTTGTTCTCCAGTCTGTATGCATTAATGTACAGGCACTTAAGGTAACTAGTTGATTGCTCTGTTTTCTCAGAAAGTATGAGACCCCCCTCCCTTGTTGCCCCCTCTTGCTTGCTCTTCTCCAGGTCTTCTGATTATCTACTTACCTCATGGCTTTGGTCTCCATCCCCTGACAAACCTAGCTTAAAGCCTTCCTCAGTAGGGTTGTGAGCCTGTCTGTGAAGACTCTCTTCCCTCTTTTCATCAGGTGGACCCCAACTCTTCCCAGCAGCCCTTCTTCTTGGAATAAAATCCCATGGTTGAAGAAGCCAAAGTCCTATTGGCAATACCACCTATGCAGCCAGGTGTTGGTCTGCAGAAGGCACCTGCTCCTGCCTGGGCCGTTTCCTTTGACCATAAGGATTGACAAGAACACAACTTGAGCCTTAGAGCCCCTCACCCTTGTACCCAGAGCCCTGTCATCATGTTTGATAGTTGGAGGGCTGGATGAGCCTCAGTAGTCCCTCTGTGACACCTTGGATCTGGCTCTAGGCAAACAGCAGACCTCCTGAGACAACAAGACAGCAGATAGTTCCCTCTGTTCCATGTAAAAGGAAGTCTACAACCACCACCACCCATCACTTCTTCTTGATGGTGGTCATCTTGATCCTTCCTGTCTTTGTGAGGTCTGGCCTTTCTTCTTCCAACAATGGAACACACTCCTCCCTTTCTGCTGCCAGGGTTGCTAATTTGTTCTCCAGACAAACCACTGCAGGTGGACGTGAAGATATCTGCTTGCTGCCTGAAGGCACAAGCCTCCAGCTTCCATCCTCTTGGGTGTCCATCTCCTTTCTCTTCTGTAGCACTGCATCTGGCATTTCTTCCTCTACAGTCCCAGAGGTCTCCTACAGCAGTGAATTGATGAACACCTCATGGTGGAGGATGCTTCAAAGTATCACCATCTCCTCCTGGAGTTCTTTTACCTGTTTCCTGAGAGACACCACTAGGAGGCATCATAGGCACTCCCTGACCTGGTCATCACTGGAAGGAACTTGCAAGCCACAGTCCCCACTGCGCCAAACCTGGTACTGGGTGGAAGTGTCGATGCTGAGCAGTCCTGCCTGGACAGAAGTCTCACAGGTGCAAGTAGAGGCAGTAGCAGTGGTGCTGGCATTGCAACATCCTCTAGCCATTTCCCTTGGTTTCTTAATTTGCCTTGTCTCTCTTCCTGCTCTACTTCCAAGCACACCTTCCCTAGCAAACTCACTTGGAAGCCAGCCTGTTTATTGCTTGTTGACCTCAAAGGGTCCCTTTTATTCCAGCTTCCTTGTGCCAAACCTTCAAAAAGGGCTGGAGGTGGGGTAGGGAGAGAGGCCACAGAGATAGGCCTAGGAACTAGCCCGTGAACTGCCTGCAAACTGCTTACCCTGTTTGCAGCCTCTGTTTGCTGGCTCCCTGGTCACTGGCATGGTGTATTATTCATGGAATATTAGTGATCTATATTGCTGCCCATGGGCCCAACCAGGGTTGAGGACCACTGATCAAAGTCACTCAGAGTCTGTTTCACTGTTTGTTACTTCTTGTGTGCATGGGTCTTGTTTTTATGCTTATCTTATAACATGGAAACTGCTGGCAATGTACACATACTAACATAGTTCATTCTAAAATAATGAACAGAGTTTAGACTGATATATAAATCAATATCCTCACTAATTTTGCAATTGGAAAGTAATAGTAAGTTTAGGAAATCAAATAATACATTTATCAAAAAGTATGAAAAGTAAGATCCTCAAGAGCACCAATGGGCATTTATACATGTGCTCCAGGGGAGGGAGCAGGGGAGGGTGGGAGCTGTGCTCAGAGCTGCTCTAATTAAAGTGCCCAGAGCATTTTGTGTATCAGCATCCCCGTGCTTCAAAATGGCAGTTGGGGTGCTTTATCCAAAACTTGTCAAATAAGCTTTAGATAAAGTGCCCCCATTGCCATTTTGAAGAGCAGTGTTGCTAATACACGAGACATGGAAGCTGGCTGGAGTGTGGTAATTACCATGCTCCAGCATACTTGATTAATCAATTTATTGATTAACTGAGTCTGCTCCAATGTGCTATAATTACAGTGAATTGGAGCAGCCGCCACAATCATGAATAAGCACCCAAGGGGCCTAAGTCACTTCTGACAATGGAACTTAAGGCTCCCAAGTCACTTCAGTGCTTTGGAAAAATATGTCCATATTCAGCCAGGGAAATTTTTCAATGCATGTGACAGGAGGAAAAAGGGTTGCCAGATATTCAGGAGATTGTGCACACAAAGCCACAGACAGACGCTTCAACATTTTCCAGAAGCAGTTGGCCTTTCTGTAGCAGGATTTATTATGAGATTGGGAATGGTGCTGCAGGTTAGGTTTCATTTCCCTTCTCAGAGCTGGTTGAAGAAACTTGACTGGCAGATGTTATGTTATGAATGAATTCAAGTTGTGTTGCATATTAGGCTTTTGAACCTGAAGATTTAATTGAATTCAAAAGGTTATTCAGAGTTCTTGTTCTTAACCTGTAGGCTGGCAGGCAGGCTTGCTTGCTTGCTTTCTTTCCCAACTGTACTATCTATTTTAAGTGTTTTGGACTGCTTTCAACTTGAAATCCCTTGAGGGCCACAAGGGAAGGATTTGTGCACATTGTTTTGCAAGTTCTTTTTGTATATTATTTTCTCTAATCATGACTTGTAGAGGGTACAAGGATGAGGATTGTAACAGATGAAATGTGACAGAGCTCAAAAATGACTTTTCCTTTAGAAAGATATTAGGTATATTTTTATTTAGTTAAAAAAGAACAAGCAGTCATGCAAGCAAAAGAGAGCTATTTGACAAAAAACATGTAGATACTTTCTTAGGATAAGTTATATTTTTTATCAGAACAGCCCCCAGAAGACATAATTATTATCTTGATAAAAAAAGGTCTTATCTTCCTTACCAAGATCTGCTCAGTAGACTGCCTGAATTAGTAATTGATTTTTAAAATATTTCTGATCTTACTAAAGGTAGCTCTTCAAGGCAGCAAGTATTCCTAACAGTTTCTAATTCCTCATCATCACATCCATTATGTTCACCTCAGAAATGTCTAAATGTATTCCAGTATAATGGCAATATTATGTAAAATGCATCATGACAGGAATATTTAGAATTGTTCAAAGCTGCACTGTGGAAACTAACTTGATTTTTGTTAGTCATTCAACACAGGATTTGCATGTTTTGACTTTCTATATGCATACTGAAGCATTCAGTTATGGGTGGTAAGTATTGCAGGTGGACTAATATCATCTTCCAGGGGTGTGCATTTTAGACACAAAAACAAACACAAACAAACATCTTCTATACAGGAAGAACAGGAACAATGACAAAGATTGTCTGGCATTAGCAAATCAAGGCTATTTCTTTCTACTCTTTGTTACACTGTGTGCAGTTAATCAAAGATAAATCTGACACAAGACAAAGAACTGTCACAGGGAACCAATTAAAAAAAAGAATAGATTATGAAAGACGTTGATTTAAGCAGTTTAAATACTGCAAAGGAAATTAATACTCAAGAATCTGAACAATAATTTTTAATGTCTAATGGCATTAAGTGGATGTGAGAAGCAAAAGTTTCCTCTGAAGAAGTAATGAAGGCAATTCTGTGATACAGGAACGAAACTAGGTAGACTTGTTTTCCAAGTGTTTTTTTCCATAAAATAGTTGGGTATGCTCTCCTTATCTAAGTAATATTATCTACAAATAACTGGTAGATCTAGCCTGGTCCTTGCTACAAAATCAGTGCATGGGTAGGGTGAGAGTGGATTTGTAAACAGAAAGATATAATACACTTAGCACCACGCACATATTAGAAACCCATGTGCAATGCCTTCTGAAAACATTCAAGGTAGACTTTCTAAGTAATGGATATTAGTAAAGAGTATGTCAAGACTGTAACATAAGGCATTGTGTTGCATCATCCCCTTTTGCTGTCTTTGGATATTCCAATAACAGTTTTATATCTGACAAACCACTAGGATGGACATACTCTCTTTTGAGAAATAAATTGATATCTGTCCTGTTATGTCTCTCTGTCTCCAGCCCCCATCCCTCTTTTACTCATGCTGAGATATACCATTCCATTTGAGTAGTCACAGAGATGCACAGCTTACTATGTACAGTGTCTTACGTGGGTTTCCTTTCTTTTCCTTTCAGATCCAAACTAAGAAAACAAACCTTCAGTGTGTCTTGCTAATAAAACTACAGCACTGAGCGCACAATACTTGCCAGTTAGGTATAAAAGTTCAGTCAGTAGCTGATAACATACTTTCTTATTCCTTGCATTTAGAAAGCACCTTGCCTACAGCAAAGTAATACATAGGGTATGTTTGGGCATGTGTAGATGAAACAGGGGCCCTAAATTGAAGTGGTGGGTTTTAAAAAACACCACTTCAGTTTAAGGCTGATTAAAACCCCGTGTCATGCACACACGCCACTGATTTACATGTGTCTGTGGCCGGGAGGGGAGGGTGAGCTACTGACAGGTGGCGGGTCCCTGGGCTGTGGGGGAGGAGGGGAGCTGGTGCTTCCTTCTGCAGCAGCAGCAGCCCTCCCCCCGCCCCCAGCAGCACCCACTCACAGGCACCTGGCTCAGGTGGTCCCAGGAGGCACCGCAGCCATGGAGGGAAGCACTGGACCTCCATGCAGCTCAGGCAGGTAGGCTTCAGGGTGAGTCGGGGGGAGGTCAGGCTCGCCACTTTTCTTGGGCAGAGCCTGCTTTCCTGGGCTGCTGCCAGGCTGCCTGCAGGGCTTCCTGCAAAGCCGTGGAGTTGCATGGAGTCTGGTGTTTTGTTCCGTGGCTGTAGGGCCAGAAAATTAAAACTTCTCAAAGGAGTTTTAGTTTGCTGTGCCCCAAGTCATTTAAGGTGCATTACACTGCCGAATTTCCTATGCCAGCTGGAATTAATGCGCGATACGTCGCCGACATGTGCAAACACCAACACCATTAAAGCGGTGGAAAAACATTTAGCCGTCTTTCAAGTGTTGTGCATGCCTGCCTTTCATTTCATCTACACACGGCCTTCATTTGTTCACTGCACCTGTTTTTTTTAGGTGGCTTACTTTAAGCTGCCTAAACTTAACCCAGGTGCAGTATATACAGGCTTTCACTGCTGCTGGAAGTAGTGCGTTCAAGTGTTTGCCACTGCTGGGAGTGATGCAGGCAGCCTGAAGTAAGTAATTTGGGTGGGGAAGAGGATGGTGAGTCTGTGGGGTGGGCTGGTGGGTATGGGTAATGGGTCTGTGGAGTGGGGGGAATTGCCTTGTCTGGTGGGGATTAGTTATGGGCCTAAAAATAGCTTGGTCAGGGTCAGAGAAGTAAGAAAAGCACAGCCCCAGGCCTGGGGCAAGTGGCTAGGCTTTTCCAGTCTCCAGGCTTTTCTGTGAGCTTATACAGGAGTCTGCTAAATCGAGTTAACCTTTACTCAATCTAAAATTAGCTCACTTGCTCAGGAGAACCAACTTAGATTAGATATGCCATTTTTTGCACAATTTAAGCACTACAAACTCTTGCACAACTGGGCATTTAGATTGACCTAACCTTGGTGAGGTCAATCAAAATGTGATGCTGGTATGTATGCATATTCATTTTAGATCTACCAGTCGGTACCTCCAGATAATCCATAAATCCTTTTATTGAGTACTTTATCAGGCTTTCCCTGTTGTAGTTAACCATAAACAACATTTTCCAGAAAATGTATATATATATATATTTTTTTTACTCAGATTCTTTGGCAATAACCCATCCTTAGTGTATGAGAGGATTGCATTTATCTCAATGTTGTTGGCAGCCATGTCAAATATCAGAATTTTCTAATGCTGGAAAATGACTTGCAAATACAGGTTATGAGTATATATATGAGCATCCTGCACATTTGTTTTACAGCTAACCTTGAGGGATCTATATACAGTCTTTCATGTAGGAAACTATTCATAAGCCCCTTACCAAAAACAATGTTTTCCTTTTACTCAGAGTGGCTAAGAGAAATGTTTCTCATGGCCTGAATAATTTCTTTATTGTAGGAATGTAGGACATCAACCACCCATTTCCACATTTCCTCTGTGTTCTGAATTGATTTGAATGAGACATTAAGCCCCCAAACTACTACATAATGGGAGACACTTTCAACCTAAATAATTATAAGGAAAACCGGCCTTAATGGCTTGCTCAATTGCTGTACCATAACTATCTTAATTAGATAGTTTTGCTGTTATGTGGAATATTTTACTCTAAGCTATTTTACTTGTACTACATATGTGTGAAATATTTTAAATTCCATCTCAAATTACTCTTTCTGAGCTTTCAGTTGTGTAGGTTTGACTGTGTACAGTGTTTGGATCAGAGGTCTCACTGCGCATATTCATCCAGGGGGAATTTTTCCAGTGTTTCTATGAAAGATTTGAGACAATGATTTAAAAAGGCTGATGGGATTTTTTGCTATGTCCTCTATGAATAGTTAGTATAATTGCCATGAATTTGGCCAGGTGTAGCTAAGTGATGTTTCAGGCAAAGAACTAATAGGAAAGCTTTTTACACAGTAATTTTCTGGGTAAGGTTCAACAAAATGAAAACTCATCAGAAACCCTGCTGGGATTCCATCAGCAAGCATTTATTTGCAGTTGCTGGTACACCTGCTTACACAGTAATAATATAGCAGTGAGTTAAGTCACTATGCCAATGCAAATTAGCTTTATTTTGAATCAAACACTGGATTTTAGCACCTATGATAAGCAGAAAAAATTGAAAGTTGCTATATGGATGCAGGCATCTGAAAAAAAAATTCTACACGTGTGTACTAGCTATATCAATCTCTTTTTTTCTGTATGCAGCTATATCACATAAGAGCACTCAGTTCCTACTGTTTATAGTATGTATCTGGGATATATGCTTTGCTCTTTTGATATAAGCAGATTTTCCTGCTTATATCATTTAGCCTGAGCCTTAACATCTGGAATGTGATTTTTTTTTAAAAACAATGATCCATATTTCATTCTAGGGGGAAAAGCCTTAAAAAGACTCTGTGTGTGTGTGTGCGTGCATGCGTATGTGTGTTTGTTTTACAAGCTCCCCCAACATATGGATTGTGCTTTTTCTGTAGGGCCATCGCATACATGCTTGTTTTCTGTAAGGGAGTCTCCCTGCTGATCTTACAAGAAGTCTAATCCAGTATATTCTGTGAATTTTTAAATTGGTGTGGGTTAAATTATGAAGCTCTATTTCCCCCCCAGTTTTTAGACAAAAATTCTATTGCAGGCTGGGATTACCAAAGCATTTTAAAGTAAAGAGGTGCCGAAATCCCACTGAAATTCAAACTTCCTTTGAAAACCGTAGTCATGGTCAGTAGGAACAAAGTTGTTGCAGCAACGAGGTATGGGATTTAGAACTTGGAGAGTTCAGTAAGGATTTTTTTGTTTATCCATATATTGTTATCCATGTGCTTCAGTTATTTGCATGACATAATTATGCAAAACAGCGTTCTCAAGATTACCCCCTTCTACTAAACTTTGCCAGCTTTAAAAGTCGACTTCTACTGGCATTTCAGTTAGGGATGTGAAGAGGTGTGATTTTTGATTCCCAGGGACAGTAAAAGTTACTGGGCATCATTTATGTCAGTGAAACGACACTTTTGCCACGTGAAGAAGATTGCTTTGTCATGGCATGGGGAATAGGGAAGGTGTTTTTTACTATACTTGCACAACATGAAGCTTTTCTGGTATAGCTGTGTTTGCACAATGCTTATTTGCCTGTGTGGTGTACCAGTTAAGCATTTTCAAGGTAGACAGTTCAGTTTTCTGCCACTCTTACTTTGCCTTCCTTGATCATTAGATAAAAATAAAGTATTTTAAACATATGTGCAATTCTTATTGAAATAGTTGCATTTTCTTTGACCCAATTGCTCCCTCCCCCTGCAAAAAAGTATAAAGGGTCAAAAATACTGATGCCTCAACTTTGTAATTCTGTTGCTATTGAGGATGTTACCATATTTTCTAGCATACAACATGCCTCAGAATAAAATAGTTGCCTTATTTATTGAAAGGTGGAATGAAGAAAAAAGTTATTTCCTTGTAGTAAATGACTGAGTAGCAGCAGCTAGAGAGCCAACTCTGCTCATTGTTCTGCTCTCTGAGGAGTTGCATGTAGATTTTAATTTTGCTTTTGCCCAGTAAGGCAGAAACTGCTCTTACTATATTTCTCATATGTAATTCATACTGAACTTTCCAACAGCTATTTTTCGGAAAAAAAAGTTTCATGCTATATGTGAGCAAATATGGTATTTCCATTAATTACAGATCTAGGGTAAGATATAGGTAGGGTGAACTATAGATAAAAGATAGGAAAAAAGGTAGCACATGCAGGGATTCATAACAGGAGCAGATCTTTATTTCTTCAACAGATGTGGAGAGGCATTTGCATTCCTTTCTCCCCTGCAATCCCTCTCTAATTGTGACGGTCTGCCTCTGTTCACTTTCTTAAAGAAAAGTTATTTAGCTGCCAAAATATTAGTTTCCTTTTGTATTCTTTTGTAGTCCTTTTACAAAGAAAACTGCCATTGGGTTCAGTGTTGATTATTCACATGCAGGGGGTGACAGATCCAGCTTTTATAATTAAATAAACAGGAGAGTTTGCAGCATACCTGAATGCAGACTTAGATGCTTCAAATGGCTGTCTGTTTGTTCCATCAGAAAAAACCAGCTAATCCATAGGAGATAATAATCTGCAGGAGATAACAAGGTAACATTCTTTCATTTTATGCACCCAAATGGCAGTGCATGGTAGGCAGTGATGTAAATGCTGGTTTTGGAAATTATGCACATTTTGTGATTCTATTCCACATGCAATGTGGCATGTGCATCCATGTGGCTACTGAGCACGTACTATTGCTCTGTGCTGTTTGGAAAGATAAGCAGCTCTGTACTTACATGCCCCAGGGAAATGTAAATCCCAAAGCTATTGGCAGATAAAAACCCATGACTTGTGGGTGTTAAATACAGGAAAAGCCCCAACTGTAGCCACTGTCTTCCATAGTTTAGCTCAGTAGCTGAATGGTTAGTACACTCACCAGGTAGTGGGAAACTCAGGTTATAGGCCCACCTTTCACCCAAAAGGGGCTCCCAGTTTAGTGTTCTTAACCACATTATTCCTTTCCTCTTGGGACTCTTTAAGTAATTACTCACCTGTATTTGTACTCCCAGCCATTACGGCAGTACATTAATTTATTTATAAGGGGAAATTTTAGTATCCGTGGATTACTTTTTTCTGTATTTTGTTCCAGCTCAGGTTCTCACTCCTTCAGTTACACCCTCCCCCCCAGTTTCAGTACTATGCTCACTCAATGAACTCTACCTGAGGACATGTCTCAGAGTGATAGGGTTTGGACACTTATGCACTTGCAATTAAACTTCCTGTACTTCTCAGACACTGTGACGTAAGAGCTCCTTTCATGGATCATCTGCCTTGATACTCTTACAGTCTGATTTCCAGACATGCCCCATGTTGTGCATAATGTAGAACTCCATCAGTGGTTTAAGGTGTGTAGATACTGGTGACATCGGGCTCCCTTTGGAGCTAGGGAAAGACATTCAAAAAGCCTGAGTCTGAATTGATTCAACCTTTGCAGGTTAGTCTAACCTGGCTAGGCTGAACCAGTTTCCAACCATACAGACAACACTTCTGGACTGAGAAAATTCAGGCACATGACTGCAGTGGCTCAGGATGGAAGCTGGGGTGCGATAGAGCAGCCCTCCCTTCCCTTGCAGAGCTGAGCTGAGGGGAGTGTGGCCAGCAGGAGGCTCTGATTAGGGAGGGGTGGAAGCCCCCATCCTGCCTGCAGTCCCAGGCTTTTCCTGGCTCCCTGCTCAAGGGGTGGGCTTGTTGCCAGCCCCCAACCTACTGAGGCAAAGGAGGTGTGTGCAGTGCATGAATCTGTTGATGATACTGATCTTTTCAATCTCCCTCCCTGCGTCTGTATACTGTCTGCAGCAAACTGACAAGCAAGCAAGCTAGGGGCGGGCTGATAACAGTGTCACCCCTATCTCAGTGTTTATTTCCCCTTTAAGAAAACAGAGGGACATTACCAGCTACCTGTTCATTCAACATGGACCCAGCATGTGGTCTGCTAGCTAATAGACAGATACTGTCTCTGCAAGTCAGAGGGGAGGGGGGAATTCCTGCTTAACAGGGAGTGATGAGGGGGAGAGCAAACACCTCTTAAACAGCTTTTCCAAGGAAGAACATTAAGCTACCTGTTGAATAGCTCCAAAAAGCCTGTCTGCCTCTCTCGTCTTCCACAGCACGGACTGTAGCCAGCATGTGGTCAGCTAGCTAATGCTGAGGTGTCTGTGAGGGATGAGGAAATGCCTGCTTACCACAAAGTGGGGAGGGGAGGGGGGGGAACAGAAACCAGGCGGATGCCTGAAGTCTCTGCTGGAGCTGTAACCAGGAAGCAGAGAGGAGGGTCCAGCTCTACTGTGGAGCAGAGAGCTCTGCCCAGCCCAGAGAGCATGCCAGGATGCTGGAGGACTTTGATTTATCTTAAACTAGCAAGGGGTCTGGGACAGATATTGCATAAACTGGTCTGAGCCAAATCAGTTAGGTCTGATACTATATTCAACAAGGTTTATCTCAAACCAGTTTCAGCCATTTTCAAACTGGTTTATGTGCACTGAACATCTGTTCTGTTACAGGCTTAAACTAGTTTCTGATCACTTAAACTGGTTTATGTGTAATGTCTGTCCCTAGCCTGGATGATCTGTGTGTACTTTGTCAGGATACTGTCTTTGATGCTGTGCCCCTAGAAGGAGATTGGAGGTTTTATAACAAAAACTCCGCCAGGTTAATTGTTCACACACAAGCCTAGGCACTAGCATTCAGGGCCAACTGATACATGACCCTAGCCAGGTCATTTGCAGGCTTATCACAGGCATGGGCATAACCCCTAAATCCAGTACAAAATTTTAAGAGTTCCCAGGCCCATTTTTATACACTGACCAAAACAACTTTGGGTTTACAGCCTGTATATCCTAGTTTACATATTTTGGTAACATTACTCATGTCCTGATCCTCACCAATTAGTTCAACTTTCCCACCAGGTACAGACACCAGTGGCCAGACGCTCTCATCATTATTTTGATATTCTGTACTGGTCTTATCAATTAATTCTGTATCTGTGGGCCTTAGAGGCTCCTCTAAAATTAATGAGATACTTTTATAGCCTCTCTGCCCAATCCATATATGGTATGCCTAGTTTTGTATTTATTGGGGCTTACTTTCATTCATGGAGTTAGCAGGGCCTCCATATGGTTTGTATATGCATTGATCAGTGGTTGTTTTAATCCATACTTTAATGGAGGAGCTAGCAACCTCCAGCACACGTGTCAAAGCATGGCTAGCAAGGTCATTTTGCTGGGCACGCCACAGCCCAGACTCTGGGTAGCTGCTGCCAGCCACAATATCTGAGATGATCACAGCAGGTAGTTGGGAGGCTGCAAGACCTGCTGCAAGCAGCCCAGGCTCCATGGCAGGCAGCAGCTGCTCAAAACCTGGGCCAGTTGTAGAAGGCAGCCAGGAAGCTGCAAATAGTTGCACCTGGCTCTGGCCAAGCTCTGGAGCCCTAGACAGGCTCTGGAGCCCTGGCTGGGCTCCATGGCAGTGGCTACATGCATGTCAGGGTGGATGGTAAGCTTGGGTTGCATTGCCATGGTCCCTTCTCAGGGTCTGCTGTGAGGCACACATGTAGCCGCTGCTGCCACAGATCTCATCTGGGCCTCCAGAACCTGATGGAGCTGCTTGCAGCCTTCTGGCTGCCTGCCACCAGCAACCCAGGCTCTGGGTAGTTGCAGCAGCCAGTAGGAAGGCTGCAAATAGATGCACCAGGGTCCGGACCCCCAGCACCAGCTTCATGGCGGTGGCTGAATGCATGCCTTGGGGCGCATGATGGGGAAAGGCCAGGCCAGTGCAGCCACAGCCCCTCCTCTGCCATCCTCTTGGAGTTACATGTGCACCCACCACCAGCAACAAAGATCGGGGCCTCTGTGGCTCCCCTGCCATCTGCCTCTGGCGTACCAAGCTGAGGCATGGGTCAAGGTTGGGGTGTTTTTGGCACTCTGGCCAAAAATGTTGCTGATCTGTGCTTTAGTGAGACCTACACATACATTCATATATGAAAAAGTGGCTCTAAACAGTAATAAACAGCTCCAGGAAAGGACTTTGGCACCTAAAGTGCAGATCAGGTAGTTTTTAGGCCCCCAGGTTCAAACCAGTAATCCACAAAAAAACCTACTTGAGAGGCTGTAGGCATCTAAGTTTCACTAGAAAAGTAATTTCAGCTTTTAAAATTCCAGCGTATATGTGCAGAGGTGCTGACATGTAAGCACTATCTAATGCCTATCACCATTTGGGACCCACAAACTGGGCATATCTACACATGCAATTAAGTCAAAGCTTATTGCATCAGAGTTTATTGCTTCCTGGGTGCCATGTTTACATATGCATCTGGGAGTGCAGCATGTTGAGCCAGTTTGGAGCAGCCTCTGCTGGCAGGGGGGTCAGGGGGTCAGCCTGCCAGACCAAGGCTGCTGCTGCCAGCCTCAGTGTGCTGCAGAGGGGCTGGCTGGGTCACAAGTGTACTCCAGTGTCTCACACTGAACCACTCTCATGTCCCAGCCAACCAAATTAACATCTACATTTGCATTGCTGCAGAGAAAAAAACTCCACTGCAGGATAGTACTTGTAAATACAAGTACTATCCTTCTGAGGAGTTACTTAGTTTACTCCTGCCAATTAGCACTGCATGTGAACATACAAGACATTCAAGGCCCTATCCCACACCAACTCTCCTAGCCTTGCCTGGCCTCAGCTCCCAGGTCTTTGAAAAAAAGCCCTCACTCACTGGCTGCTGCCCAGTGGCAGAGAAAGGTAGGGGATTGATCCCTACTGCCCCACACCATGTGTGGAGGGCTCTGCTACAAGCTCCCAAACCCCCACCCACAACCCCAGCCCCCCATAGCTGCCCTGCCTGCCCAAGCTCCTAGCCCTTTAACTGCCCCCCAAAAAAGACCGGACTCACCAGGTACTTCCTGTGGTGGGGTGATCCTTGTTGCCCTCCACTGCCCCATGCTGTGTGGGGGGCTCTGCGTGAGCCCCCAGAAGCCCCAAGGCCACTGCAGGGGCCTGTGAGTCTGGGGGGGGTATTTTTTTTTTATTTAAAGGGATAGAGCTGGGATGGGCACAGCCATGGGAGGGGCTGGAGGAGTGAGAGGGGGGTCAAAGGCTCGTGACAGAGTCCCCCATGGGGCGTTCGGCAGCATGGAGCAGCGGGGATCACCCCCGTGCTGGGCAGCACTACTGTTCTTCCAATTGTGATGTTAAGTAATTTATTCCCAATCATTTAGCAGAAACAGCCAACTAATATGTACTGGCTGAATTTCATGAAAAGGTTCATTTGGGATAAGGAAGAAAGTAATAGGACAAGTTGATTGATCTCAAGGATTTCTGAGTTAGCCACATTCCCATGATTGTGCTCACAAGAATTAGGAATAGATGCATCCTCTTCTTATTTTTGAAGAAGAGGAGGGGAGAGAGCTGAAGGACAGAATTCAGCTACCTGACTGGTGGTTGTAAAAGATGGTTATCACCATTTTCTGGTGGTGATTTTTTTCTTTGTTTGTAGGAGACAAGGCAAGAAATAATGGTCTGAAATTACAACACAGATAATTTAGGTTGGATATTAGGAAAACCTTTCTAACTATGAATGTACTTAAGCGTCGGAACACATTACCTCAAAAGATTATGGATTCTCTAGTTTGGGATGTTCTGAGCAGGGGCTTGGACTAACTATTTAACTTCTTGAGTTTCTTTCCAGCCCTATTTTTTTAAAAGGTATAAAAGATTGTTGTGCTTTAGTACCAAATTGCTTTGCAAGATACCTTGCATGCTAAAACCAATAATCACCCTCTCTCCAACTGACAAAACCCCCAAACCCTGACAATAACCCCTGGTTATTTAGCTAACAGTTTAAGAGTCTGGGGAGATGTTCCTATAGGGACATGAGGCTGGAAGGGGCCTTCTAGGCCACTGAGTCCAGTCTCTAGTATTTTTCCAAAATGATCCACATGAATATCTACCCTGGTCTCTTACACAAAAAACACCCTATAAACAAATTCTACAATGTGATACAGACAAAGAGCAGGAGAAACAAGGGCATCATCAAGGCCTTGACACTGCAGTAGTAGGAAATGTTATGTTAAAATATGCTCAAATGCTGCCTACACTACACAGGAAATAAACTTCAATGGTGCTTCCCAGTTTGACCCAAGGAAAAAAATACTTCTTGACTCTAGATATGGTGATTGGTTTGACAATGTGCATGTGATGTAGATCCAGTGGCTGTGTCTACACATGTGCTTAACTGCAAAGTAGACTAATTAGCTGCAGAGTAAAGCATCAGTGTCTACATAAGTGACACTATTAGGCTTTAGTAAACTAATTAACGACACCATAAGATAGTATTGTCGGGGACAGTATTATCTTATGATGGGATAATTAACTGTGATTAAACTCATGTGTTGATTCTGATCATAGGCATAAATTGCACCTGGTCAGCACATCCAGACTCCTGCCTGATATCTAGCCATATGGCTCTGCACTTTCAGCACCCTCATTCCCCAGCCAGCTCCTCCACAGCCTGATGCCACCACCTGGAGCCTGGGGCTGACCCTCCATGTCTCCAGTCCTAGAGTAAACTGCTCCACCCCAGCTCAAATCGCTGCCGTCCCAGGCACACAAGTGGACACTGCGCCTGACAGTAGTTTGCTCTGGCTCAAACTGCTCCAAAATGTATTGCTTCGAATTAATTGCCTGCGTAGATGCACCCAGTGAGAGATATTTTAACACTCCTATCTGTCATCAACATTAAGTCCCTGAGGAACACTCCTCGTAATCTCTCTCACAACTGATAACTCCCTGTTGAAGACAGATAATCCATTGCAGTGACCTTTTTAGCCAACTGTGTATCCACTTGACAAATATGCAATTAATCCCCACCTTAGTCAATTAAATGAGATTACTTAAATGAGATATGTTCTTTTCTCTTATGCACATAAGGAAAAGGTGGATAATCCACAAGCCCTTGAAGCATAAATTTGCCCCTTATCTATGACAATGCCCATTTCCCCACCCTGCCACACACACACCTCCCTCCCTGCTCATATGGAAAATTGTGAAAAATATTTGTCTTCCTCCCTTGCTTGAAATATTGATGACTAGCTCTTCTCTTTCACTATGTCTACCATTAACACATGGCCAATACGCTGCCAGTTAGGCAGTAGAATAGAAAATAAATGCATTCAATTTTGACTTAAATAATAATATACTGGCTGTTAATGTGTTTTCATACAGTATTGAATTATAAAACTTATATTTTTAATTCTCCTAAGCTGCTGCAGAATTTCTCAGACTTCAGATGAACATGCTGCAAGAAGCAAAGGGACTTGATAGCATATTTAAATGCAGTTTGCCATGGGCTACACAAGAACTTATCTGATGTTTATTAAACAATATCAATGTACCATGCTCCTTCCTGATTTTTAAACTCCACAATTTTCCTAAGAAAATCAGCAGAATAAAACAGTAAAAATTCTCCCATTAGTGAGGCTTGATTGCAGTTCTTTTCAAGAGTGAATTATTTTAATGTTGTTTGCAAGCAGCAGTTGTATTTATTAGTTGTTAATTCTTTGATATTTATACTTCTTTAAAAAAAAAGCGCTTGATATTCTTCATTCTTGTTTCTTTATAAATCATTCTATGTTGGAACACTTTAGCTCAGTCCAAACAAAGTTCTAAGCTTTTCCTTATTTGGTAAGGTCTTGTGTTAGACTTTCTGTTGTAATTAGGGCTAAGTACAGAAGGTCAAAAAGCCTGAAGCTGAGTTGATTCAGTTTTTGCAGGCTAGCCTAAGCTGCAAAGATTAAACTGAAACAGAAGTGAACGGATTTACCTTTGTTTCAGGTAATGCAGTTGCATGCCTGAAGTGGCTCAGGGCAGAAGCTGGAAAGGTGCTAGAAAATGGCTCTGGCACTTAGCCAGTATGGGCTGTGCATTCACTTCCACTTCCTGCTGCCCCCAAGGTTTTCAGGATTTGCAAACCAAAATTACAGCAGCAGGACTTGACAGGGTTTCTCATCGCTTCCTCTACCTGCTTCCACGTGCCTTTGGGATTTGTACACAGTTGTAGCCAGCAGTAAGTTTGAGTGGGAAAAGGGCTGTTTAACTGCCGCCTCCTGGGCCCCAGACCCCTGCCAGGCTTTGCCTAGGGGGGACAGTACCACATTGGACCAGGCTTATCTTAAACCAGTTTCAGTCATTTTGAAACTGGTTTATGTGCACTGAGCTTGTATTCTGTTACAGGTTTAAACCAGTTTCTGATCTCTTAAACCAGTTTGTGTAAATTCTGTTCCTAGCATAAGGGCTCAGTCTTGCTCCATTTGAAGATTTTGGATCATGTTCTAAGTCTAGGTGAATTAATAGAATGACCTACAAAACTACAAACTAATATATGGATCCAGTTCTTCAAAAAGAAGTGGCATATTTGGGATCCATCAGGCCATTTTCCATGTATATTACTTAGGCACTGGGAATCTTTTTAGCCCCCAAAGAAATGTGGAACCTAAGAATTTTGGCAGCTATGAGAAAACTATTATTCACAAATATTCTCTGACCATGTTGGTGATCTCCCAATTAATTTTTTCCAGTATATTGTGTTCCCCATGGCAGTGTCAAGAAATGAATTTGAGGATTTTGTTTTTTGTTTGTGGCTCCTCCCTGGTTCAGCAACACATCTGTTCAGTAAAAGTGAAGAATATTTTCCCTTACCCTCCTGTAGTGAATAATCAAACTATGGATATTAATAGCATCTCATTACGATGGATCACATGCTAATATTTCTTAAGTAAAGTGTTTACTTTTCAATCAAGAAAAATAAATTAAGGATTTTCATAAGGTTATATGTATATGCTACTACTATATTTAAGAATTTGGGATTCCAATTCAGTGCTGTTTATAGAATGACATTCATTTATAAATGCCTCAGGATTCAGATTGCTGATGAGATGAGCACGGGCCTTTTAAAAGTAGCCATTGGCAGTTTGAAAACAATCCAGCTCAATAGTAAGAAAATATCTGTCATTCAATGGCCAAATGTGAACTAAAATTTTTGATTTTGACACTTCCTAAAGGATAGGCAAGCATAGTAGAAACCAAAGTCATCATTGCTTCAGTTAGTATTCCTGTTGTCAGTTTTATTAGAAAGGTCAAGGACAAACTGGATATGAGAGGGAAAAAAACTTTCTTCCAGGTCAACAAAGAAGAAAATTGGCAAGTTGTGCAGAAAGCTTGCTACATTGTAACTGCATTATGGACAAAAAGAGGAGGGGAAACCAGATTCTTCTTTACACAAAGACCCATTTTCATAGCTATGGTAGTATACAAGGATCTTAACATGGAGGGAAGCTACATTTATTTCCAGAAGCTATGTCTTCACCTCTCAAGAATCCTTGTGGAGATAAGGGACCATCGTTTTTACCTTAATTGTACCAAGCCAAGTTACATCCATGTAAACAATTATTTGGAAATGAACATAGCTAGCATTGTGTAAAGGTACCTTAGCATAAGTAAAAACCCATTCTCTCCTGTATGTATAAGTATCTGGGGATGTATCTACATGAGATGCTAACTGCACAATCAGCTAATAACACTGTGCAGTAGCATGCCAGGCAAAACCCATGGTAATAGGCTACTGCGCAGTAGTATTAGGTTACTATGCAGTTAGGCTAAGTACAGACAATCAAAAAGCCCAAGGCTGAATTGATTCAGTCTTTGCAAGTTAGTCTAAGATGCAGAGATTGAACTGATTAGCAAATGAACACACATTCACTTTTGATTCAGGAAATGCAGCTACATGCCTGCAGTGGCTCGAACCAGAAGCCAGTGGGTGCTAGAGCATTCCTGCCAGCCACTGCCAAAAGGGAGGGAAGAGAGAAAGCCCTCTAAAGACTTTTCCTCCCATCCCTGCTGGAACGGAGGGTGTGTGGTCAGGCTCCAGCCTCTGCTCTACCTGATCACAGGGGTGGGTGAAGAGGGGAAGGTAGTGGTATTGAATTCATAAAAGCTTGAACAGGAACAGTTCTTTCTCTGAAAAACTATAAACTAAAAAACTATAAAGACAGCATGGTCTGTATGTTTGCTTATTCTTCCTGTTTCCCCCAAAAGTCTCTGGGATTTACAGTCCAGAATCAGAGCAACAGGACTCTTCAGGATTGCTCATCACTTCTTCTTCCTGCTTCCAGGTGTCTCTGGGATTTGTGGTCCACAGTCGCAGCCACTACTAAGTAAACTAGCAGGGCAGCTCCATGCATGGGGGGAATGTGAGTTTAATCCCCACTCTCTGGCTCCAGATCCCAGCTGAGTTTGTCAGGAAGCAGTCTGGGACAGAAGTTTCATAAACCAGTTTGACCTAAATCAGTTAAGTCTGATACTTACTGTAACCCTGGCAGCAGTGCTACCTGCAGCTACCTCCAAATTTTCGGGATCCTGGGGTGCCAATCAGTTTCAGTCCACTCTCACACTGGCTACAGGCTGGAAGTCACCACTCAGTGGAGTGCTTTCCCATGGTTCTCCCCACACCACACCAGACACTAAATGACTATTTACAATAATTTATTATTTACAATAGTAGTTGAGAAATTAACAGATTCAACATCACATAGATAACAAACACACTATTTTCAATGAGCTTGGTAATACTCTATACCAGGAAATAAAAGCAAATA
>NW_017728906.1:20885814-20898483 GCF_001723895.1 Crocodylus porosus
ACAGGAGTGGGCTAACATAAACAGGATGCGTTTCAATACTGACAAGTGCAGGGTGCTGCACTTAGGCAGTAGAAACCAGCAGCACCCTTATAGAATGGGAAACTCCCTTCTTGAGAGCACGGGAGCAGAAAGGGATCTTGGAGTCATTATTCCTTGTTACACCAGGGGGCGCTAGTGGTTATGATTCTATAACAGGTATATACACCTAATTAGCCAGATTCCCACAGAATCACTCTGCCCACAACAGAGCAATCAATTGTGACATGTGGAGCTGTGCTTGTTCTGCCTCAGAAGAGGCATGGCAGTGCTTTCATCTGGTCAGACAATGGAGTCATTTGTCAGGCCCTTGGGTGCAGCTGCTCCTCAGACCGAGGTTTCTTCCCTTTTCCAGTCTTTCCTGGATGCCTGCAAACAACCATTCCATCCCCAAATGCTTCCCCAAGGCAGCTCCCCTGTGTTTGGCACTTGGAGTGCCCCTTCTTGGCTGTATTTTATTGACCTCTCTGCTGGAGCTCCCACAAAGCCAAGATTCCCTGCTGCTTTCCTTTGCTCTCCAAGAGAGCCTTCTCTAGCAACCCCCCTTCCCTGATTCTCGCCCAACAAATCCCTGCACCCAGGGAACTAAAGAGTGGGGAGAGGAACCAGTTTGTACAAATCCTGCTCCTTTAGTAAAGGACACCAGGCAGTCCTTGATACTCAGTAGTTTATGGCTCCTCTGCCCTCAGTAGCAGCTCACTCAGCAACAATTTTTATGCTAGGAATCCTCTCAGAAGCAATTGTCCTGGTAGCAGCCCCCTTCAGAAACAGACCTTCTCCCCACAGCCCTCAGCTACTCTCTTTCTCAGATCTTTACCTGTTTTATTTTCCCCCTGTATTTCCCACCCTGGGGTCGTAGCTGTCCAAGCCCGTCCATGCATTCTGCAGCCTTCAGCTCCAAGCTTCAGTTGGTTAGGTCCTGCTATATCTGTGTGCACAGCCTGCTGCAGATCCACATCCCAACAGTGCAAACACCCTGATTGGGCTTGCAAGCTCTGAGCAAACCCTTCAGCATCTTTACATTACATTCAACCAGGTTTATCTTAAACTAGTTTCAGGCATTTTGAAGCTGGTTTATGTGCACTGAACTTCTGTTCTTACAGGTTTAAACCAGTTTCGGATCACTTAAACCGGTTTATGTGCAACTTGTGTTCCTAGCCTTAGTGTCTGTAAAAACCTGTGCACCAGCATTACTGTGCAGTAGCTACTACTAAATGGTTGCATGTACACATGCCATTAGGGGCATCAATAAACTGTGAAGCTTATGGCTCCCTGGAAGCTCCCGTGTGCTCAGTTTACACATGCACTTGAAGCCCAGCACATTGAGGCAGGTTGCAGCAGCCCCAGCTGATAGGGGACCCTGAGGTCAGCCTTCTAGCCCAAGGCTTCTCCAACTGGGCTTAATTTGCTATGGGGCTGGCTGGAGTACAAGGGGCACTAACTGACAGGCAGCCCCTGCACTGGAGCACTCTCATGCACCAGCCAGCTGGCTTAGCATCTGCACATGCTCTACTACACATGAGAAAACGCTGCAGCAGGGTCGGACTTGTATTTACAAGTATTAACTTGTATTTACAAGTATGTACAAGTCCTACCCTGTTGTGGAGTTTATTGATTTTGTGTTTCCTAATAGGGATACATGTGTAGATGCTGAGACCATTACTGTGCAGTTAATTAGGCAGTAAACATCTTGTGTAGACATTCCCAGTATTAGCTCATTTTTGTCCAGTTTTTAAGGCCTTTGCAAAAAAAATGACCTGCTAATACTACATTATTTTTACTTTAATAGAGAAAAATATTTCCTCACTTCAACTTTCTACTTATCTATTATTTCAGTGTGTATGGGGGAAGTTTAACATAGATAATTCAGCTCAAATTACAGATAGTGTACCTTTTTACACTAAATTTTTAAGTGTGTTAGTCAATACTAGATACTATGCACTAATATCTCACTTTTAAATCCTAGTATAGACATAGCTATCATCAGAAGGAAGGGAGCAAAGTGTATGAAGTAGTAGGCATCTGTCTGTCCTGCAAGACAAGAGAATTGAGCCAAGTGAGGCATCAGTTCACTGACCATCTGCAAGTGTGGTTGTAGTGTTGGCTACAGTGGACCAACTCTTGACATTATCATAAATTCTAGTTTACTGGACGGGATGTGAAGTTACCAATAAAATCATAAATGCAAAGTTTGAGTTATGAGGGGTACTGGTCACCTTAACACATACGCATGCATACACTCACTCATTCAAACCCATGTCATTTAAATCCATGCAGTATAGTGTATAGTAGCTGCTGCAGTGATTGTGAGAGCACTGGTGTTAGTATATCTACCTATCTGAGGCCCTGGAGTCTGCTGTTGATGGTCAGCTTCCTTCAAGGCAATGTTTGCTCCAGAAGAGGGCCGCCTCTTGTCCTTCTGTCTCAGTAGGTCAGGTGCTGGATGAAAGGGCACCACTGAGGGTCAGGCTTCACTGCCTTTTTGCCTTTCTGGCAGACTTGTGTCATCCCCCAGCATCATCTTGGCTGCTCAATCCAGAGGTTGCTTTCCAACATGGGTTTTGAGTAATACATGACAGCTGTTAGTCACAGGGGTCTCTGCCTGCTGGTACCTGAAGTTTCAGGAGTCCACCCTTGACTTATTGACTTAATGGCTGTATTTTCATGGGTTACAGGAATAGTCAATAGGGTGGGTGCTCAGTTCCAGGAATCAGTTTAAAATAGGTTGTAGAGTAGAGTCTTTTAATGGTAAGTTTTTCTGGCTAGGCAATTGTCAATTAACATTTACATAATAATTGTCAATTAACCAAGTACTTGGTTTGTCATTCATGCTCACATTCATTCAAGGGTCCACCCAATATAGCAGATTTTATTACTTTACAATTACAATTTCAATGCAGTTTTTAAAAGTGGTGCACAGTGTAACTTCATTTTATAGGGAGTACATTCCTTAGGGGTTTAAAAGTATAAAATACAAAATGCCATGGTAAAGGTGAGACAGATGAAATATAAAAATGCATTGTGAGAAATATATAAAAATGCAGTGTGAGATAGTGAGGATGAAAGCCTACTGGGGACAGTAAGTGAGTTAGGTTAGCACCAGGATAAATTTACAGTCTTTGCAGTGGAAATTTTAGTTCTTTTGTTTTCTTTAGTGACACTGAGCTTAATTGATATGTAGATGTAGTTTGTAGGTTTCTCCCACAGAAAGCCACTTCAGCCTTGCCACACCCATCCAATTAGTGTGCTAGGTCTCTGCCAATACTTGGAAGGAAAAAGAAATGCACAAAATGGTGGTGGTAGTGGGGATGCAGGCAAGAAAGGACTTCTGTTATATCAATGCCCAGAAGGAAAATGTACAAAGGGCTTTCTGCTACAGTAGTTCTGCCTAGTTCTTGGGTGACAGTCCCTTCCACGCTTACACATTTGAAATTTACCTCGCACAATACTAAAAGTGGTGTGGGTCTCTTCCTGAGGTTTCTTCTTTCCTTGGCATGTCGGGCTCTTCTTTCCTCAAAAGCCTTTGTTTCATGCTTAATAGACTATTTCTAAGTACTTTGAACCTCAGCAATCTTCTCTCAGCCATTTGGCTTGATGTTCATTGCCTTCATATCTCTCTTGCAAGCAACTGTGAACTGGAAATTAGGATGCCCATGTGGTCTTCCTTCTCTAAAGAGTTCTCTGTACGAGAGATCCTATCCATTTTCTGCACACAACAAAGCCATCAAAACTGATGCTCAGTGAATGGCTGCTCATAATGTTGGCATGTTCAAAGACTTCAGTGTGGGCAACTTTGTCCTACTAGGAAATTCTTAGAATGCAATAAAGGCAATGTAAGGGGAAACTATGGAGGCTCTTTTCTTGAATGGAGTATGCAGTCCAGGATTCACGATTCACTGCCATACAGAAGGGTGCTGATGACACAAACATGATATACTTTGATCCTTGTCTTAATAATCCATTTGTTGTTTCATACTCATTTGCTTAGCATGTTCATGATAACCTGATGCTTGGCCAATATGGTTATTCAGTTCAGCCTCAAGTGACAGGTTCATGGTAATAATGGAGCCAAGACGTTGTAAAGTTACTTACAACAACCAATATGTTTGGACCTATTGCGATCACTGGTGGTGAATCAATGTTCTGGCCCACAACAATTGTTTTCTTTATGCTGATTGTAAGACCAAACTCCTAGCAGGCATAAGTGAAGGGACTGATAAAGCTTTGAAGGTTGTTTTCTGTGTGGGCTTTTGGTGCAGCATCTTTAGCAAATAGCAGCTCACGAATCACAACTTTCTGCACTTTAATCTTCACTTTAAAGCATGTGAGTTTGAATAATTTTTCATCTGAGTGTGTATATAGATACATTTCTTCAGTGGAGGTCCCAACAGCATACATTAGCAAAAGGAGAAACAGGGTCGGGGCAAATGTAAATTGTATGTACACTTCTGCTAAAATGCCCTTGGCCTGAACCAGTACATTAACAATGTTCAGTACATGATTTAGCAGAATTTTGGTTACTTGCTATATTTAACTGCACAAAAATAAAGAGTTCTTGCCTCAATTTAAAAGCCTAAAATCTATCTGCTTTTAAAAATGCTATGTAGTATGCCTCATAGTTGTTTTTTTTCTTTTTCTTTTTTTAACCATTAAGGTAAAAGAACGGAAAGGGGATTACAATAAAAAAAGCTGATGTACAGTTTAACTTTTTCTGTCCCCTCTTAGATGTTGCTGGTCTACACAAAACAGGAATATTACAAACATATTTTTTGAGTGACTAAATTTAACAATATATTGCAAAGAATAACAACCCCTGGGTGATTTGCTTTTTATAAAATACATAAATAGTTTTTGAGGATTAGCTGTAGAAACAATATGTTATATTCCTCTGTTTCCTTTATGTAATAACACTGCAGTCCTGAGGGATGACAAGAAAAAATAGTTTCATTTACTATGGCCTGAATTTTAGTGGTTTTAAATCTATAATTTTGTGACAGAGTAGCACAATAGTATTTTTTTATTTGCAATTTATGTCCAAGACTACAAGAAAAAGTCTAGCAGCATAGCTGATACTATAGATCTTTTTCTGGTGGTTTGTGCCTCACTGTTCATTTTATTTTTAGTATTTCCTCCCACAAGAGATTGATACTGCAATCTTTACATATTGAAATCCTTGGTAATGCTCTCATGAGGAGATGATGCAGAATCAAGGTCCTTACTTTGCAACAACAATCTATGAATATTTGCTATGCATCAGATTCTACATATTACTATTTGTATTGCAGTAGTGGCTAGAGGCCTCAACCCCATAATTCAGGGCACTGTACAAATATGAAACAAAAAAGATAATCCCTTCTGGGAAAAGTTTATGTTCCAAGTGCATCTTTCATGAAAGTCAATGGTAAAATTCTACTTGATCAGGCTTTGTTTGCAAGGGAATGTGTTTTATTTACCACTTAGATACCTATACAGAGCAGGGCAATGTACTGCCTATAACATATTTTTGGTACAGATTTGACTTATTTTTTATTGACACATGTTTGAGTCGTGGTCCAGAACCCCAATGTCCTGGACACTGTATAAACAGTCTCATGCATAAACACTGCCTAAAATAGTCATGGTCGTAACGATTTTAAACTCTGAGTTTCATACGCAGTTAATTATAGCTTTTTCTTTTCTCGCAACTAAGTCAGTATGTTAGCAAATAAAAATATTAATTTTGTGCTTTAAATGTTCTACACTTCACTGTAGTCAGGACACTAAATTGTTAAATACTGTAATGCCATTAGTTTTCAAATAAATATATCTTTAAAAAAAAATCTGTAGCACTAGATTTTCTTTAAAAAAATGATTTTATACATAAAGAATTCAAGAGAACCTCAGCATAACCTCCACAAAGAAAACTCTTATTGTTTTGTTTCACCAGTGAGAAATGTTTATTGGTCCCGGAAGATTCCACTCAGATGTTTAAATAATTTGTGTAACCTTTTGCTCATGTAATTTATTTGATTTATCTGAAATGATTGTAGACAAGAAATTTCATCAACATTGCCTGGTTTTAAGAATTGTCCTTTGTCCTAGAAAGCAAAGGCAAGAGACCATTTTGAACTCAAGTCATGTTCAGCCTCTAAAAATTATTGTAAATAGCCCTAGTGAGCACGTATGTACACTGTGGATTGTTTTATATGCCCTTACATATCCTGGATGTTTGACATAACTTGATCAGAAAAGACACACTAAAGATTTGCCTGCCTCAAAAAAAATAAAAGCAAAAGCTGAAGCCTGTTTAAATGTACATGTCCAAATGGCACTTACCCAGCTACACAATTGCCATCTTTGGCACTTACATGCAGTTTACTGCATGGATAGTAAGCTCCATGCTGTCCACGCTGGATGGGCAGATAACCACAAGTCCCAAAATTGCACTTCTAGCAGAAGCCAAGCAAAGACCATTTTAGCCTTCCACATTTTAGTTTAAATAGGTCAGGGAGCAGGAAATCCAAGTCCTAGGTCTCTTTTGGCCAGAGGAAGTTTGAACCTGCACTTCTCTGACTTTCCAGCACAGTTCCATTTTTCAAAACTCTCTTGAAGTGGAGCTGCTATATCTTGTGTTTAATATTCACTTAATCAAATAGATGGAGAGCTGAAGCACTTCTAGCCCACTGGAAATAAGGGCTCAGTCTCGAGCAGAATTTATCTTACCAAGACAATTTCCCTCTAGATTTTCTCTTCCTCCTGAAATAGGCATAATTTGCCTCTGGTGCCTATTCCTACTATTGCATTTGCTCCTGCATAGATGTGCAAGAAAGTTTCAAGGAGATTTCCCAAACCTTGAGGTCCACAAGCCAAAGACAGATAAAGATGCATTTCAATTTTCTCCTCAGTAAAGGAACTGCCCTCTCAGGATGAGTTTTAGTGCACATGGCTTGACATAACTTCTCCATATCATCCCTATTTTTGTTGTTGTTCTTTTTCTTCCAGTTGTATTATCTTAAGTTTTGAACAATGATCAGCAGCATATTTCTCTCTCGTACATAAATACATTCTGGTGCCTTGGTCATCCATGCCTCAGTAAGCTTACCATATTAAGGTATATCTAATATTATGGCCACTGCTATGATGGTACCAAGTGGACTATCATAAGACAGCTTTTAAACAGACCATTTTGGGTACCACTAGCAAAATAGCCTCAGTGGCACAGAGCTTAGCACTGGTTACCTGTTGAGTATTTAACCAGATTCTAGGGGAGGTTCTTCAGTCTACACAGAGTTTTGGGCTGTTGAAATGATATTGCTAGTGCTAACTTGAGATAGGTAGGTATAAGCTACAGGTACTTCAGAATAGGCATACCTAAGTAGAAAAAAGGACAGACAGCTAATATCATCTCTTTTGACATGAAGGAAAGCTAAGACACTGAGAATTATTCTAGAACAGAGGTATCCAACTCCAGCACTGCCAAGGGCCCCATGTGCTGCTGGTGTGCTGCCAGGGTGAGTCCTTGGCATTCCCCCCACCATGTAGATTGTGCTGCTGGTACATGGCTACTTCAACCCCCGCTCACTGACTTCACTACCAGTATGTGGCTACCTTCCTCCCTCTGCATGCCAGTGGCACATGGAATCCTAGCATTATCAGTTCAGACAGTTCAGTCCCCACCATGGACTGCCAGGTCCTCCCTCAACAAATGGCAGCAGAAGAGGTGGTCACCAGGGATATTAACCACCCATTGCATAGCTCTGTTTCTGAAGAGTAGTATGGCTAGGAACTGAATTCAAACCCCAACCTAATGCTTGCTTTTTCTTTCTGGAGTAAATTTCATCTTCCATGAGTTGTATAGAGAATCACTACGTCAGGGTAATGAATTTATGAAAACAGGAACTATTAGTGGAAAGCAAAGTTGAACTCTCGGAGCTGTGCAAAGCTTCAGGTGCTGATTCAATTCAGAGGAAATTCTGCCCGATTCGGCGGCCAGGTCTCTGAATCCAAATCCAATCGGGAGACCAATAAAAAGGTCTGAATTGATTTGAAGCTCTCCAAATCAATTCAGAAAAGATTTGGAGATCTTTGGAAAGATTTGGAGATTTGGGCAGTCCCCACTTGCCACAGCAGAGAGCTGGACCCGAACTCCATGCTTGTAAGTAGGGGATGGTGGGGGAAGGCTGGAGGAGAGGGGAGGGGACCCCCACCAGGCTCCATTTCCTGCCTGCTCCCCAGCCCCCCCGAGTGACCCCAGACACCCACCCACTCTCCCATCCATGTCAACGGCTGTCCGACCAAATTCCAACTCCCAGCTGTTTAAAAAAAAAGAAAGAAAGCTAAGGATTCACTGGCTGCTGGCAGGCCAGGGGGCAGGCGATCCCTACTGCTCCCCAATGCCCCATGCTGCATGGGGGTCTCTTCCATGAGCCCCCACCCCCTGCCTGCTCTCCCAGCTCTGTCAATGGCTGCCCCACCTAGCCCCAGCATCCTTGGCTCTTTAAAAAAAAAAAAAGGCCTGCACTCACTGGCTTCTGCAGCGGCTGTTGGGGCCTCTGAGGGCTGGTGGCAGAGCCTCCCCATGCAGCACAGGGCATTGGGGATCACCTCCATACCTGGCAGGACCTGGTGAGTGTGGGGCTTTTTTTTTTTAAAGTACCGGGATGCTACAGCCTGCTGTACAGCCGTCTCTCATTGACGGGTATGAGAGAGTGGGTGAGGGATGGGGCCTGTTCGATTTGGAGTTTCAGCTGATTCGGTGGTGGCTGAATCTCTGAATCAGATTCAGCTTAATCAATTTAGGACAGTGATTCAAATCACCAAATCCAATCACTGTCCCATGAATTAGCTGAACTGGAAGTGAATACTAGCTTCTTTGCACAGGCCTACTTTCAATAATGAGTGTTTGTACAATAAGCTTGTTTTTCAGGGTCTAGACAAGCATTCACTTCTAGCACTGTGAATTTCTGGGAAATTTGCTGCAGTAGAAATTTTCCAGAGAGAGAGAATCCTGTATCTGCATCCTTTGTTCTTTTCCTTCTGGTGATCTTGGCCTGAGGAAACGCAAAGTGGCAGGAAAAGGGCAACTTGGGTCTGGGAAAGGTATTGGAAACATTTTCACACCAGCCAACTCCTCTCAGTTTTGGGAGGAATTAAGCAGTAGGGAAGGATACTGGCATTCATTCATGCGTGAGAAACTCTCATAGGAACCTAGAACTGGAAAGGAACTCAGGAGGACAACTAGTTTTGGTCCCTGTTCAAGGCAGGATTGTCCTTACTTATACCATCCCAGCCAATTGTCTGTCCAGCCTGCTCTTGAAAACTTCCAATAATGGAGATTCCACAGATTTGTTGGGTAGCCTATTCTAATGTTTGCTAACCTGCATAGTTAGAGAGTTCCTTCTCATCTTCAACATAAATTTCTCATGCTGCAGCTAAAGTCCGTTGCTCCTAGTTTTGTCCCCTGTGACTGTAGTGGGACAGTAGGGGGTGCTACTATGCTGAGCCACCTGCCTCACTGTGCCTGACCAAAACCATGCTTCGGGTGTCTCCCTTGGGGTGCTATATCTGGCTGCCCCCCTTCCTGGAACATACCCACAAGCCTTGGATAATCACTGCCACCTGGTCTCTGGTCTCTGGTCTCTGTTAGGGATTCATGCAGCCTGGGGTACACAGACCCTGGAAACCTTGGGGTTGCTTAGTGCACCATGGCATTTTGGGGTGCAGACTAAATAATCCTAGTTCTTTCAACCTGTTCTCAAATAACAAAGGTTATTTAGATATCTCACGCAGGGAAGATCTTCCTTGTTAAAAGAAGATCTTCCTCCTGAATCTAGCATATTTCCTATTGCGGAAACAGCAAGAATGCCTGTACACTCATACACTCCCAGTTTCTAGAGGGAGACAGTACTTCTTTTGCTAGAAATATAATGCCTCTCCATACCCTTGGTGTTATATTGGTCTAACAAGGCAACAGAAGTAGTACTAGTGTTTAAACATAGGTGATGTTAATAGAAACTTTCTTACTGAAAAATATCAATAAAATGCCTTGGATAATCTAGAAACCATCTCTGATCATCTTTATTTGTCAAATAATTAGGATTAATAAAATAGATGGAAGTAGATATCTGAAACAGGATAGATTTAATTGCGAACTATCATAGATTTATTATGAGTCTTACTATAGTGGGAGGAAAAATAAGGTACATTTTCCCATGATTTCCTATTTTATATTATTAAACCTGTTAATTTTGTCCTTAGCCAGAATCACTCTTTCTAATGGGATTGAAGGTGATGTCTACTATCCGTCAATATGGTTCAGAGACATGTCATAGGCAACAGCCTATTTTGTTGTCGTCTTCTTCTCATGCTGTCTGAGATTGTATTTAGTAGAATTCACAAAGCCACAGCATGAGTGCTTCTGCATTCATGACAGTTATGAATCTGATAAAGTAGGCTGTTATCTACAAAATGTATACCCCCCTGAACCAGTTAGTCTCTAAGGTGCCACTCTACCCTCCCATCGTGCTGACTTCACGCTAATGTGGCTTAGTATCTCTTTCTGTATATAAGGCCACTATTTCTTTGTTCCTCTACCTGTAAAAGTGTGGCTGTCTCTAGGGAAAGTTGCTAAAGCCTCTGTTTTCAATAGGACAGAATATCGGTTCCTCCCTGGAAAACGTTCATTTCTTGACCTCTATGATTATGAAACTGGGCATAAAACTATAAGAGATTAGAGGAATATGAGCAAGAGGAAGATTAAATGATTCTTGGATACACAGAGGGTATAGAGTTAAGCAGAAAGACTCAAGGGTCCATAGAATTTGAGTATCAAAGGGGAGAATGGGAGATGCCAGGGTGCAGGCAAATGGTGAGAGAATATGCAAGTGAAGGTGAAGGATAAAATATTGCTATGATGATTAGGGATTGGAGAAGGCTAATGTGAGAAAAAACTGGGAGAAATAAGGTGGTGGGTTAAGAGACTGAGTGTCTGGCACCATTAATGAGGGGGGTGGTGGAGAGAATGAAAATGGCAGCATCCCAGACAGCAGGATTTGGGAGAGGTGAGTAGTACCCTTATCCAAACAAGCCAGGCAAAATGCTTACGTATTTGGCCATGGCTTAAGTTTGAACTTGAATTGATTACACACAAAGTGGGACTGGATAGCTTTCCCCTACATCTTAAAACATCAAAAGGACAAAAATCCCTACTTTAAAAATAAATCCCAAGCATCTCACTTCTGCTTCCTTTTTAAAGTACCGGGATGTCAAGCAACATTCCATTTTTGGACAAAATATAGTAGATTTTTGTTGCTGTCTAATGGATTCTATTGTGCTTTGTGCATTGCCAGAAATTTTGTCAGCTGAGTTACACTTAGAAAAGGCCATACAAATCGTGCAGATGGAATGCATCAGAATTTTCAGGTCACAGGAAAAAATGTTTAGTAGAAACCTGGGTTTGAGGCTGAGGAATGACGTTACTTGGTTTGTAAAGTTTATACAATAGCAAATGTGAGAGAGAAAAGAGACAACATTATTTAATACCAGTTTTGGGGGGTTTTTTAAATTAGGAAGAATGTACATTGTTGAAATCAGAGACTTTTGGTTTCATTCTGATCACACCCGGTAAAGTGGGAGCACTTCCAGTGAAATCAATGCAGTTATGTTGATATAAAATGACTGCCAGTGAGGTTAGTGCTAAGAACTTCAACTTCAAATGAGGCTTTTTCCTTAAAAACAGAAGGTCATGACTACTTATTACTGTGTGAGGTATAATGATTTTAGGGAATTTATTTCTTAAAAAAGGCACAGGAATATATGAGTGTGTGGGGTGGGGTGGGGAGTATGGGATAGGAAGGTGGGAGAAGGATGTTGGCAGGGGCATGTAAACCTTATATGCTAACATTTATGGATGACCCTTATCCAAAAGAGTTAGTAACCATGCTGGTTATTCTTTATACATAGTTAAAAGTGATTGTTTCAAACTGTTTCCAGGAGGGTGGTGATTAATAAGATGAAATGTTTGAAAAATTAGAACATAACTCAGTGAGAGTAAATTACACTGTGGTTTATTCCTTTTTACTTCTTTTAAGATCTGTCACCGAAAATCCTGAATTGAAAATACTATATGCAGATTTTCCTTTTAGATTTGTTTCCAGATAAACTTCCATCCTCCCACTCTTCCAAAAAAGTATGCTTAACTGGATAATATAGTTGAAAAGAAGTATTAGTCATCAGGGTCTATGTGAATGTCTGCTCCTGCTTGTAGCTCAAACATCTGGGCAGTGTCCAGATGAGCATGGACGTTTGGTTCCCTGGGGACAAGTAGCAGTGCTGCATCTTGTGCTGCAGCTACTTGTCCCTGGGGAACACCCATGCCACATGTGCTCTGGTGTGCAGCAAGTTACCTTGGGGGCAGTAGGGGAGCCTTAGTAGCTGGTCACTAGGGGCAATGCATAGGGAGTGCACGCAGATGCACCTGCACCCCCTAAGCATGGCGGTGCACCCTCTGTAAAAAGGCACTGCTGCAATCCCCACTGGCTGCTGCCAGATGGGACAACTGACAACTGATGCCCAGGAAAAAGCCAACCTTTTAAATGGGTACTTTGCATTGGTCTTTCATCAGTCCCATGTGACGCCCATGCCTGCTACGGGACA
>NW_017728906.1:20898594-20904151 GCF_001723895.1 Crocodylus porosus
ATTCTAAAAGCTTTAGTTAAAGCGCTCCTGCTGCCATTTTGAAGTGCAGAGATGCTGAATATGAGACTCTGTGAGAGCTATAATTAGAGTAGCTCTCAGAACTGCTCTAATTAAAGCACCCCTGCCACCCCTGGAACTCATGTAAAGATGCCTATATTGATTAAAAACAAATAAACCTGGAAGTACCTGACTACAGCATTGCGCTCTCTCATTTTCTCTCATTCTAATCCCCTTTTTGTTGTTGCCTGGTAGGCCAGCTTCAACCTGGAAGCAGGTCTGCACTTTACTCATGCTAGCCTATCTCCTTGTGCTAAGAAGTTAAGTGAGTTTGTCTGCTCTCAGGCTGAAGACAGCCTAAAACCTAGGTCTTCCATATTATGGGTGAATACTCTAACCCACTAAAAGAGTGGACATCAAGTTATTTTCTAGCAGCTAAGTTTTGTAACAAAGTATATGCATATTGTCAGTATCAAATAGATTTTCTGTGGACATGTAAGGAAGGTGAAGGAGGGAAGGACAGGGGCATAAACTTTCATAGACAATGAAAGAACTGTTTGCTGGACTTTAGGTGTCTCACAGCATTGATCTGGATTTCAAGAGTGTTTAGGTAGGAAATGGACACCTAGTTGGCCAATTTGAGTATCTTCTGAGCATGTGGAGATGTGTAAGCTAAGATGTCTAGGGATTTTTTCAGGTCAAACTGGAGACACCTAATGAATCTAAGTGCCTAAGCACTCTTATGGCTGCTGGAGTGGGGTTGATTTGTATCACTTTTGAGACAGGCTCTGGATTGAAAAAGAGAATGTGTATCATGTCTCATGGGTTTATGGATGGAGCTCACATGCTTATTCTTCTTGCATGCAATTCTTCAGAGTTCCTCATAATTTTTTATGCATTTAGGCCTTTGTGCTTCAGTGCATGTCAGTGATTTCCAGTACATAGGTAAGAATTGCCTTATGCATTGAAACACACAGGTTTAATGCATTCACAGAATGCCAGCTATTTTGCCTGCCATGTGCAAGCATGTATGTAAAGTAAGCTTCAGGTAGACTGGAATTCAATAAGGATACATGGGCTTTTAGACCTCGCCCATTTCCCTAAATGCACTTAGACAGCACAAAGCAGGCTGCACCATGTTGCGACTCCCTCAGACTAAACATTTCTGGCAATCTACTAGCATTCAGCTGTAATGTAAGTATGTCCGTAGGTTAAGTACTGTAGCAGTTTTGGTAAACTGGGGTTCTTTTAGACTGCTGATTTTGGTAGCAATTCTGAAGGAGGCACAAGCTGTTTTTTACTAAAGTTATTTTGTTTGGCTGCCTAACAGAGGCTATTTTTTTTCCCATTTAGGCATGACTGATTTGTAAGGATAACAAAATGTACAGCATCCTACCAAACACTATGAATGACATATTAAGTCCTTCCTCCCCCAACTCATCCATGTACATGCACATGCATACTACTAAGTCATAATCTTTTAGGCAGTTTTTAAACACTGGGTTCCCTGGGAGTAGTGCAAAAGAGCTGACAATTTGTCACAATGCCTATGGATGACCAAATTTTTCATTCATACGTTAAGAGTCCTTGAGACTGAAGTAATTACAGTTATCTCCTGGAAGCACCTGTCAGGATCCTCAAAGTCTATTTATTTGCTACTACATTTTAGGAACACCTCAAACTGTCATATACAACCTGTTCTCCCAACCACAGCAGTTTTCACCGATGGAGTTCCAATCAGAAAACAACAGATATGCAGCCACAAGCCACAATCAAGATGTCAAATAAAATTAGATTTTTTTCTATTTTATATTCTTTTTTAGTGTAGATATCTCCTGCTTAGATGCTTTATTCCCTGCAGAAACAAACACCCATGTTACAATAATGATTCTCATTGCAGAGGGCCTAAGCATTACACTAGTGAAGTAAGGCAAAACAATGCAGTTTGCTTATATAATTTATACTTTTATGCTTGTATAAAATGTAATAGTTCACATAGGTGGAGGAAACAGGTTAAATTCTTCATAAATAAATAAAATGTAGAAAATTAGCAAGTTATACTAATTGAGTTAATTTAGAGGGATAAATACACTTCTATAGTTTTGCCTATTTATTTGCTTTATGAAGAGCACAGAGTATCTTACAAAGACCACCTCACTTGAAGTCAATGAAAATTTTGCTAACCACATGAAACCTAAAACAAGCTCTTCATCTTCTGATAGTTTGGGAGAAGTCAAAGACAGAGAGTGAGTACAGGTGTTGACAAAACATGGAGAAGAACTGATCTAAGTGGTTTAGGCTGAGCAGCTTAAACATGGATCAATAGAGCAGCATGCAGGCTGCTGTTGCAAGGGGGAGGTACTCATTGTCTGGGCTGGCAATGGCTTGGAGATAGAGGGTCTTGGTGCACCTATCTGAATGAACCCAGTGAGCTCCCTGGGCTGCTGGAGACTGCCAAGCACAGCTCAGATTCCTGGCCACCCGTGATTGGTTGGCCTCCATGTAGAACCATGCCCCTACTTCACAGTGGCCTTTCCCTCCTGCTCTGCCCAGAGGCTTCCAGAAGAGACTCAGCGTGAGTCTCGTTAACTGCATGAACATCAGTTTCCCCACCTTGCATCCCACCATGAAGCCCTACTATGCATGCCCAGACCCACAGACCCAGAAGCTGTGGCACATCCTTCTTGTCACCCTGTGCGACTCTCAGCAGAGGCTGTGGGACATTACACATGCCCATCTGGAGATGGCTCAGCAGATGATCATGCTGCCATTCACTTTCATGCTCATCCCCCACCAGCCAGGCATTCTGCGTAGGGTCATTTACTATCCCCTATGGCTACCAAGTGTCTTGGAATTGGCTAGTGACTTTCACATGGCCAAAGAAGATGGGGCCATCCTGGACACCATGGTCTCTGGGGTACTTTGGCACTACCTCCAGACCAGCTCCAAACTACTTCCTTTGGCACTACCTCATGCAAGTCCACCAGTTCTGGACTTACATGACCAGATGCAACTGGTGGGAGTGGATCATTCTGGCCACATGGGTTAGTAAGTAATGGCTGCAGAACTTCTGGATGTGCCAGGCAACTTTCATTTACATTGTCATCCAGGTGATGCCTGACAATGAACTCCATGACATTGACAGCACCTGACCCCTGACTCCACAGAAGCAAGTCTCTGTCATTATTTGGAAACTCACCACCCCCAACAGTCTCTGTTCCATTGACAACCACTTCATCTTGGGCAATTCCACAGCTGGAGGGGCTGTCTGGCAGCTGTGCCTGGTTATCCAGTACATCTTCACCAACCACTTCAGCCACCCCATGAACCCTCAGGAGGTCACCACCAGCTTCCACTGGATGGGCTTCTCCAATTGCGGGGGGGCACCCGCATCTCCATCTGCAGCCTACCCCTAGGGCAAGGGCTTCTTCTTTGTCATGCTGCAGGGTTTTGTTGATCACTGGGGCCACGTCGACCACACCTTTGTGCAATGTGTGGGCAGTGCCCACAATGTCAGTGTCTTCAGGAACTTCATCCTTCCTCAGATGATGGAAAACAGATTGTATGCCCTCAAGGTTCCCAACATCAACCTCAGCAGTACCAACCTCTTCCCTAGCTCATGAAGCTCTACATGGGCAACATGAACCTCAGGAAAGAACACTTAAAATACTGCTTCAGCAGGTGCCACATGATGGTGGAGTGCACCTTTGGATGACTGAAGGCATGCAAGAGGTTACTGAGTGTACACTTCGAAGTGGACAAGGGGTACCTGTTGTGCCTCATTTCTGCTGTCTGCATCCTCCACCACATCTGCAAGACTAGGGGAGAGGTCTTTCATAAGTCTTGGTTGGAGGAGACATAGTGCATTGATCAGGCATGACACACCAAGGATGCATGCTGCTCTCCAGAGGAGTAGGGCCTCAGGCTTTGTGTGGGTGGAATCCCCAAGTGGCCAAGCCCCAGCACTGGGTGAGGATTCTTCAGGCTTCATGAATCCCCAGGTTCTTCAGGCTGCACAAGGTGTGGTCAGGATTGCTGAGAACCCTGAATGGCTGGTAAGAAGCACACACATGGATGTAGGGAAATGCAGTACAGAGAAAAGATATGCCTCATTGTACATTTTCTCAGTTGCCAAAATATAAATTTATTTAATAAAACCAATTGAACATTGAACCATAGATATGAAGAGTGGTAACAATCCTATCAGTTGTAAGGAAGCAGGACAACTCCTTGTACGAGGGCATGGTATACCTTCTGCCACTGGAGGTCTGATTGGCATTGCAAGTGCATCTGCATTTGACCTTCATCCATTTTGTTATTGGCCTGCACTGCACCCAGTTCCTGTCATGGCCCCTTCCTTTAATCTATTTTGCAATCTGCTTGAACACCTTCCTGTTGTAGGTGTCCTGATCCCCCAGAGGATCCCTAATCCCTATGACTTCCTAGTTCTCTGCCCAGGCTTGGGAACTGGAGAAGGGCGTGATGGGCATTGCCATAGTGTTTGAAGGTGCCCGTGAGGTCTCAGTGTCTACAGGTGGGTGAGGATCTGCCTGTGAGGGTGTAGGTGGGTACATGTGGGTGCAGGTCCTGGTGCTGGGCTCTCCCTCTCACTCCATCTGGGTGTGTACCCTGCTCCAGAGTGAGCACAGCTCCATGAGTCAGAGTCCCTGTTCTGGACCTAAACTTTCCAGAGGTTTCTACCTAGCAATCTTGAGACGGCTGGCCTTGCCCCTTCTACTCACAAACTTTCCAAGGGCATCCACCTGTCTGTCCTAGCTTGCCACAACTGCTTCAGGGACATGTACCTGCTAGCAGAAACCCTCCCACCCCACCAATACTCCAAGTTAATAAGGCTCAGGTACCTGCTGGCAGTGGGCAAGTCACCTCTCTACTAGCTTAGTCCTAAGGTTCTGGGCCTCCTTGCCCTCACCAGACCCAAAATTCCTGTACTGGTCTGGCACCCACTGGGGTCTGGTTCATGGGGTGCTGGGATCTGACTTTTCAAATGTGGCGCTATTGGTCTTTGTCCAAATCTTGGGGCTTCTGGTTCAGTGAAGAATTATTGGGGTGCAGAACCTGTGGATCTGTGCCTGAGTCTTGGGGTTCTCTTGGTCTTAGTGTTCAGGTCTGCATGTAGGTCATGGGGTGCTTCAGGGTGTGTATTTATTTAATGTAGACCTTTTGTTCTCTTCATTTGGTGTAGTTTGCAGCACTTACCTGCCTCCTGGTAAAACCACTTAAACTTATTCTGAAGAATATTCCATTCGTCCTTTATTATTTTCCCCCCTTATTTTACTCACTTCAAATGTTGGAAAGATCTTTACAACATTGTTTTAAGCTAGCCTAATTCATAATGTGAGTGTGACTGAGTAACTCCTGTTCTTTACAATCTCTGTGCCTTGTATTTCTCCTTAAAATGCATTTTTGGTCATACCAAAAAATTGAATCCCTCTCTAAGCCCAGATTTTCAATATGGAGGGTGCAGAAGTTAGGGGGAGCATATTACTTCCAGAAAACATGTCTGTACAACAGTCTTGAGCCATGTATTTTAATCTTTTTC
>NW_017728906.1:20904476-20944831 GCF_001723895.1 Crocodylus porosus
ACTTGGTTCTGATTCATAGATGCCATTGTTTAAAAGAGCTCTGACAAAGCACTTTCATATGAAAATACTCTGGTGAAATATGTTAAAATAAATGAAGAAAACTCCACTGTTTTCATAGTGCAAAACTCAACAGAGGGCAAGTAAATTATTTTCTATTACAAATTGAACTAGTCTCTTTCTCTCTCTTTTGAAAATGACTGAAACATTTTTATTAGAAGGGATCTCCTGGCTGAAGAGTGAAAACTTGAATTAGAGCACAAGTCAGGAACATGTAATGCAAATTGTGAATATATTTGTGGAACATACTTTTTGAGTTAGTGTGGCACATAAAGCTGAACACAAAGTATGATTTATTGTTACATTTTATTCATTTAAAGCCCTGCATATTTGTTAGACATGTTATGCTAAACTGCATTTACAGTAGAACACTGAATCTATCTCAATCTATTTCTTTGAGAGTTTCTTCCTGTTGATGAAGATCGGATCATATTACCTTTCCCACCTTGACTATATAGCGAGTATTGAAGAGTACAAGACATTACCTTTTTTTACCTGTATAAATGTCACAAATGTTGCAGTGTTAATTCCTGCTTTTATGATCTCTTTGGCTCTTTACATCCTCATAGAAACAGTGAGAAAAGGTCAGGATTTTTTTCATCAGCAAATGAAATTATTTTAAAAGTTCTATAATTTCAGCATTAGGGCCACCACCAATTGTCTTGCTGTTATGATACATCCTGAGATACAATCCTGGAATAAACAGTTGAGCCGTAGTATACAGAACATTTATAGTGTGTCCCAGTATGTGGATTTCCATGGAAAGGTGCCTTACCTCCTAGTAACTGGGATGCTAAAAAGTAAATGAAGTAAAAATTTCAGTCTGTTTAGTACCCCATTTTCTAAAATTCTCTCTCCAATGACCTCAGGCACACAGAATAACAAAAGAGAGAAGGATTCTTGCAGCAATGGTGAATCTATGGCTCTTGTACATTTCTCACTTGAATGAAAGGTCCCCAAAGGAATGCTATTGAAAATGAACTATTTCTCATTTTTAATACTGTTTTCTTAATGTATAATATCTTCACAGTTATCCTGCTGAGGCCTACTGTGTTATTACAGTTTACAACAGCATAATGGAGAACAAGATTTGATTCTCTACAGATAAGTTTATACTTTACTGTACGTACCATTACTAGTATCCACAGTATACCAGGAACTGTATATAGTAATTGCTGGTTTAATAAAATGATTGGAGAAGACATCCCGCCAAAATTAGAACGTGTTTAATATTCCTTTGCTTTCTTATCATCCATTCTTTCCCTCTTACTTCAAATGGAAGGCTAAGAAGTCAGTCCTCAGTTATTTATATCTAGGCAATTCATTTAATAAATACTTTTACAACTGAGATGGGAGGAAGACTATAGGGGTGTCTGTTGAAACTTTGGTGAACCTGTCAGTTAATACATATAACAGATATTTTTATTAGCATAGCCAAGTTAAATACAGATTAGTGAAAGTATTTTAACAAATACCTTGGACTTTAGCAAAAATGTTATGTTGGGTAGAATAGCTGGTTGCCATCAATCACAGTCATAGGAAAGATGGATATACTAAGCACCCCTCATTCATGCTAAATGATGGTTTAGTGGAGAGCTTTTCTGAGTAGCAATAGATAAAACAGCAAAAACCTCTTCTCAAGGCACTAGCCATCCTGCCAAATTTTTTAGAAGCCAAACCGTAGTTTAGCTAGGTGGCCACAGATTGCAAGCACAAGCTGGGGTGGTGATTGGTTGTCTGCACTGTAGTGCGTCTACATGGATATGTACAGGCATTCAGGGAGATTAGGGGGACCCTAGATTGAGCTAGAAATAGCCACCTGATCTAAGGTAAGTTATGATGTTGGATAGTTAGAGGGGGACAAACAGGCTCTGGGGAGGTTGGAGGGTGGAAGGGTAGGTGGGGTCCACAGGAGGGATTGAGGGGGCAGAAAGTGTGTGTTGGGGGTTGGTGAGATCTGGGAAGGGTTGGTGAGATCAGGGGAGTTCACAGGATCTGTGGGGGCACTTGGGAGTGTGGGGGCTCTCTCCCCTAATCCCTCAGACCAGAAGCTATTTTTAGCCCCCCATCCCTCCCCACCCTCAGATGAACAATCTTCCTGCCCCAGTGAACCAACCCCCTACCCCCATCCCAACCTCCATCCCCATGTTTCACCTACATCAACTTACTTCCTTGGCTCTCTGCACTGGCAAACACTGGTAAAACCAACACCTGGAGTAGCTTACAGGCTGGGGGCACTGGCTGGTCCATGGGGGTGGGGGGTTGCCTGTCTAGGGGTGAGGTTGGGGCTGGGGAGCTAAAAATAGTCTAGTGCCAAGGTAGGAAAAGTGCAGTCCTGGGACTGGGGCCAGTGGCTGGGCTCTCCCAAACTTGGAACTGCACTGGGAACTGTACAGATATACAGGACAATTAGACTGGTCTGAAAATGGTCAACCCAATCTAAGTTAGACTGCCTCAAAGGTAAGGTTAATGTAGATCTGACCAGCCATTTTTAGACCAATATAACTGTCCTGAACTTTTGTACGGTTCTCACTTAAGTTGACCTAACTAGGGATCTAAGGCCAGGTACAGAAGTTACACTTATTGTGCAGCAACCCTTCAGAAGGCTGTCTATAGACTTACTCAAATAGACAGTCAGGGTATACTGAGCACTGGAAAAATGATAGATCCCACTCTAAGATAACCCTGGATGGACGTGGTATCAGACTTCAGTACTGTAGGTTAGAGCACCATATATCTGTACCAGATCCTATCAGACTTCACTGTAGGTTGCATTGTACTGGCAGTCAATGGGGATTTGAAGCCCCCTGCCCAACCCCCACCCCCTCTCAGGGCAGCACTCTAGCCTTAGCCAGAGCTCAAATCCTCTGCCTGAACCTCAGGTCAGCCCTACCCCCAGGCCCTTACTGACAAGACCTGCCCTTTCAGCTCCTATAAGCTAAGCAACCCTTCCCCTTTGTCTGCAGGCTCACATGTGTGTGCAGAAGGTCAGCTGGCAGCAGATGGCATGGTGGGTCTAGGATGGGTGAGCAAACATCTGCAGAGCAAATGCAAGATGTATCAAAAGAAAAGGGGGTGTTACAAGTTCCAGTCACAGTCTCTGAGCTCAGGCCATGCACCATGGACTTCTGCCACCAGAGGCTGTGAAACTGGCAGGAGGAACTAATTGGGACATGCATGGGAGAAAGGGGGTGCTTACACCTGGGCTGCTGAATCTCAGGACATGGGGCTCCAGGTAGCTACCTGCTGGTTGGAGGAGACACCCTGTGATGCAACAGGGATGAGAGAGTAGCAGCACCAGGATAAGGAGTTAATGCTGGCAGTCAACCTGTATGTCCTGCTCCCCCAACCTGGTTCCAGACCAGTCTTGAAGGGACACAGAAGCACTCATAACATGTGGGAGAGGACAGCCTACCATCCCACTAAGCCAGGTGGTCACTGGGTCAGCTCCTGGCAGCAGAGCCTGCTGGCCCCAGCTCATCTACCAGGAGGCCCGGGGGGAGTTCTTCCATTCCTTGTGAACCCACTCCTGGCCTGGACCCCACTGTGAAGGAGCAGCACAGACTTGGTGGGGATAAGAAGCCCCTTGGCTGAGCCTGGCTTTCTGACATGAGCCCAGGCATTGGCAAGGGCCAAGGTCTGTGATCGTTGAAGGGGGAGATATGGCCACAGAAACTAAGGGGCTGAAGGTCCCAGGTAGAAGGGCCAGCAGTCTTCAGTGCTCACTGCAGCAATGTCGCCTGACCCACAGCACTCCTACCCCAGCCCAGCAGATGCCTCCTGGCCTGCAGCTCTCTCAGACAGTTCACACAACTGTCCAGCTCCTACATGGAGAAGTCCCTGGTCTTGACTCTGGACCAATGAAAATAGGGTGCCAGGTCAAAAGCCCCCTACCTCTACAAGTTTCCATGTTTGTTGAGTTCAGGCCTTGCAGTGTTTTTGCAGACCCCAAACCCTGTTCCAGGTCCTGTCACCTCATTCTCAACCCCTGCCCCTCTGCTCTCCCAATCCTGCCACTGCCAAATATTTCTGTTTTGTTAATTGGGAAGAGGGGTGAAGCCAAGACATAGGTTTTAAACACAGGCAAAGTCTGGCAAACCACAGCCTTTTAAACTGAGGCAGATCTCTTCCTCACACCACATTCGCATGCACCCCAGTGTGTGTCCCTGTAGGCGGCAGAGGAGGGAGAGGGGAAGGCAGATGGTGCCCAGCCAGCCATGGCCTGGTGCCAGGGCAGGAGCACTTGAAGCCCTCTGGCCCTACTCATCTGCAAAGTGCTCCCCATCCACATGGGAGAGGAACAAGTTGGCCAAGGCTTTGCAGATCCAGACAGTATGCTGCTGTGCATGGCCAGGGCCACCAACATCACTGGGGGTGGAAATACAGGCATCTAGGAGAAACATGCACGCACACACACACGGCCTCACGCACACACATGGCAGGCACAGGGCACAGTGGATGGGCATGCAGGGCGCAGTGGATGGGCATGCACAGTGGATAGGCATGTGGGCACGCAGTGAATCTGGTGGCTCATGGCCATGAGGAAGCATGTCAGGATGAGCCACTGGTGCATCAGGTCTAGGTGGGTGGCCGTGATGTCCCTGCCAGCCAGTCAGGGGTGGCTTGGCCCTTTCGTTTCACTCAGGAGTCTTCAGCAGCCTGGGGAGCCCTGCAAGTAGGCTCTGATCCCCCGAGCCCCCCAAAAGGGCATAGCTCCTTGAGCACACAGGACTCACTAGAGAATCAAGCTTGAAAATTGTGTGAGAGGAAATTACCTGCATTTCTCTCTTTCTACTCTGTTCTGGGAAATAGGATTTTGTGTGCATGCTTTGTATATAAGCAGGGTTCCAATCAAAGTATTCTCTGAGTCATATTATCACTTTCTCTAAAATATGAAAGCCTGGGCATTTCCCAAAGATTGTCCCATTATTCTGACCATGGGGACAATTATACAAACTCTTGGAGGTATCATTTATCTAATAGATATTAACAAAATCAAAGGATACAACACAGCTCAAAAATACTCTCAGAAAAATGAGACTAAGTAAAATAACACTGTCAGAATTGCCATACTAATTTTTAGATCAGATCCTAAGATATACCTTCTTTTAAGCATTATGCTACAATAAAGGGGCAAAAGTGTAGTGCATGTTACCTAGGAGTAATGCACCATATACTGTGAATACAGCTGTACTGAACAAAAGAATGTAGGTTATAATGCCAAGTAAGACATTTTGATATATTCACAGACACCTTCCAATTCTACGATGAACAATGAACCTATAGTATTAATAAAACACTGTTGGGTGTATTTTTTCTTTTAAAAAATCCAGAAAAATTAACTTAAACAGTGACTGTTTTATCTGGCTCTGGACCAAGGCAAACTGTGCATGGAGAGGGCAGTTACTCTAGGGCGTTGACAACAACTGTCAATCTATGAGCACTGAATGTGCTTTGTTCACTTCATAAAGGAAAACAAAGGAAACAGTGTTTTGTTTTTTCAGCCAGCTGTTTTAATAAGACCTTAGAAGAGGGAAATGTAGAAAGTGGCTATTTATCTTATTTTCCAACTAATGTTTTCTTAAGGTAAATATTAGGTGTATACAAACCTTTATTTGCAATGTTGTGATGTCAGTGGTGATGCTGTGCTGCCGAAGTTCACACCTATTCTGATTATTTCATAACAAAGGATTGTTAAACCACTGCATACATAAACATGAAGAAATGTCTGGGTCTTCTGAGATAAAATAACTGGCATTTTCCATACCAAACCATTATGATGAACAACAGTTATGTATCCTGTATTGCTGAGCTCGTATTTTAGGTCTGTTAAAATGTTACAGATATAAACAGAGTACTAAGCTTTAAGACAATGGTATGTATGAGGGAAAAGGCTTTTATTTGTGTCTTCTTGATGGCCCTGATTGTTTTGGATGGTTTTTTAGTTAACTGATGTCATTCCACAATGAGACTGAGAAGTGATAATTTAAATTATCTGTGTATTCTATTATAGAACTAGATTCTGATTCCAGTTCTTATTATAGTGTAAACCATGAGGACCAAGAATGCTGAATTCAGTGGAGTAGAACTGCATCTGTGTAACTGAGCTCATACATGTTTATTTCTTTTCAGTGTAATGTATACTATTTCTTCCTTTGTATTGTGTTGTCTAGCATGTTCTTCTATTTAAAACATCTCTAATATGCTACACAGGGTCCCATTTGCATTTCTTTTATTAAATCTAAAAACTAGAAAGTGCCCTCAATCTGCTTTAATGGAAGTTACGTCCATGGATAAGAGGACAATAGATCTTTCTGTGTCTGAGTGAGATTACTTCTTTGGAGTTTCAGAAAGGTAATTTGTCTTAAAAAATGATGATGTTTAAAACTGCTTTGTTTGTTCCTTAACTGCAATAAACTAGAGCTGTCAGCTGCACAGAAGTAACTGGAATCTTAGAAAAATACTCAGGTATGTTGCAAGTTATTTCTCAGAAGCTTGGGAATATGTTTTGCAAGCTTATCATGTCTTGCAAGCTTATCATATGTGGATAAAGAAGATCTTAGCAAGTATGAAATAAACCATACACAGAAAGGACCTGTCTCCTGTCAAGTATTTATTTCTGATGTCCTTTTAACATCCATATTATGCTTTAATTCTTAAGGGTAGTTAAGTGACATGGGGTAAATGCATTGCAACGAATAGCAAACACAAAATAAGAAACTACATACCCCCCAAAAATTGATCTGGATGTTGGGGGGGGGGTGTCTCCTGACTTCTGGAATGAAGTACCAAACACAGAAGCAACCTCTTCAATTTTGTCTTTAAAAAGCAGACATATCCTAATACCTATTCTTCATTTATTGAACAAATATGCCTGATTCACAGGATTTCATTTTATTGTTGAAATAGTGTCTGGAAAAGGGACTGGATATTCCAATAAGGGTACTATCTCTACCAGGATTAAATGGGAGATACATAACCTGCAAAAAGTGTCTTTAAATATTCCTTAAACAATGCTTCCCGGACTTGGAGAATGATTTTCATAACAGAAGTTCTTACAAAGGACTAATTTGAAGAGGAGGAGTGTTTTATTTGTAAGTAGCAAATCAATTGTCTAAAACACAGTGGGAACTGGGAGGGGCTGGGCAAAGGCAGTTTGCCCAAAGTAGGACAGTGGATGCAGCTACATGTGTATTTAATCCAGGATCAGTTTACTTACAAGTAAACTACTCCTGAGTAAACACTCCCAGGCAGGCATCTACACACTCAAGGAAGCGGGAACAGATTTGCTGATAATGGCAGCAAACTGCTCCCCCTACCTGGGGCCCTGAAATGGGTCCCTGCTGTCACTGGCAGGAGCTCTAGGTTCCCCCTGGGTGCTAGCTCAGAGGCTGGCAGGAAGCACCAGACAGTTGTCTCCTGGCCAGGGCTGGGACATTGCAACCCACCCCAGGGGATCTGCTTGCTGCGAGGGTGGGGAAAATGTTCCCCTGTCCTGGCAGCAAGGAGCTCCTGGCCGTGGCTCCCTAGCTACTAGCAGCTAGCTTACTGGTGGATCAGGGCAGGGGTCTGGGACCTACCCCACCCCTGCAGCTCTTTCCAGCCCCATGCCTTGATCACTCTATTGGGGCATGGGACTGGGATCTGCTGCTGTCCAGGAAAGTTCTCAGCCCCCACTATAGAGGCTGGGGAGCCTGTTCAGCTCTGTGAGTGCAGAGCTGGGTGGGGACCAGGCTGTGGAACAATCTGGGGAGCTTATTTCCCACTCAGCTCCATGCTCATGAAGGTAGGCAGGGAGCTCCCAGTGCCAGCTGCATACCATAGGGCTAGCACTGGAAGACAGTTATCTCCCAGCACCAGCTTTGTGACCACATGGCCAATGCTGTGATATCCTTATCTCCCAGAACCAGCTCCATGGTCATGATTGCAATCTTGGAGGAGGAAGCTTAGAGCTCCCTGCTGCCAGGGCAGGGGGACATAGTCCACACATGGACTCTAGTGCCAGAGCCACCTTGGCAGCTGGCGGATCCTAGGGGCATTGAGCAATCTTCCAACTCCTGGTGGAGGGCTCCAGACTGGGAGCCTCTCCTTCCCCAGGGCTGGGCAGCCTCTGTGGCAGTCCTGCCTCAGGCCTGTAAAAGCCCACAGGCATTTTGAGCTCTAGGGCATGCAAAGAAGGAGCCTTGTGCCCCGGGGCAGGCTGCAGGCCAGCTGCCTTAGCATGCCTGTACCCTGGCACTGCTGCCAGTCTCCACACTGCTGCGCAACTGCCGGACCCTCATTGTCAGCAGAGTGCTGCAGGTTGCGGCAGGCTCCAAATAGGCCTGCCAGCCCCCAGGCTCATCTGCAGGTAGCTTCTGGCTGTTGGGTCAGCTCCACCTGCCCACACCTCACCGCCAGGAGCCTGTCCTGACTCTGCAGGTGCTGTGGGGTATTGCTTCTGCTGCACGGCTCCCAGTCCTGTTCTGGGCCTACGCATTGGGTGCTGCAGACAGCTGTCCAGGCCTGGCAGGACAGGGACAGCCACATGGGGGCCCAGAGAGTTGATGCAGGACCAACAATGGCATTTTCCTCATCTGCAGCCATGCCCATGCCTATGCTCACCACCTGGGACCTCAACTGGTCTCAGGAGGAGACTGGTGACCTTGTGGCATTGTGGGGCAAAGCAGAGGTACAACCACAGTTTGAGTGGGGTGGTCTCTCCAGTTCCCATTTCTATGAGGTGCTATCAGGCTGGATGCAAGAGCTTGGGCATGACCAGTCAACACAGCAGTGCTGCATAAAAATCAAGGCCTTGCAGGCACAGTACATCACCATCACTGACCACAATAGTCAGTCAGGGAGTGCTTGTAAGTCCATGCCATTTTTGTGGCAATTGACAGACATCCTCATGCCCTGAGACCCAGACTGCAACCATGCTATCTAGAGCAGCCTGGGTGACCTGCCAAAGCCCCCACCCTGCCTGGAACACTCAGTGACACATCACCAGGGGAGAGTCCCTCAGACATCCAGCAGCCCATCCCACCAAACTCCCTGGCTGCAGTTTCCACCAGCAGCTCAGTGAGCCTGGACCAGTGCCTGCCATGCCAACTCTGCAGCCCCTGCCCTTGCCACAAGACGCATCTGGCCATGACACCACTGGCTGCCAGCAGCACCAGCTGCTTCCTGGGTGGCAGGGGGGTGGGGGAAGAAGCAAGGCACCAACCTTCCATGCTCCACTGTCCAAAGACACTGCCCAGAGCTGTAAGCAATTGCCAACTGCCATGACCCCATGAAGCCACCAGCTATGGCATTCCCAGCCGTGTGGTAAAAGCCACACTGGGGGAAAGGCCCTCCCTACCCATGCTCCTGCCTCTACCTCTGCCCCTGCCAATACCCGTGCCCCTGCCCCTGCCCCTGTCTAGCCCACCCACACTACCCTCACTCAGGGTTCCCCCCTCACAACACTCAGGGAGGCAGGAGACAGTACCAAACTTTATTGAAAAGCCCATGTCTCCACAGCTAGGAGGGCACAAGACTCTCAAATGCTGAGGAATGTGTTGATGCTGGTGACAATGTCCTCCTCAGCTGCAGGAGGGCAGGGGCATGTAGTACAGCCACAGATAGCCCTCCAGGAGGCACCAGAAGATACTGGGAAGTCTGGGCTTGCCCTCTGTGGTGTCATAGATCAGGGTCCCATACCAGGTGGGTAGGTGTGCCTGGGGCACCATGAAGACCATCAGGGCATAGTGGATCTGGCACCACTTGCATACAGCTCCTCATGTGCCATCTGGGACACACACAGCAGTGGTACCCTCAGAGTGTAGTGCTGGTGTGGGGGAGCAGCGGGGACTGGCCCTGGGGTGTCTTCCCAGAGAAGACACCTGTGGGGAGGGTGGAGGCATTGGCAGCTCCTCATCCCAGTCATCCAGGAGCACCATGCCCTCCGAACTCTGGTGCTATAAACTGGGCAGCAGCACAGGAGAGCAGCTACCTGCAGGAGAAGGGAAGGGGAGTGGGGTATGGAGCCTAGCAACAGGTGCAGCCAGGAACCTGGGCTCTCCTACCCTGGGAACAGGGCAGGGGAGGCAGGTTTTTTGCAGCCAGTACCCAGTGGCCTGCTGACCCCAGGGCAGTTAGTGGGGATTGGGGCTTGGCTAGCAGCTGCCAGGGCCCAGGCCTGCCCAGCCAACTTACCATAGTCCCTGGCCACCTGTGCACTCCTGACCCCCGACCTAAGGCCAGGCAGCACACAGCCCTTAATACAAAGCATCTTATCTCAGAAATGCAAACTTTCACAAACAGCTTCTGTCTCATCTCTCTACAGAGCCTGCATCTGCACATGGGGTAGAAGCTGCCCTTGGCAGCCAGAATGTGGCCTCATGGTTGCTGCCTCCCACAGCTCGGGGCTTGCAAATGTGCTGGCTCTGCTACAGGAAGTATCTGGACAAGACCTGCCTCTTGGACTGGACCGCTTGGGCCTAGCAGGTGAAGGACATGGTGTGGCAGGATATGTGGATGATGTTGTCTGCAGTGGGCAGACAACATCACCCATGAGGATGCATGTGACCAGTGTGAGGAGGCATGGATAAGGGAATTACAAGCCAGGTTGTGGTCCTGGAGTGTGAGAGTATGGAAGCACTGTGGAAGAAGAATGCCATCCTGGTTCAGGCAGTGCATGCCATGGACTATGACTGCCAGGTGCTGGACACCATTCTGGCCCTGCCGGTTACCTTCATGCATCCCACTGCCTGGTCCCCAACCCTAGCCCCACCTGCCCCCTGGCAGCCACCCACTGCCCAGCAGCAGGCTCCCACAAGGCTCCTCCTCCTTGGGAGGAGGTCTCACATTGCCTCCTGCAGCCAGGAGCCCCTGGCCCTACTCCCACCTCTGCCACCATCTGGTATCACCCAGCTCCCCTGTCTGGGCCTAAGCCCACTGCTCATCCTGGCTTCATGTGAGTGTGGAGCCAGAGCTGCCTGCAGTGGGCAGGCAGGACTGCATGCTGGCCCTGATGACCCTGGACACTGGCTGCCAGAGGCGGAGCTCCCAGTGCCAGGGTAGCACCAGCCACCATCACCCCTGGGTGAGTGAGTCCCCTGCCTGTCACACTCACTATGGTGTGTGCACCTGCAGGGAGGTGGCCAGTGACTGTGATGCTGGCTACCCATCCCCAGGCTCTGCCCCCTAGGTGCCGCAAAGGACATTGTGCATAGTTTTCACAGGAAAGAAGGTTTTTTATTGTTGGTGGTTGGGGTGAGTGGTGGAGGGGCTCTGTTTGTTGAGTGGGGAAGGGGGCTATTTTTGTTGTGGAGTGAGGAGGGAGAGGATCTGCAGCTGAAGTGAGAGAAATAAAAACTTGTTCTTGTGAGATGTGTCTGCAGTGAGTGTGGTGCTGTAGTTGGGCAGGGAGGGTGGTGGTCCGTGGGTGCCGGTGCAGGTGAACTAGAGTGGGAAGTGCTGGAGGAGGTGGTCAGCCAGCTTTTCCTCCCACACCTGGTTCCCTGGCTCCCACTGGTGGGTGCACAGCTCTCCTGGGGCCTTGGGGGGGGGGGGGGGGCACTGCTGCTGCTGTTGACACAGGTGGTGCTCCCACTGCCAAGCATCCCCAGTGCATGCTGAGCCTCACAGAAGAGCTTTCTCCAAGCCTCAGATGTTAAGCAGCACACAGGCTGATGATCAGCTGGGGGAATTTGTCCTTGGCAAACTCAAGGTGGGCAGTGAGGGTGAACCAGGAGCACTTCAGGCACCCAAAGGTACATTCCACCAGGGTGCAGGTCCATCCCAGGCAGCAGTTAAAGTGTGCTTGGCAGGAGTCCAGGACTGCATAAGCTGGTGTAGGGCTGCATAAGCTGTGGAAGAGCAGGTGGGATTCCTGATGAGGAGAGATGGGATAGCCATGGTACCCATCTGCAGGTCCAGCACCTCTGGCACAAAGCACCCATACTCCACTGGGCCCGGCAAGCCAGAATTCCTAAAGATGTAGACATTGCGGGCACTGACCACCCAACCAGTGCTCATGTGCATGCAGGCCCCACGGTGGTCCATGACAGCCTGCAGCACAAAGGAGTGAAAACCCCTCCAGCGTAATAGGGGTAGTCTGCATGGGGCAGGCAGATGATGGGAATGTGGGTTCCATCTAGGGATCTGATGCACTAGGGGAGTTTCCACCACTATCAGGGGGTCATGCATGCAGAGCACGGTATCTGCCATACATCCCCAGGATGGCCTCTCCAGTGGTGATCTTGCCCATGCCAAACAGGTGGCTGACGTACCACAGGCTGTGGGCATGGCTAACTTGAGAAGGGCGAGGGCCAGGCACATGTCTATGGAGGGGGTTGACCTCATGCTGATGTTCTGCTACCCCAGCTGTGGCTAGAGCTGCTCCTAGAGATCCTAGAAGGTGGCCTGGGTCATGCGGAAGGCCTCCATCCACTGCTTGTCATCCCAGGTGTGCTGGATGATATGTTGCCACCAGTCCTGGCTGGCTTGGGGGGCCCAGAGGTGGCAGGGCTAGAAGCCCAGGAGGGCAATGGTGGCCCCAGTGCTGGCAACTTGAAGCCAGTTGTCAGTGCTCCTGCCACATGGATGGAGTCAAGGTGGCAGGTGCACAGCAGTGGCCCTGTGATGGCAGGCTGCAGCCAGGCAGGTGGTCACTGCATGTAAGGGAGCTGGGAGTGGTGAGATGATCATGGACTAGGTGGTATTTGGTGCGGTGGGCCAGCAGGAGCCTTGGGCACCGAACATCACTGTCAGGGGCAGGGTTGAGAGCAGCCACAGCATGGAGAGGCACTGGCAGTGAGGAGAGCACTGCTTCATGCTGTCCTTGCACTGAACACACTGCTCCTGGCCAAGGAAGTGGCTCACCAAAGAGCAACGAGTAAGTTTGCCTTTTGAAGATGGATGCCAGTGGCTGGCAGCATCAGCTAGAGTCTGGAGCTCCCCACAGTGATGGCAGGGGGCCCATTTCAGGGCCCTGGGAAGCAGAAGCAGATTAGCAGGAAATCTGCTCTCTTTTCCTTGCATGTATAGATGCCTGCCCAGCATGTTTACTTGCGAGTAAATTGGTGCCACATTAAATGCACATGTAGACATTCCCAGTCTGCTTCTTAAGTGTTTAAACATGATCTACACAATGAAAGCGAGTATCAGTGATCTACAAACTGAAAGCACTAGTATGTGCCCTACAAGAAATGGGTTCAAAGTATTAATTTAGCGCAGATCTTTGAGTGGGTGGGAGGCACAACAGAAGTGGTGGTAAGTATTATTATACACATTTTTCTAATGATTATTTTAGGTTCCACAAGCCAGTTCTGCTGGCCCATATAGTTCTCAATATTTTTTTTTATTCTTATTATTTTATGATCCAGAGGGTGCAGTTACCAGCATTTTTCAGGTATTTCAACTCTGGCCTTTCCCCAGCTGAACTACTCTACACACAAACTATTCTTTTTTTAACTGCAGACCACTTCCTCTCCAATGCAGAAATCAGGCTTATAAAAACAGTAGTTAGGGAATATAAGGTCTCCAGTTGTGTAAATCTCTTCAGTCATGACATGGGAAATATTTTCCAAAGGAGAACACCTCAATATGTAACTATATTGAAAAATCACTAGTCTCGCAATTCTCACTGATTTGGGAATTTCCTTGTGAAGGAAAATAATTCCAAAGCACTGTGAAATATTCTAGTTCATTCTCGCTTTTAAATACCATCCTACTCTTGTAAAGTTTGCCACTGTCTACACACATTTGTCTATCTAAGAATGGAATTGAGACCTTGGGTGAGAGATAATATTCTTCCTTAACAGGAAGTCTGAAAAAATGTTTAAGTTTACAGAACAGTAACATTCATTGTGGATGGCACAAGGAGTGCATCCCAAATGCATTTTGAAGGGTGGAATTACTCAGTCAACCTGCTGGCAGACTCTAAATTAAAGACTAAGATATTCTATTTTGGACAGCAGTTGCCATGGATTCAGATTTTTGTATTTGTTCCTTCCCATTCTAACCATTTACCAAAATGATATGTGTCATTAGATATTTGATGGATTCTGAAGAACCAAATCAAATTCTTCCATTCACAGAAGCAATTATTTTTACCATGAAATGATCACAGTATGATGAATTACAAATCTTTTCCCACCCTAACTCTCTAATCATTTGGGAGTCTCTTTTTTGAGCAGCAGCAGTCCCTTTTTATATTACCGTGCTCTGGATTTAAACCGACAATTCCAAAATGATTCCACTAATTTTCCAGTTTCTCCCCAGCGAGAGTTATTTCCTGTCCTGCAGCTAGCTCTTCTTACTTGAATAATAATAATAATAGAAAAACCCAATGGAAGTTACATTATACCATGCTAAAATAAACTTTTCCTGTCAGAAGCCTTTTTATTAATAATGTTTCACTTTGAATTGCATTTAAAACTAAGTGCTGCAGCAATTTCCTGTGCAATAACAAGAATTTACTACCACTTTTTTCATTCAGTTACATTTCATCATGTACAGTAGAATTACAAATCTAGCCAATTAAAGTCTAGACTATATTTTTTGCAACTTTATTATGGGTGTTTGCTTTGCCTGGAGGAGACATAATAACTTTAATTACTGTCATTGTTTACTAAGGAAGCAGTAGCATGACACATTTCAAAGGACAACCTTGTATTGGAATTAAAGGACAAAGTTCACTGAATGGATGAATAACTCTCCATATGCAGGTGTGGGACTTCAGTGTAGCTATTGGTCTGTTTCTACAGCTGTTGATCTTTCACACCTGTCAAGCAGCCCATTGCTATGCTGGATTTTGTACTTAAAGAATAAATGACCACAATGATCAGGTATCACTAACCTCATAATTCTTTTTTGGTATTTTGGAGGGTAGTATTTAAAATTAAAATTTTTCTTCTATTCAAAAACAGTAATGGGAGGAGGGAAAGAGACTCGAACAATAATTCTAATGGGAAACAAGTGTTGATGCTTGTGCTGCATAATTGATTTGGTCATACTTTTTATATTCATGTGTAAGCCTGCTGTAAGTAGCATGATTTTTACATCCAAGGAAACAGAATTTTACACAATAAATTGTGAATATCCTGGAAGAGACTCCCAAGCAGCAATTCATTCTAGATTTTTACAGGGGGTCTGATGCATGTTGGGACTTAGATTGTGACTATTACCTGTTCACTTGCTCTTTCTTTGAAACTTTCAATAAAGCAAATAGTTACTGGCTTCAACATGTAGAAAGAGGGTTTACATTAAAGAGGCAGAGGAAGAAGAATAAAATATGAAAGTGTATGTTTCCTGCATGGCATTATCTAGGAGGAAAGCATTGTTGCAGGGTTTGATGGTACTCAGCAGAGCAGATGCTAACAGCTAGAGACGGATAGGAGCGTGTGATCCAATTGACAACTGGAGGTCATGGTCATGGTCATGGTTCTTGACTAAAGTAGCATCTACAGCATGGATCCACAGCTATTCTGTTCCCTAGGAAATAAGATTCCTCTCTCTTAGCTGTATATCACTTCCGCACTTGGGTTAAACACTAGACACAGGATTTGTTTCTAGGTACATTAATTCAAGCTTTTTCCCCAGAAAGCTGGGACACTATTTTATACTGGCTTTTCTTATGGAAAAGTAGGCAACTTGCAGACATAAGAAGGATATTTTCCATTAAGCACAACCAATGCTATACTTTTTGTTCATTAAATAACATAACAAAGAGATTGAGCCCCTTCACACTAGCCTCAATGCAGCTGAGAGAGGGACCTATTGCATATGTTCTAAGGATTACCCCCAAACTGAAATTCTAGATCTCGCTCCACTTTTGATATGTTTTAAACTGGATCCAAGCTTCTAAGTTTAGGCCTACTTCTAACAAGTTTCACATATCAATGTAGTGGGAAATAATATACAAATGTGACCCATTCAGGGGAAGAACACACACAGGTTCCATGAAAAATAAATGGAGTTTTAGGTTTAATTTCATACATTTGTGCAGAAAATGTTCCCTGAGTCTTTTTTTCCCTAACAAATGGAATGAAGTGAATAATTTATGTAGCTCAATTTTCATGTTATTCTTAGCTTATTTTTTTTAAAAAGGATGGAATAAATTATTTCTCAGGATTTCTCCAATAGAAAAAAAAAAAAACAGTTCACTGAGAAAGTGGAGAAAGCTAATTAGCATTTCTACCAGGTGAAAGCTTGATTTTTGGTCCCCTTCCAGAGATCACAATTCTGTAACATTCCAAGATACCCAAGCACCGTAAGTAAAACTGGCCCTACCCTCGGGGCGGTGAGGAGTTTGGAAAGGTTGAAATAAAATTAAAAACTCTTTTCCATAATGAAAAACTTTCATGCTTTGTAAAATGATGTCTTTTGAAACTTCCCAGGATAGAAACAGTCTCCTGACGATGTGTCATGGCTCATTATGTTAGTATGTTCTGCTACTTAGAGATGATCAAATGTCGAGTGGAATTTTCTCACATCTCTGCATATGTCTTACATCAAGTTCTTTGTTGAATGAAAGTATTTTGTACTGCTTTTAATAACAACGCTGGAAACAATAACATAAGAGCCCACAAATGACAAAAGAGTGTGAGAAATCCAAAATAACTATGCCTGATTCTCCAGTTGGTGTTATACTGGTGGAGTTCAGTTCAGAGAACACATCTTGATTCCGGACTAGATTTGTCATTCACAGTTATACAGCTATGAATACAGATGAGAGGAAGAGCTAAAGACTTTTTTTTTGTCCCTTGGAGCTGTCTATGTAAGGAATAGTGAGGGATTTATAGCAGAATGATAAAATGAGCTCTAGTAATAAGGCATTCAAAAAAAGGTGGAGGGTTAGAAGGGATCTGTGTGCAACTTCTGCACATGATGGGCAGTATTTGGATAATCACATGGGTATTCTGCAGCCTTTACAGGAGTAAAATAATTTATCTTTGAACACAAAACTAGGTCAATCTGGCAATCGCCTTCTCCTGGGCAGTACAGGCATGTGTGGCTGGCTGCATGCCCTGCTCCTTACTTTGATCTGTACTTACAATTCACAGTTGACCCCTCATTTACATCAGAATCTAAATATAGCTTTGAATCACTAAAAAACATTTTTTGGTATAGTGAGTAACAACCCCAACCCTTCACAAGAGTTTCCTGACAGTATTTAAAAATGCTTTCAAAGAGGAGTCATTTGCAGGGGTGACAAGCTACTTCTGTAGCTCACCATTCAGCCCCCACTCTCTTCTCTCCCTGCTGGCACAGACAACAAAAATGCCATTAGCAGTGCAGTTACTTGTGATGTGTTCACCTGTGAATACTGAATTAGGGTAGCAACTACCATCGATTTATACCAAAGCATAAATGGAGCATCAACATATACCTTCTTCGCCTAACATTTATTTTAGACATGGTGAGCAGAAATTTTATTTCATTTCAGTAAAAGATTGCAAGTAGGAAGAAACCATTAGCAAGAAAACATGCACATTTTAAGGAACTAAAATTTTATGTCTATTTTTTTAACTGTCATTTGTTTATTCAGTTCTTGATTACTTGGATTTCTTGGTTGCTTTGGTTTAATAAAGAAAGGTCTACATAAACAGCCTTTAAACATTTCACCATCAGTTACATACTTATTTCAGGTGAATAAACAAACTTCACTGAGTTTTTTTCAAAAGTGCCATTGGCTTATTACCACTGGTTTCTTCAGGCACTGCCACAAATCTCAACCCTAGTAACATATACCCTCAATATGATACAACCCCCCAACTTGACTGGTGAGACAGCAAACTAATACCCTATTCCAACTCACATAGTATCCTAGGCCCTCAGTCCCAAATTTCAACAAGTAAGTGGTTCTTTATTATTCCATAATTTTCAATAGAAGCTTGACATGAACAGATGTGTTTTTGAAAAAAAACACGTCTATTTTTATTTTAGTTCAAACAACAATTTCTTCTCATATAAAACAGCAGGGTTTAACCCCCAAACTTTTTATCTAAAGCACAACATCACTGAATTATATCAATTAGGATGGCTTTGCGAGTAGTGTTTGCTGGCTACCAGCTGTTTCAGAGCCAGAAGATGGAGCACAAAACATTGTTGCCTCACCCCTTCCACACACTTTTACTTCCTTGCGGATGGCATGGCTGATCAAAAAACAGAAAAGAAAAAAGAAAAAACAATCCTACAGATTATCTAGAAATCTAGAATACATTATCAAATAATAAATAAATAGATAGGTTTTCTTTTGTTTCTTTCCTTCTTTCTTTCTAAATGGCCACCGGCAGGTGTGTTCACTCAGAGCTATGAGACCTTCTCCCTGTTTTGTGAGCCCTTCTTCTTCTCTTGCCCTGTTGTCATATTTTGATTCCACCTCTGAGGACAAGTTAACAGAAGTCCTGCCTCAAGAGGTGGTGTCCGCCGATTCAGCTAAGGAGCTGTCCTCAGTAGGGAGCGTCCCCACCCTGGAGGTGGAACCTGTTCCTGCTCCTGAGGAACCTCCCTGTGTTGCTTACTTGGTTGAAAGCCTTATTGAGTTTCTAGACCAGAAAAACACCGCCGGAGGGTTGCACAGCATATAAATCAATGGTTCCCAGAACCCAAGACATTTGTGGTGTCTGCTAAGGCCGCAGCAGCAGCGCTGCTCTCCACTGTGGGGATGCAGTGATACAGTTTTCATCTAAGTGGGCTTGCGGGTGATTTTGGGTGTTTGTTGCGAGTAGCACCAGCTGGCCTGGTTTTTTCCCCTGTCCTGCCAGCTTGCTCCTCTCTGCAGTTCCTCTCTATTCCCTTGGCTTTGCCTGTCCCCCTTTTCTACACTCTTCACGCATAGTTGCCACAACCTTTGGTTCACTCAGCACCAATGGCTGCAGAGACTTTGTGAAGCGGATGGCACTCTTTGATTTCCTGTGCCAGAAAAAGCTGGACATCACCTTTCTGCAAGAAACTCATGCTGATGCAGCTAGTCAAGCTGCCTGGCATACCGCCTGGAAGGGACATATGTTCCTGAGGCATGGCACTTCTCTCAGCACAGGAGTCGCAATCCTCTTATCGCTGCAGTCGATGCCTGACTTGGCAGTAACCCAAGAGGTCATCCCTGGCTGCCTGCTCGTATCACATTAGCACAATATCACCTCTGCCTAATTAACATCTATGCACCCATTGCAGGGTGAGAATGGACAGCCTTCTTTGAGACCCTGGCTGACTTTTTGAGAACTGCAGCTGATGGTGATGCTTCTCCTCCTGGTTGGGGACTTTAATTGCATGATTGATGAATGGTAGGCCAGGACCTCATCCATCCTCAGTCCAGCGGCTGTGGACACCTTTGGAGGCAGGGGACCTTGTGGATGTCTGGCGCTATTTCCATGCTGATGCAAGGCAGTATACTTGGATAAAGGCAACCACCAGTGGGATTGCCATGGTATGCCTTGACTGCATGTACGTCACCAAGCATTGCCTGCCGGTCCTACTGGTCCTGCATGGCAGCTGCAATATTCCACCCGGACTCTCAGATCACAGTCTTATTTGCTGTGAGCTGAATCTCCTTGGCAGAGCACATTCCCAGACACCCTACTGGTGTTTTAAGACGAGCTTGGTGCAAGATGCTCATTTCTGCAAATGCTTTGCCTATTTCTGGGAGAAATGGTAGACTGCGAGAATCAACTTTTCCTCTGAGAAGCAATGGTGAGATGTGAGGAAGGCACAGATCAGAGCTTTCTGCCAGCAATACACACAGCTGGCAATGAGCCATGTCTAGGGGTTGGAGGAGGATGTAGCAAAGCTTGAGGTATTCCTACATCATGCTGGCGGAGACACAGGACTACCTGAGAGCCTTAAGCTTTAGAAGAAGCACCTGTGGGAGCTGGCGGAGTATGCAGCCTGAGGTGCAAGGATTCATGCCCATTGCCAAGAGCTGGCAAAGGCTGATGCCCTGACCCAGTTCTTTTTCAACTTGGAAAAGCAAGGGGCCATGCAGAAAATGCTTGACCATCTCAAGACTCCGGATGGCTGGATACTCTCGGATCCTGTTGAGATATGCCATCATGCTGTAGACTTCTATCAAGACCTGTTTGCAGCTGAACCTCTGTCCAGAGTCCACTGAGTGCTTGCACGATGACTTTCCCAAGCTGTGCCTAATAGCGGCTGATGAACTTGAACAAGAGCTGTCCTAGGCTCTGTATGTTGTACCTGGGCCCCTGCATGGGCAGTGTTTTTTTCTTTGTTGGATTGTTACCCCCATTTCCCCTTAATAAACCTTATAAAAAGTCTGTCTGAAATTTATGTCATTTCTTTTATCAGTGTAGTTTCAGATCTTATACTGATTTCATCTTTTTGTTCAAAAATACATACACAATTTTTTGCTATGCCTTATTTACTTTGGAAACTCCATTTAGTCGCTTGTAATTGGTTTGACTGGTTTAAGTTCTCCGTTGCATACTAAGATGTTGTATTTCTTCCCCACCATCCACCTGTCCAGCTAGATAGTATCATATTTAGCATTTAACATACTTTTCTAAATTAAATTATGAGGCCACCTGAAGTGCTGTAATTGTGGTGTATGTTCACAGTACAATGCTATCAATTCATTTTTGAATGTGTGTATTTGTGTTTTGAATCTGTGAATTTCTTCTCCCAGCCTGAGGCCACTAGTCTGTAACAGAGCTCAGACTCCAGAAAAATGTCAAACATAATGAAAAAGTGAACTCACAAAAGAGCTGGGGGGGTTTCTGTATGCCTTCCTGCTTGATTCTTTTGCTGCTCTTTTTGCTTTTCCCTCACTTTCCCTTGGTTTTTATTTTGTTTCTGATAGAACTGTATGCAAAGCTTCCTCTGAATGAATTGCTTTTATATGGCTTCATCATAATGAGCCTTGTCACAGAAATGAATGGAGCACTGCTGAACTCCTTAACAATATGGCTCAGGCTGACTCAACCTTCTAGCTCTCTCTCTGAGAATTAACATTCTTGTCTTATGCTGAGTGCTCTATAGCTTTTGCTCCTTCTCTTTCTGCTACTACAGAGGTTGTCCTGATACATTCAAGACTTTGCCAGAAAGGGTATAAGGATTAAAATGAGACTTAACCTCACAGAATCAGGGAGCATTAGATATTTTATCCCTTGGACCTGACTATTGTAATACACTCTGAAAAGTGAGTCTTACATACATACATGAAACCAGTTTTCTTCATTCAGAGACAAAATCTTTTTTCCTTACAAGCAACTTTGGTGGAACTACTTGCATGACTGAAGTGAGCAGGATTTTCCCTTTGATGCTTAATATCCCTTTTGCCAAAGAGGGCAGAAGAAAGATTTAGCTCGGTTTCCAATAAAAGTTGCTTGAATGTTTTGTGTAGCCTTAGAGCTTGTCATCAGCATATTAGAAGACAGAGGCTCAAAGATAAATTTTTAAAGGGATAAACATGACACACGGAGTTAGAAGAAGGTTATTCAATGTTATGGCCTCCAGCAGACACACGATTACAGACATGATGGGATCTGATGAAGTATCCTGACATGTCACATATGCATGACTGTGGGCAGAATTGCAGGATCAAGCATCAGGTCTCATCCCACCTTATTGCTGGTGCAGATGAAGCCTAGGATTCAGATCTCCTATAGCTCAGAGCTTTGATCAGCTGACAGGGCTCCCAGCCACAGGGGTGCAGTGAAGCCCTTCACTCTCCAACTGTCCCTGAAGGCGATAAGCCCCAATTGGCTGCTGCTTCTAGCTGAGGCAGCATATCAGAGACAAGAGCTCCTATGCACTCCTGCAGCTGGGATTAGGGTAGCAACTGCTGTCCATTTATATCAGAGCATAAATAGATCAGTGTATACCTTCTTCATCTAACATTTATTTTAGACATGGTGAGCAAAAATTTCATTTCATTTCAGTAAAAGATTAGGGGAGGGTAGCAACTACTATCCATTATAAGCCTTGGGGGAACATAAAAGTCCTTAACTCTGATGAACACCTGAGGCTAGGAGTGGCAATCATCTGATCGGCACGCTTAGCTTTGGGAGCACATGGGAATCAAGGGTTCCTGTGCACTTTGGAGGCTAAGAGCCCAAATCAGCCTGACCACACATTCAGTTAATGGCATGATAGGAATCTGCACAACATATTACACATATACCTTGGTGGTTCAATCCTTGTTTAATCACGCCATTAATTGTATTAATGTGTGACTGGCTAACTACCTAAGACATGATTAACTAGTAAATCACATCTTAGGTGTAACATGTGCCAGGACCTATGAAGGGAAACCATAGCTGGGCTACAGGGTACAGGTTTACCATATTATCCAAAGTGCTGAGAATGAAGCAGTTAGCACCTTCAACTCCCATTGAAACCAGTGCAGGTATTCTATCACTTGGCTAACAGCTATCAGGGGCCATTTATGTGCCCCATCCACTATCTGTACCCATGTATACCCAGTCAACTGCAGTGTTTCAGCTGCTCCCACAAAGTTTTTGTGTCATTGATGGCACACATTCATTACTTCTGTTAGTGCAAAGGTTTCTAGAGAATTTTGGAGCCTTGCTTCATGGAACTCCAAGACTTGGTTCAAAAATTGTGAAATTGCAAATCATTTCAGCATTTTAAAATGAAATTTAAGAGACTTGTGAAACTTCACAGAGACCTGAACACCTGCTATGCATCCTTAAGCCTTTGAGCTCTTGAAATCAAAATCACAAGCTAGAGTCCACACTAACAATCTCTCTGCCTCAGAGTCCTTGGCTTTACACGGCTCTCTGTTCTGAGTTCTCTGTTTTGAGACAGGCTATCAGTCAAGCTGCTACCGAGATGATCAGGTTGGAATGAAACCTTCCTTGCTTTCAATATAAGCTTCAATAAAGAGAAGAACATTTAAATTGAATCTAACTGGCATTTTCTGATTAAAATATATCTTATCAAACTGTCCAAACAGTTCCAATTTCCATTGGCTTTACCAAAGAATCTCTATGGCTAGGGACAGACATTACTCATAAACTGGTTTAAGTGATCAGAAACTGGTTTAAACCTGTAACAGAACAGACATTCAGTGCATGTAAACCAGTTTGAAAATGGCTGAAGATGGCTTGGGATAAACCTGGTTGAACATAGTATCAGACTTAACTGATTTGGGTCAAACTGGTTTATGCAATGTCTGTCCCAGACGCCTTCCTGATTTAAGTTAAATCAGAGTCCCCCAGCATGCTCTTTGGGCTGAGCAGGCCCATCCCTTCTGCTCCCTGGCTGGAGCTCAGGAAAAGACTTGCAGGCACAGCAGGTTCTGCCTGGCTTCTGTGTGCTCCTTGTCCCGCTGCCCCTACCTACCACTTGCTGCTTAAGCAAGGATCCCTTTCTCCTCTTTCCCGCAACACGAACCATCCAACATGTGGCATGCTAGCTAATGCTGAGAGGTGTCTGTGTAAGGCAGACAGGACAGTGACCGCTTAGGGCTTTTTAGAACTAATCAACAGGTCAGCTGGTTATGTCCCTGCATTCCTTCCTTTGAAAAAATCTGTTTAAAAAGAGCTTGTACTAATGAGTGAGGCTTTGTTTTCTGATGGGGTGCTAAATGCTGATAACAGAGCTGATAAATGCTATGTTATTAAGGAGAAGGGAGGAACCCCTTCCAAACCAGAGCATCCTGCCTGGCCATACCCCTCTCAGCTCAGCCCTGGTGAAGGGAAGGGAGGGCTGTTGTAGCAACCCTGGCTTCTAGGTTGAGCCACTGCAGGCATGTGCCTGAATTTCCTCAGTCCAGAGGGTATGTCTGTGCAGCTACAAACTGCTTTAGCCTAGCCAGGTTAGACTAGCCTGCAAAGGTTGAATCAATTCAGGTTCAGGCTTTTTGAATGTCTGTCCCTAGCCTATATGATTTCCTAGAAAGCAGGTTCTGAATGCACTTGGTCCATAATTTACAACAACAGTCTAATAAACATTCCTGAATCTTCAAAAGATATACAATATCTTTAAATAATTAATATATTAACATATTAAATAATATATTTTTATATATATAAATATAAATATGTCTGTATATACGTGAGTGTGTATGTGTATGGCTGTATAGATATAAACTCACATAAAACAAAAAAAGGAAAATATACATATGTGATAAGAAAACATATCAACTTTGTACTTTTTGTGGGAGCCAGCTGGATGGGTGGATAAATTTGACTTGCTTTATAAAGCTCTACCATAAATGACCTTGTACAAGCTCTGAGAACCTCACTTACCTGGGGGGAAGAAGAATAATACTTTCTCACTTTGAAAAGGATATAAGATCTTGCTTCATTAGAGACTGAATTGCACAAAATTATTAGCACTCATCAGTACAGGTGACAAAACTAGGATTTATTGTCTCCTGGCTCCCAGCCCAATGCATATTCATTAAAACGATAGACCATTTTCATGAGGGAATGGGAGAAGCAGGTGATTGATGATCTGTTCTGCCATTGTCTTGTGTGGAGTTTCATAATGCTGTATATTTATGATATGATACATGAAGCTGAATGGAATCACAACGTTTGGGCTGTTATATATAGAACATTTTGAAAATGATGAATTAAGTATATAATTTGGGTCCACTGTACATACACATATTGTGATTTTTTTACTCATAAAAAAACCTGGATATATATTTCCTGGGGATTAGGAAATGCTCTTTATTGACTTAGAACCATCCTACTAGAATGTTTTCACTTCCTGTTCAAACCTAGTGATGGTCTAGAGCTGAACAACAGTTCTATGTTTAAAAAATATTGACAAAAAATGACACTTGACAGAATGACCTGTTTTTATTTATTTCATTCATTTAAACATTTCTGTAATTTCTGCTTAGGTTTGTGTAATTTTAACTCAGACAATACAGGTTGAATGAAACACCAAGCAGCATCAGGCTATTATGAAAAGTGGTAGACAACTTAATAAGCATCACTAAGCTTAGTAATAAGAGCTCTATAATCTTGGCATATAATAACCACATGCAACCTTAGTTTAAAGCAATGCAGTTGCTGATATTATTGAAAATGGAAGATAGACTTTATAAGTTTGCGAGAATTTTTTTTACAAAATGTTTAAAAAAGAAATTAAAAAAATGAAAAACCCAAAGCCACAATAAAGGTGAAGAAAGCACTGGCTATTTTAGAGGTATTGATTGACTATGTTGTACTAGTATGCACTATAAAAGATGGAATGATTCTTTCAAAGCCTCAGAGAAAACAATGACTGATATTGGACACACACACATGCACATGAAAAAAAATGAAGAACAGAGTTATCTTCAAATCACCCTTTATTCCTAAATTATTACTGGGCATGTCTACAGGTGACACTATGTCATTGCAGCTGCTAAAAATCACCATGAGCTGCACATTTGGTACAGTAACAACATCGCCATAGTGACATGTGTAGATGCACCCACTAAAAGCAAAATAAAATACAACACCTGTAGCAGAGAATTTTAACTTTCTGCTGGTAAGGTAATGGGGATGAGATGAGGTAAAAGAAGGAAACTAATGTGACATCCATATTTAGAATGGATCAAAGTTTAATTTTAGTATTGAGAGCAATTCCAGAGTCACTGCATAGGACAAAGTCAGAGAACAATTTAACAGGTACAGCCGCAGCTAGGTCAAAACCAGTTAAAATAGAGGTCAAGCTGAACAAATCTGATTAACTTCTTCAAGGAAGTGACAATGACAGCTGACAGGACTGAAGCAGTAGACATAATCTACTTGAACTTCAAGAAGTCTTTTGCTGCAGTACAGCATCAAAGACCAGCATTTAAGTTTGTTGGGATGATGTTCCAACATTTTCCAATCAGGTCAGTAACTGGAATTTACAAGTTAACAGCTAACTTTGTGTTGTTTTTAAAACTCTATGCAGCAATCCTTTAAATAACAAATACACAGATACTTTAATTAAAAAAATAAAAAATGAGCCTTAGTTGTTACTTAGTTTCACAATTGTAAATACTGCATATGTTTACCCAAGCTAAGAAAGCTGATATTGCTGTCAGAAAGATGAGCTTGGTAACATTTTTCAAGTCATTTTTAATAAAGAAAAAAGAGACCAAAACAAATAATGTAGGAACTTAGAATACATAAGCCAAGTCTGCTATTTTAGGGTCCTGATCCTGCAGACACTTAAGTCCATCCATAGATTAACTCATATATGTAAGGATCAAGGTACAGGAATGTAATTAGGGTCCCCTTTATATGTTACATTTATTATGCAATTACCTGGTTAATTGTGCAAATTAACTATGGTGCCTTAGAAAGGTGCAACCAACTATAAAGTTATTGCTTAAAAATGTGTAATAATTTTATAGCTGGTTTTTGTGCAGTTTAATTTGCATAGGCAGGCAGTCCACCACAGCTGGAAATCCACAGCTACTGTGAACTCCCAGCCACAGGGGTGCTCTGCACACCCCTGCAGCTTGGAGACTGCAACTATAGCAATCTCCCAGTCATGGGGTGATTGCAATCTCATACTGGGAGATTGCAGTAGTATTCTGAGGCTGCTGGAGCAGCGAGTCCTGCAGTTAACTGAACTCTTGGCCCTGTGCCACATGTGGAGCTGGAGCTCAGAGTCCCCTCAGCTGTGAGACTTTTACCCCTGACTGCACCTGTGTGGGGGGTGGGACACAGCCAGGACCATGAGTCCTGCAGCTGGGGGGGACTCTCAGCTGCAGCAGTGCCTGGCAGCTGTGACGCTGCAGCTTCTGGGACCCATAGTCCACAGCTGCGAGACTCTGGATCCCAGCAGCCGTAGGGTGCTCCTGTGATCTCCCCATCAGCAGAAGGGACTCCCAGCACCAGGAGCTTGCTTGTTACCAGTGCAGCGGGAGCCTGGGATTGGGCTCCCCCTGCACTGGCAATAAGGCATGATGGGATCCCACAATCACGTCTTTATCTACACATGTAGAGGGGGCCTAAGGACTTACCGTAGCGCTTTCTAGTATAGCTGTTTTGTTAATGGCAACGCTGTTTTTATTGTACTGAAATAATTAAAGCAATAAGAGTCATAATGTGAGTTCACTTACACCGGTATATGAAAATACTATAGTAGTATCAGGACATTTATACTGGTGTAATTAGATCCAATCAGGGAATAGGCAGGGGGCAATGTTAGTGCTTCAAAAATACTAGGGTAGTTAAATGGTGCAACCTTCATGTGCAGACAAACTCTAATTTCCCTATTTTTCCCTCCAGGAGTAAATTAAGGATGGATTGTCAGCATAAGCTAGAACTTCCTGCCTTTTGTTGATTCCAGCCAGTCTATTAACGTTGCTTAAACTTTTTTTTTAATTTAATTATTACAGTGCTTTGTCTCGAGGCTATATGAGGCTGAAAAACAAGACTTTAATGATAAAATACAGGAACAAAGACAAGCTACTCTTGTCAGTGTCAGTAAATAAATAGCATTAATCTGTCTTCATTACTGCCATGCATGGTGTAATACAAGAGCCTACCAGGTGGGAGGAGGTATAATATCTTTTACCATTATCCAAGTGTTAAGTATTGTGCTGAAGTTTAAACTGCAAAATTGCCTTTGATCAGCAAAGAAAGGTGACAGTCATTTTGGCTTAGAAATTGTCTTCAGAGGATTTTTGACATCTTTATGTTAGGATGGTGAGAGAGAGTGGAGAATCATATGACCTGGCTTGTCATCACTAGTTCTCAGGGGGAGTTAGGGGCCGAACTCCTGCTTCTGCCACTGAAAAACCTCTCTGTTTGTTTGCTGTCACAGAAAGCTTATCCCAATTGCAGTTTCCTCCCTTTCCTGCTTTACTATTTACAAAAACAGTTTTAATTGGCACATATTTGTATTTTTAAGGGCTACAAGCTATATTGCATCCTTGAAGAGCAAGAATTTTTCTTTTTTCAGAATGATTTACCCAACAACCTGTGCCAAATGTCTTTAAGAACAAGGCTAAGATGCACAGGATCGGATCACTGGGTGTTGTAAATCAGAATAGCTCCACTGACTTCAGTGATTTACATTAACTGAGAAGCAGGCTCATTAATTATTAGAAACTATGTTTTTTAAAACACATTTTGACTTTCTTTGAAGTTCCACCATCTGGCTTCAGTTTCCCAGAGTATACTTTTCTGTGTCACAGATACCAGAAAGCCCTGCTAGAGAATGCCAACTACATGCCATGAGGTAAGATGACATTTTGTTCTATAACACAGTTTTGAAAAGCTTTTTTAATTATTCCTTTACACCACAACAGACAGCATCACCGGTCTGGTTCACCAGGTATTAAAACATTGTATTTAGTTGAGTAAAATCAACTTCAAACAGAAATAACAAAAGGTAATTAAACTCAATGATATTTTTTAAACATTAGCCTGATCCTCCACTGTCCAGCATAGGATGCGAATTAGCTGTGACATGATTATTTAGATGTGGGAACATTTTAAACCCACTCTTCCCAGGCTTATTTGATTACCACATGTCATTTTCATATTTCCTTATTTACTTATTGGCCTTACACATGGACCATAACTTTTCTAGCAACAGAAAACAGTTTCATCTGTAAAATAATATGGAGCATTTGAACACCCAGCTCACACATCCCTCAGGAGCTTAATTTTAGGCCACAATATGATAGAAATTCTAAAGACAACCGACTACTATATTTTCAGTGCTGCAGAACAGGAAATGCTATAAAAAAGCCTCAACTGCCAAATGTTTCCCTACTATTTTATGCTTTTAAAACTTGAAACACAGTTCCTTTATTTTTGCTTCATTTGTGTGTGAATTGCTAATTGATCAAAAAAGAGCAATTTCAGGAAAAATTGTTAGGTGGCAGTAATGTTGTAGAGGTGAGACATTTCAGATAGTCCTGTTTCTTAAAGCTGACATTGTAGAAATTGTTCATTCCAGATTCCTTAAACTCTTTCTCCTTCTGAATTTCTTTGATGATTTTACATGACTTACACTGGAAGGCATCCATCCGTTGGGCAGCTGAGACTAGCCAATACGCCAATAGAGAAATAATCAAAAAATCTACCTAAAGCAATATAGTCCAATAACAAAACAAAAAAGCCAAAAGTGACAATAAAAAGAAACTTGTTGGTAGGGTTTGAGAATTCTAGGATACTAACGTGGTGCTATATGTCACAGCTCAGTGTACACTACTAACAAAGCCCATCGTCAGCCAATTGGAAGTCTGATTTTCAAGGACCATTGAACACTGAACATTTCCAATGTGCTGCAATTACAGGAACAATTGTGCTAAATAACTTTTTGCTGATGGTGTGTGAACATGTACATATTATTCATCAGCCCTCAGAATTCTTACTGCAGGAAAGCTGGACTGCACTCTGGACAGTGGTATGGAGTATTTTAAAGACCGAGCATATTCCTTTGAACATTACAGAAGAAATCTGGAGCTAACCTTTCCACTGTCTCCAGTATATGATTCACCTTGTTGAATCACTCTATATGTTCATTTATATTCTTCACTCGAAATGAAGGAAAACTATATAGAGGACAAAATAATTCAATTCTCCAAAATCTTCAGTCTCAGAAAAAATAAACAAAAATTGCTTTGGACAATATCTGTTACAACAATACCAGGGCAACTAGAGTGCATTTATTTAGTTCACATCTATGTTATGATAAAGAACAGAATTTAAAATATTTACTAAACGTACACTGAAAATGTGAAGTGCTTCAGCACGGATTGCCAAGAAATATGCTTGTGTTGTATTACTTACCTCATTGAAATGCTTCATCTATATTTGGCAGTCTGAAAAGAAGACCAGAATACGTGTTATGGTGAGGCTTAAATGGCTCAAGTCTCCAAATTACTTTTTCAGGATGTTTTTGTTTTGAGGTTAGTGAAGCAATGCTGGATGTCACCTCCCTAAGAGTCAGCTTGTATTCCCACATTTCACATTGTTGAACAATTTATTTCCATGAGTATTCCCAGTGAAATCAATAACACCACATGTAGTGATACACCATTTTAAAATCACTGCTTCTTAGTATTTTAGACTTCAGTCTATTGTGAGTCAGACTTTTCAACTGTATGAAATAAACCCCACAAAAGTAAAAGGAAATGAAAATTTTCACTTCAAGCCTGGCCCAAGAATGATTCAAGACCTGGAGGACCTGATGCCTTCACCCTAGTTCCTGATGATACATCTATATTTATCACATCCTGCCTCTTTTTGTTGGAACTATAGAGAGTGTGGTCCAAAAGCAAATGGGATGGACACTTGGCTAACTTATTACCCTTAAATATGGCACCTGCAGCTTACATTTTGACAAGATAGTAAAAGGACTCTTTGTGACTGTTCCTATGTCTAGCCAGAGGATTTCTAGCCAAGTCTGCAAATCTGTTACCTCTAACAAAGACTGAAGTGATTGAAAGTATCTCAAGAGGAAAGTATGCTTTATATTTGATATTTAAATAATTTGAGTTAATCCAATAGCGGTAGAAGGATATTTCTAAAAAACAACTTAATCATAAGTGAAATGACAGAAAAGGTAGCATAAACTACACTTCCAAAAAGTTGTAGTCATAAATGGTGATTTACTGTGACAAGGTAGGTAACGGAGTGGAAGGGCAAGCATCTGCATCCTACACATGGGGTGGCAGATACGCTAAAATTTGGAAGCATATATGTGTTTGAAAGGCTACTTGCCACCTCCCACTATATAAACTGGTCTGGAGCCCCTGTCTTTAAAATATACTTGAACTACCATTGTCCCAATAGGATGGATTGGCAGAATTAGAAGCTTGAATGGCTAAGAAAGGAAAAGCCAGTTCTTTATCAGCTTCTGGTTAAGAATAAATTGTTTATATTTTGATCACAAAATAGAAATGAACATGATTTAAAGTTAAGATGTCTAGAAGTAACGATTGGTAATTCTGTTGGAAAAAGACTGAAGGAATGTAAAATGGGAAACTGTCATTCTAATAAGAATTATTCCTTTAGTAAATAAAAAATATATATTAAATGTGGATAAGCTCTATATTCTAACACCAGAAGAGTTGAATCAAACATTTAATAAGGAAATGTTGCTTGTTATTGCTATTGTTTATTTTTTTACCTCTGGGATAGGGACAGAAATTACACATAAACCTGTATACCTGATTGGAAACTAGTTCAAATCTGTAACACAACAGAAGTTCAGTGCACATAAATTGCTTTCAAAATGACTGAAACTGAACATGGATGTCATAGTAGACCTCACTGGTTTAGGATAAAGTGGTTTATTGAATTTCTATACCAGATCCCCCTCCAGATTCAAGGTAACTCATAGTCCCCACTTATCCTACAATGCTTTTTACCTCCCCCACAACACTCCCCTGCAGGGTGGGTAGGCTAGCCTTGGCCCAAGCAGTCTGCTCCAGCTAAGCAGAAACGCCTACTGTAGCACCCCCAACATCTGACCTTGGCCACTGCAGGCATGTGGCTGCATTTCTTCAATCAAAAGTGAATGTCTGTTCACTTGCTTATCAGTTCAATCTATGTAGCTTAGACTAACCTGCAAAAATTAAATTGATTCAATTGAATTGGGGTTGTTGAATATTGGTACTTAGCCCTGATACCCTAGAAAAAAACTGCTTATGAAAAATGCTTTAAAATGTGCTTTGGAAAAAAACCAACCTGCTGAGATTTCAGTAAAAAAATGGTCTATTTTAACACAACTAACTAAAATGGTTTATTTTAACAAAAAAATTCTTTCTAGCATGTATGCACCTATGATGGGGAAAAAACTCACAGGGAAGGAAAGTTTTTAAAAAAAATCATGAGTAACATTTGGGGGACCTCTCAGGGAGGAAATAACAAACCTTCAAAGATGATTATTTACTTTATTAAGTTCAGTTTTTGTGCTTGCTTTACAAAGTTGTTTCTTCCATAGAACAATCATGCGAGAGATGTAAATCGTTAAGGATGCGCTAAAAAGAGAACAAATGAATTCAGTAGGCTCCAACAAAGCACAATGTTGTTTGACAATAATTAATGATTTTGTGCTGCCTCAAAAATTCAGGGAAGCATCTGTTGCCCCTTCTCTAAAGTTCTCAGCTGTAACATGAGAAAGGTAGGGAGATGAATTTTCTTAGCAATGTGAACATGTGAAAATTCTCTCTGGTAATAATGTATTCAGCACATCTGTTTTAGTTCATCTGCAGCTCAGGCTAGAAATACTGCAAAATGAAGTTGGGGAAACGCTGTCAAATAACGTTCAGTTTTGTACAATTTAGTTTCAAAAGTCTAAGGGAAGAGATGGTAATACCAGAGTCTGTGTTTGTAATAAAAATCTTAGGCCTTTCAGATACCATTGAGTAAAGAATACAGAAAACTTTAGCGCCACACACAATTATAGTCATATATGGCCCTTGGACTGTGCACAGAACTTCTACGCCTATGCAGATCAAGCCACCAGTTAAGCATCTTGTCATTTATAAAGCTGCAGTAGTACTTCTAATTGTATAGGTATGATAATGGGGGACTATGAGTTACCTCTCTCAGGACCCTGATCTGGATAGGTGCTGTGCACCAAAAAAATAATTGGGACTTTGTTTTTAAGTATCTAAGGTTTTTTTTCTGCTGGGATTGAATATGGAAGAGCTATGGAAAAATAAAGTGCTACTTGTTAGGGTAATCATAATGTTGCCTCTTTTAAATACTTTATTTATAATTATCACATCATTAATTATCAAGTGCAGTATATTTCAGTTTCTTTTTAAAACACCAGAGTGAAAAATGGCTGTGAACTCCACCCAGTGGAATTCTTCTGCTTATTTGTGACAGGGGTTGCTCACGAGAACAGAATTTTGTGCCTCATACAAATATATCTGTTGATGCTGCATCCAGCTTTATTGAAATAGTAAATTATTGTATTGGGCCAGCTAAGGGTTTGTCATTGTTTTCAGTGTATTTATAGTCCAATTCTGAATGTTTTATATTGGTCTGCTCTCAATCTGAAATACATGGTTTGCTCTCAACCTGAAAGTTGTTAGGGATATAAGTCACTTTTGGAAATTCATGTATCATATACTGAAATCCATGTCAAGTTGCAGGCTGACTGAAAACCATCTATTAGGTACTGAAAACATTATGAAGCACTGTCAAAAACATATACAGAATATTGAAATCAAACCAAGGAATGGTATTGGCTCAAACACACACAATGTACTGACCTCACAGGCAGGAATTATCTAAATGTGTGACTTCTTACCTGTGCCAGTTGCCAGCCAACTGTACCTTACTCAATTTCTCTATACTTTAGCTACCCAGTCTATAAAGTGAGGATAAAAAAGCCATCTTTGTAAACCACTAGATATCTAGGCCTAAAATGCTAAAAATTATTATTTATGTTCTATACTGGTAGCTATGTTTCAACAGGGTTTACTTGTTAAATAATTAATTTTAGTATTGATTTAAATACAGCCATCATAGTTTGAAGTTGCATACTGTAAACCATTATTTTTGTTGTGGAAATTAAGCTATACATTTTAAAGACAAGATAAGAACTACATCAGAAAAGCCATCTCTTTGCAAATGATATATACAGTCCCTGAGATAGCAGGCGTTTTTGATCAGATATTAGCGATACTATGCTTGATCTTCCCAAAGAACCTTGTTTACATTTAAATATAGATGCAGTATAAAATGTTAAAGGCCACTGTATAGAGTTCTGTTTTTTTGGTATAAAAATAATACATTAAACAATACATTCCCTTTACTTCATATCAGAATAAGGTGGAAATAAAATGTATCACTGCAGGCATTTTAAGCTGTTATTTTGGTAATATAACTAAAAAACTTTTAAAATAATAATTAGTGCAAAGGACTTTACTGTGGCCATATATTAGCTCTTTACTGTGATGAGCTGTTTTGCTTTCTAATCACAAAGTAAATTGTGTTGAAAATAGTAAGTGCTCTGAAGTGTATGCTTATGCTGTTTGATAATATTTTAATAGAACAGAAAGAAAAACTCAAAATAATCATTATTTTGAGTGTTAAGCAATGATCATTTTAGTATAAAAATTATGTCAGAGGAAAAGAATTGTTGTCTCTCTGGAAACAGAATAGATTCAAGTTGATTAAGTAAGTACCTATAGTTAGGCTTTGAACATCTAAAATGTAGGTGCCTGGCTCATGACGAGTGATGCAATTTGACCAAGTTTAGGGACATGAGATATAGTCATTAAGGAGATTTACATTTCTCTAAAGAGTGATTACGGGTTGAGCACTGTATAGAGAATGGAGCAAAGCAAGTCCCTCCACAGCGCCATTCAGAAAACTTAAAGATACTTAGACGCAGCCAACAGGAAATATTAAAGCCCAGTGGTATATGTATTAACTCTTATTTGTTTCAAGCATTGAGATTTAAGCAACTTTTCTTGTCAGATATCCGGTTCTAGACCAGAGTTGCTAATTGTCCATTAATTTATGGACAGTCTGTAAATAAAAAGGGAGGGGGGTAAAAATGCCTTTTTACAAAGGCCATTAAAAAAAAAAAAACAGTCCATAAAGAAACTAAATAACTGTGAACATCACTGAAGGGAATAAGCTGAGAGAGGAGTTAACAAAAGAAGTGATCAGAGGGCTTTTGTTGGGCCTGAATGAATTCATGTCAGCAGGGCTAGATTAGTTTCATCCCAGGGTCCTGAAGGCAAAAAATATCTCAGAGTCCTTGGCAGTGATCTTCATGAAGTCATGGTAGATGGACCAGATACCAGAGGACTAGAAAAGGGCCAATGTGTAGTGCCTCTCTTTAAAAACAGGGCAAAAAGGATAATCTGGGGAACCAGAGACTGATTAGGCTCACCTCAATACCTGGGGAGTTACTGGAGCATATCCAGTAGGGTATATCCAGTGGAACATATCCAGTAGGAAAGGCCATTTGCAAGCATTTGGAGGTGGAAGGGCTGATCACAACAAGCCTGCATGGATTTATGAAAAACAAGTCATATCAAACAAAGCTGATGTCCTTCTTTGACAAAGTAACTACTAGGGTAGATGAAGGGGAATGCTGTGGATACAGTGTATCTGAACTTCAGCAAGGCTTTTGACAAGGTCCCACATGACCTTCTCATGAAATGGGGGCTGGATAAAACTACTACAAGACAGATAGATAGCTGGCTCAATAGCCGTAAGCAAAGGGTAATTATTAACGGGTCCATGTCAAGATGGCAGGGTTAGAGTGGAGTCCCACATGGGTCTATCCTGGGCTAGGTACAGTTTAACATATCCATTAACAATTTGGATGCTTGCATAGAAAGCTTCTTGAGCAAGAAGGCGGATGACATGAAACTGGGAAGGATTGTGTGCAGGTCAGAGGCTGCAAATGCAATTCAGAATGATCTTGACAGGTTAGAAAGTTGGGCTAGAGATAGAAGGATTAAGTTCAGTATGCACAAGCACAGAGTGCCACACATCAGGAGGAACATTAAAAAACAGAGATATGAAATGGAGTCTTGGTAAACGTACAGTGTGATGCAGGCTCAATGTAGTTTTGGGCTGTATCAATAGAAACATTAGGTGCAAGACAGAGTTTTACTTTCCTCTGTAGTGGGATGGCGGGGAGTATGGCCTTCTACTTGATGACAGTGCCTCTTTGAAAGGCATTCATCTGGTTAGGCCTTATAGGGAGTACTGTGTACAGTTCTGGGGTCCACATTTTAAAGAGGACACTGAGAATTTAGCAGGGGTCCAAGGGTGGGCAGCAAAGATGATCAAGAGTTTGGAAGGCAAGTCATATGAGGAGAGGCTAAAAGAGCTAGGCATGTTCAGTTTGTGGAAAAGGCACAAAAGAGGGGACATGATAGCAGTCTTCAAATACTTGAAGGGCTTGCCAAAAAGAAAAAGGAAAGGCAGACACCGAGAGACAAATGCAGACCAATGGCTTGAAGTTTCAGCAAAATAAATTTAGACTGGATATCCAGAAAAAAATCTTCACCCTGAGAATAGTGAGGCAGTGGAACAGATGGCCTAGGGAAACCATGGGTTCTCCATCATTGGTGGTGTCCAAGAAGAGGTTGGATAGTCACTGGTTAGGGATGATCTAGGCATATCTATGCCTATTTTCTACCATGGATATATACACTGCTTCTGGTCTTTGTTGGTTGTTCCCACTTCTCCCCACTTTTCTTCCCCTTTTTTCTGCTATATGTGTCAGGGAGTTTTTAAGCCTTCCCAGAGGCATTGGGTATTGCCTACACTTAAGGGTGGGGACTTCTATTGGTGTGTTCCAATTCTCCAGCTGGGAGCCAAGTCAGAGGTTTCTGGCTAAAGTGTCTTGCCCCTCCTCTCAGTGTCAGACAAATCACCTTATTTGGGGTCAGGAAGGAATTTTACCCCATGGTCAGATTGGTATGGACTGTGGGGGTTTTTACTTTTCTTGGGGCGGGGCATGGCCCTCTATTTGGGACCTCTTGAGCATATAGTAACAATGTTTTATAGAAATGTAGAATTTAGATTATGGCTGAATGGGATGGTTTGGATACAGATGATCTTGCCTCAGGTAAGGGATTGGACAGAATGACTTCTGGAGGTCCCTTCCAACTTTGCTTCTCTATGACTTTCCATGACTCTATGACTATATTGTCTAAACAAAGATCTAGCTGCCCATCTTTGACACTGTTAGGTTAAAAATAGGCAGGGTATCCTTGTTACTGCCCTTGTTACTGCCATCCAGGGCCTGGCAGAAAGGTTACATTTATGTTATGTAAAATATATGTCAGTAAAAATGTTTGGTCACTAGTAAAAAAATATAAAGATTTTCAATAAAAAAATAAATCTTGTGTTGGCAACCCTGTTTTAGACCCTCTTCATACTGAGGGTTTTCAAACCCAGTACTCTCACTTCCTAGGAGAGTGTTCTGACCAGCAGACCATAAAATAGACTGGGGTGGGAGAGGGGCACTCTTCACCACTTAGGTTGTGGTAGGGTCACTGGGATGCCAAGATTTATTGGCCAGAAGGGCTGTGTGTAGATGAAATGAGGGGCATGTATGCACAACACTCTCAAGCAGGTTAAATGCTTTTGCACCACTTTAATGGTGTTGGTGCTTGCATGCATCAGTAGCATATTGCACAGTAATTCCAGCCACTGTAGCAAATTCAGCAGTGTAATGCACCTTAAATGACTTGGGGCACAGCAAGCTAAAACTCCTGTGAGGAGTGAAGCACTGGGCTCTGTGTAGCTCAGGGGCTCTGCAGGAAGCCCATGTAGGCAGCCTGGCACCAGCCCAGGAAGGCAGGCCCTGCTCAAGAAAAAAAATGGCAATCTTTTTCCCCCCTCCCCTCCTGGGGCCTGCCTGCATGAATTGTATGTGTGTGGGGGGTGGTGCTTCCCTCCATAGCTATGGTACCCTCTGGGACTGACTGAGCTAGGTGTCTGTGGGTGGATGCCACCAAGGGGGTGAGGGAGCACCACTGCTGTAAAGGGAAGCACCAGCCCCCACCACAGCTCAAGGACTGCTCTGGAAAGGCAGGTAAGTGCACTGGTGTGTGCATGACTTGGGGGTGTCCTTGGCCCTAAGTTGAAGTGGTGTTTCTAAAACCCCTCCACTTCAATTTAGGGCCACTGTTTCATCTACACATGCCCAAGGAGAACAAGCAAAAAGGAGAATTTCATTTTAACCAAGTATGGAGGAAACTCCCTTGGAAAGAGGGACTCCTAAGTTTTGGTCCCTACTCTTAGGGTCTTGTTTTTCTAAGGGATTGGGCAGAATTTAAGTGTCTTCCAGTCCACTGTGAAGTGCAACACAGCTTAGTTGGCAGTTAGGCTGTTAATTAACTGGGGGGTGGCAGATGTGGGAGCAACAGAATGCAGAGCCAGCGGTGCACGGCAACCATGATGGAGTTGGCAGTGCATGGTGGCCATGCCAGAGCGTGGCTGCCACAGCAGAGCTGGTGGCATGTGGCAGCCATGGTGTGGGCTGTATGGTACTGTCCATGGTGCCCCCCAAAGAATGGGGCCCAGGGCAGTTGCCCCAATTCACCCCCCAAGGGTCGGCCCTACTTGCACTCATCTAAACAGGTGGAGTAACTTTCATATAGATGACTAGCACACTTCACACTTCAAAATGGAGATGCCTAAATATTTCAGAAGCTGAATATCTGTTGTGGTTGCTGGTGTAGGGCCAAACTGAATTCCTATGCAACTTAATTATGCCCAAGTTCTGTTTTGGCACTGACAGAACCAACTGTAACCTGGCCCAAAAATATTGTTTGTGAAAAGTAAAATTCTAGCATATTACAAAAAGAATGAAGGTTCATATTTTTCACTGATCAAAATATGGTTGCATGAGTATACAGTAAGACAGTAAGAACTTTATCATGTGTCTGTATTATTGCTTTATTTTAATGACCAGCTGCTGGTAGCATATTACCTGCTATTCAGCCATCCGAAAGCACTTTACAAATATGAATAAATTGAAGCCCAAACCAAAAAATTAATTAAAGTCAATAAAAAAATCTCAGATAGTTTGGAATCATGCCTTTTGCAATAAGAACATTCTTGTGAGGTAGTTTAAATGTTGTTCCCAGAGGCAACTGTGAGAGGGGTTGTGACTTTCCACGAGGTAGCTGCACAGAGCAGCACCTCCAGGGAGCTAAGCAGCAGGCACACCTCTGCAGGCATGGTGATGCAGATGCGGAGCGCAGCTGCCAGGGGCCCCGCCCTGGTGTTGCCGCCTACCATGGGCTCTTCTGAGGGCTCCACCCAGACAGCTCATGGTGGGGTCGGTGGCCCCTTGCCCCCTGTCTGTGGAGGGGGCTTGGTGGGCTCCTGGGGGGGGTGAGGCCTGGAGGTCTCCTTGCCTGTCCCTCCTATGCACGACTTAGGGCCCTGGAGGAGCAGGTAAGTGAGCTCCAGGCTGCGGTGAGCAGGCTGAGAGGGATCAGGGATGTAGAGGACAAAAATTATGCCTATTTCTGTTGTCTGCAGGCCCAGTCACCCACTGTACAGCCCCCACAGGAGACACATCCAATGCAGGAGTGGAAGAAGTTGCCCAAATCCAGAGCTGTTAGGCCTAGAGCAGTAGAAGCTCCCCAGGTTCAGCTGGGGAACAGATTTGATGCCCTGGCAGCTGTGATGGAGGAGGACAGTGCAATTGCCTCCGGCGGGGACGATGCCACTCCCCACATGACAGGAAATGGGCGGAGAGTGTACACCAGGAGGAAGAAACGCTGGGTCCTCGTCATCGAAGACTCCATCCTACGAGGACTGGAAGGTCCCATCTGCCGGCCCGACCCCATGACACGACAGGTCTGCTTCATGCCTGGGGCTTGGGTCAGGGACATCACAGAAAGGATCCCAGCTTACATCTGACATGCAGACCAGTACCCCATGGTTGTCGTTCATGTGGGTACGAATGATGTGGCCAAGGGCAACCTGGACCACATTATGAAGGATTTCGAGGCTCTGGGGGACAAGCTGAAGGAGACGGGGGTGCAGGTGGCATTTTCCTCTCTTCTTCCAGTGAGTAGGTGGGGATGGCAACATAAGGCCTGCATCGGTGAGGTCAACCAGTGCTTACGCAGCTGGTGCTACCAGGCAGGCCTTGGGTTCCTTGATAATGACCCATGCTTTCGAGTGGGGGACTTGCTGGGGTGGGATGGGCTTCATCTCTCTCCTAAAGGCAAGCGTGTCTTCTCTTCCAGGTTGGCTGATCTCGTACGGCGAGCTTTAAACTAGTCTCGCTAGGGGAGGCGGCTGCAGAAAGACGAGGAGACACCATCTGAGCAAGACAGGTGACAAAGGCAAGGAGTGCTAAGGTAAGGAACGGGAGCCCAGACAGTCTCCCTAATCGGGGGGTGGCACACATGGGGAATAAACAGGAGGAATTCACCCTCAGAATAACTAGTTCAAACCCAGATGTCATAGGGCTAACGGAAATGTGGTGGGATTCATCCCACGACTGGGCAGTTAGCATAAGGGGCTTTACAGGCGGGATAGAGAAGGAAGGAAAGCTGGGGGTGTGGCGCTCTTTGTCAAGGAACCCTACACATCCTCTGCCAGCAGAATGGGGTCAGAGGAAGGGCAGGCTGAAGTGCTCCGGGTCAAGATTCAAGGGGGCTGTGGGGAGAGTGATTTGACAGTGGGGGTCTACTATAGACCCCACAACCAAGGGGAGGAGCTGGACCAGGAATTTTCAGGCCAGCTTGCAGAGGCACTTAAGGCAAGAGATGTAGTTGTTATGGGTTATTTTAATTGCCCAGACATCTGCTGGGAGGATCAGTCAGCCAGGATGGACCATTCCAGGAGGTTCCTGACTGAGATACAGGACCTCCACTTAATTCAGGAGGTGCACAGTCCCATCAGAGGAAATGCCCTGTTGGACCTGGTCCT
>NW_017728906.1:20947217-20965656 GCF_001723895.1 Crocodylus porosus
GTCACAAAGGCAATGGATGCAGGTGTTGCCTGATCAGGGCACAGCTGGAGTACTGCGTCCAGTTCTGTGTGCCCCACTTCAGGAGGGATGTGGACAGCATTGAAAGGGTGCAGAGGAGGGCTGCCTGCATGATTTGGGGACAACAGGGCAGACCCTACAATGAAAGACTCTGGGACCTAAACCTGTTCAGCCTTCACAAGAGAAGGCTGAGGGGGGACCTGGTGACTGTCTATAAACTCACTAGGGGGGACCAGAAGGGTTTGGGACAGACACTGTTTCCCCTAGCACCCCCTGGCATAACAAGGAATAATGGACATAAGTTATTGGAGAGTAAGTTTAGAGTAGACATCCGCAAGAACTACTTCACAGTTAGGGCGGTTAGGAGCTGGAACCAACTTCCAAGGGAAGTGGTGCTGGCTCCTACCCTGGGAGTCTTTAAGAAGAGGCTTGATGCCTACCTGTCTGGACTCATTTGAGTCCAGTTTTTCTCCCACCCAGGTGGGGGGTTGGACTTGAAGATCTACAAGGTCCCTTCTGACCCTGCTTCTATGATTCTATGATTTCCTAGCGGCAACACAGTACATAAATCAGTAGCAGAACTCTCAAGATTATATTGTTCAAGTATTATGATTCCCTAGAAAACACTCTCCAAGTGTACTAGAGTAATTACCTTTCACCATTGGTTAGCTATACCAGGCAACCTTTTTGTGGCCACACATACTCTATGATTAAATCATGCCCCATTTCCCCTTTTACAAGTGATGTTGAAAACTTGGGGTGAAAGTTGGTAAGGTTTTTTCATCCTGGATATGAATAGCTTTTTCATAAAAACACTATACACTCAATGTGTTGGGCAATCTGGTACACAACTGCTCCCCACCCTTGCATAATGCCATTTTTTCCTGCATACAAGGCCTGGATAAAACACACAAGCTGTTTTTGAAAAGCAGACTGAAAGGGGATGGGGGAAGGACTTTCCTTGTAGTAAGAAACTGGGTAGTACCAGCTAGGGAGCTGACCCTTCTTGTTCTTCTGCTCCCTGTGGGTTTTACTTTCACTTTTGCCTAGCTATAACTTAAGTGTCAGAAATGATTGTTACCATAATCTCTCTTGCATAAAATGCCCACTCCACTGTCTATCAGCTGTTGTTTGAGCAGGAAAGGCATATGTAAATATATAGCATCAACATTTTCAAATATTTTTAAAATATATATACTTGCTAGGGAGAATGATTGGGAAGCAAAGAAGAGTATACCAGGTTTATAGAAGCCAAAATGGACTACTTACCTGTGTAAGGGGAACCTAAGCACAACATTTAGGTGCAGTTGGCCATCATAAAATATTTTGCTAACTCTGTAGTTTCTTAACCTCTCTTGGCACTTTAAGTTGTTCTGGTAAAACTCCCTAAATTTCTGTTGCTGGGATGCAGGCACCAGGGGCATCTAGACACATGAAAGACCTCTGTTCTGACACATGCTAATTAGCATGCATCAGAGCAAATTTAATTAACTGAGTCTACTGCGAATCTGTTGAAGTGTGATAATTGGTATGTTTCAGCAGCCTCCATGTCACATCTATTCAGCAACCCCACATTTCAAAATGGTAGTGGGGGTGTTTTAATTAGTGCAGCTCTCAGAGCCACTCTAATTAAAGCGCCCCCCACTCCATCCTGGAACATGTGCATAGATATCTTAAGGCTCAAATACTGATTTTTCCTGAATGGGCTATAAAAACCATATTTGCTACACCCTATCAGCTATGTTATAGAGAACTCCAAAGGCTTTCTTTCACTTTTAGTTGTTGGAGCTGTTCCACTTGTAGAAGACACTTAGGCATTCATTGAAGCAGGAATTGGACCCTTCATTAACCACTTGGCTAGACAGTCATTCTCTCTTTCTTGCCCAACAAATGTTTATCTCCTCCATGCACAGTTGAACAGCTGTTCAAGCACCTGACACCCATTGTACAACAAGAACACTTGGTATCTTCTTCTGCCTAGGTTAAGCTTCTCACTGCCAGCCTTCTGGCATCTGTAAATCCAAAGCTTCAAGACCAAGCCACATATTTTACATGGGATTAAGGGCATGTAAACATGATGTTGTTAATTCCATTAGGCACCAGGATGTGTAAAAGTTGTGACACTTAGCATGACAACATCTACTACCTCTTTATCCAATCAAATGTCCATAGGCTTCTTGATAATAGAATCATATTCACCATTTGTCTTGTCTGTAGGGTAGGCATAGAAAATCCTTATGGCACTAGTGTCATCCCAGTCGTGTCTGGTACACAGTGGAGCAGGAATCTGTGTATGTTTCTTCCCTTCCCAGAGAAGTCCCACTAGACAGTCCCAAGCTAGCCCCTATCCTATTTGCACACTACAGACATATGCAATGAAATTATGCAACTGACAGAAAGAAGGAAGCAGGGAGAGGTGGGAGAGATAGAGTCCCCGTTCCTCTTGTTTTTTTCTGTCCCTTAATCCCAAATCAAATGAATGGTCCCATTGCATGGTCTTTTGCTTGCAAAGACTTCAGGGTTTGGTCCACATCTGGAGTTGTACAAACAGAAATCTGAGCCTTTGAAGAGCTGTGTCTAATGTATTCTTAGTAACAACTGCTATTCTAAGCTTTCTGACTACTGTATATGGAAATTATTTCATAGGATAGGTCCTACATTGGCCAAAGTATTAGACAGTGATTACAAGTGGGATTTTATTTCATATGGCACTTAGCAACATGATATCTGCTTTATCTGCCTTAAGTCAAGAAAGAAAGAGATGTCTTGTACCTGGAGTGAAACATTCATATTCTACATGCTTGCTTTCTTGTTTTCTTTACCTTTGAGCCCCCATACTCAGTGCCTTTGCTCACTGGCCAGACACCTGCACAAATATTCAATCAGTCTAGGAGAGGAGCTCATCAATTGGATTAGTCATAGTACATCGTTTTCCTGCCGCCTTCCCCTCTTCCCTGGTGTTACCATGTAGTAAGCTTTGGGTATGACATGCAGTACCAGCTCATTCTCTCTGCACCATATCTCCTTACACAGCAGAATTGCACTGCTACCACTATCTGAGTAACTTCCAAACACATGGAGATTCCATTTGTATAGCTCACTGTAGGGTTCTCTTTTCTTAGCATTGTGTGAAAACCTTGTGCTTTTATTAAATATTGGCAGTCCTATTTTTTTTTAATTACAATAGTTATATAGGCTTGAGTTAGGGAAGATAGAACTGGACTTAGATTGTTTGGGAGTGTTTAGGTCAAGGATTGTGGTCTTCCCCATTGTACTGTAAAACTTCAGTTTTTGAAGTTATCCCATTAACCTCTATAGAAATCTTCTTTATAAGATGTAGAAATAATACACCAGGGTTAAAACAAAGTGGAAAGACTAGAATGACTACAAATCCTTATAAAAGAAGCATTTAAAAACATTTATAATGTATTTACTCAATTGACTTCACAGCTCAAAATAGCTTTCTGAGAACACTTGTTTTTCAATCTGTATACTGTAGAGCCCTGGAAGTCAGGCATATCACACTGCCCATTAATTTTTTATAGCCAAAATACAAAAGCTTTTTACACTGTAACTTTTTCCATGCACATACATACACATGTACATTACTCTCCTTCCCTTCCAACTTTGTGTATGTGTGTCCACAGCACACATTCAGTTATTACTGCAACAGTGATTAGAAAAAATATATTCACAGTTTGGATGATATGATTAGATCTGAACAACTCATTTTTATATATCATTTTTCTGGTTAATTCTTTTTATTATTTCACTATAGTCCATGAGTGTGTTGAGATTTCTGTAAATGCCTTGCTTATTCAAAATAACTCTTGATCAAAATAATTTATTGTATATTTTTCAAAATAAATTAATTAATTCTCTTTGCTTTGAGACAAAGATAACATAGTAGATTTTGTTTTTTGATTGAATGAATATAATTTATAGGCCAGCTCTGTACACTTTTTTTCCTATAGAAGTATTTCTTTTTTGGGGGGTGTGGGTTGACGATTTCATCAGCAAAGTTATACTGGAACTAGTATGGATGACCTAGTTCCATTGGTGATTGGAAACGAGGGCAGATGCTAGTGATTGCTGGAAGCCCCTAGTCATGAATGTATATGGAGGCAATGATTGTATGATGGTCATTAGTACTTGGAAGAGGTCTGCAACTGGCATCTGCAATCATGACTAAGAAGGCCTATATAGGATCCATCCTGCTCACTCTGTATGGAAAGAAGGCTAGAAAAGGTGCACTAACAATAGGGTGACCATGTATCCCAGATTGGCTGGTACAGGACCAGATCTTATAGGCTGTCTCAGAGCCCCATCTGTTTGAAAAAAAATAAGCAAAAGTCACTATCAAGGTTTTCTGCTTCTGTTCATAGCTGGGAAGATCCTCACCTTTATTCTCCTTAATAGACTTACTTTCCTCACTGAGCCAGTTTTACCCAAGTATCAATGATGTTTCAGACCACTCAGAGGTACAGTAGATACATTTTGTTGCTAGACAGCTGCAGTAGAAATGCCACTAGCAACACCAAAATATTTATATGGCCTTCATTAACTTGGCTAAAGCCTTTAATTTAACAACTGAGAGATTTATAGAAGATCATGGTGAGATTTAGATGCCTGCCAAAATTTGTTGCCATTAGCAGACCCCTCCATGACAAACACAATAGCAACTGTCCTGAGCAATGGTTCAGAAATGGACCACTTCAATATTAGAAATGGAGTCCAACAAGGATGTGTGATTGCACCAACACTATTTTTCATCTATAGTGCAACTATTTTGCATCTCATTGCTGATAGACTTCTATCTGGAGTCATCAGTAAATATCACATGAATGGGAATGCCTAACATCTCTAACATAATGGGAAGTTTGGTTATGTGCCAAATCCAAGATAACCAACACCTCCATTACTGTTCTTTAATCTGCTGATGCGTGTCATATGTGCCACTCAGTTTAAGCTCCAGGTTGCTCTTGATTACTACTTTGCAGCATCTGAAATATTTGGACTCACTGTCAACTCCTTGAAAGCCAAAATACTTTACCAACCTACCCCAAACCAGCCAGCTGCTCCTCCACACAGTACAATTAGATGGAAACCCTTGGAGAATGTTGAGCATTCCCCCTTCCAATTAGGTAAGCAACTTTCCCAAAAAGTAAACATAGATTATTATATTCATCACTGGATAAAATCTCCCAGTGCAGCCATTGGCTATCTCCAAATCATTCAGAGATTCAGCCAATTCGGATGCTAGTAATGCCTTTGATTAGTGAAACTTAGGAGCCTTCTTGTATGGTAAGTTTCCTTGACATGACTCTGGTCCTTTCTTTTTAGTCCAAAGCGCTTTGCAGAACTGTGGCATGATATCTCCTGCCCACAGTCAATGGCTGTCCCGCCCACTCCAGCTCCCAGCTCTTTAAAAAAAAAAGCCTCCACTTACCAACTGCTGCCAGGCAGGGGGTGATCCCCACTGCCCCCCACTGCTGCATACCATGTGGGGGGCTCTGTTTCTCTCTCCCAGAACTATCTAAGCCCTCTGACCCCTGCCCACTCTCCCAGCCCCTCCCATGGCTGCCTCGCTTTTGACTCTTTAAAAAACAAAAAGCCCCCAACTCACTGGCTGCTGCCACGTGGAGGGGTAATCCCCACTGCCCCCTACTGCCCCCACGCTGTGTAGGGGGCTCTGCCACAAGCCCCCAGAAGCCCCAAGGCTGCTGGAGCAGCCAATGAGTTGGGGCTTTTGTTTTTTAAGGGTTGGGAGCTAGGGTGGGTGGGGCAGCCATGGGAGAGCTGAGAAAGTGGGCACAGGTCAAGGGGTTCATGGCAGAGCCCCCCACACAGCACAGGGAAGTGGGTGAGTGGGGGCTTTTTTTTTAAAGAGCTGGGAGCTGAGGCAGGCCGGGTAGCCCTGGGGGCAGGGTCTGGGAAAGTGGGCAGGGGTGGGGGGGTGCTCAGGGAGGCTGGGGGAGCAGGCAGGGGATGAGGCCTGGTGGGGGTCCCCCCATGCTCCCTTTCCTCCTTCTCCAGCTCTCCCTCCCCCACCCCCTACCTACCATCATGGAGTCCAGGTCCAGCTTCCTGCTGCAGAAAGCGGGGACTGCCTGAATCGCTGAAGCTCTCCAAATCAATTTGGAGAGCTTTGAATCAATTCAGACCTTTCAATTGGTCTCCTGATACAATTTGGATTTGAGGATTCAGCCACAGAATCCGGCCAAATCTCCTCTGAACTGAATCGGCACCTAAAGCTTTGTACAGCTTTATAGGACATGTCATAAGAATGCCCGACAACTGACAAAACAGGCCTTATACTTTTTATTCACAAATGGCCACTGTTCTAGAGATGAGCTAAAGAAAAGATTCAAAGACAGCTTGAAAGCCAGTCTGAAGAAATGCAGTATTAACATCAACACCTGGGAAACTCAAGCTCTGAATAATCCCTAATGGTGCTGTGATATACAAAAAGACATAGATCATTTTGGGAAAACTGGCCTCACTATGGCGGTGAGAGAGACAATGGAGAAGAGCTGTGATCTGACATCACCAGGATCTGTTTCTCTCTCCCAGAACTATTTGCCATCTCTGCAGTTGCACATGCATATATTGGATTGGGCTCCTCAGTCATCTATGGACTCACCTATGACTTCCTTATTTGCTGGAAGTGTTTCATTCTCATGTCGAGGGACTGCCGACAACAGATATGACCATGTATTAGTATAGTAAAAGTAATACATCTTTTTCTGACAGGTGAGCCTTAAAATCCAGTCACTGTGGTGAATATTCACATTTGCATATGTGAATAGAGATCCTTATATAGGAAGGATTATTTTTTCAGGTCAGCACATAAGTTTTCCTGAATAGCAACCTTTAAAAATCACTTCTTAAATATTAACATAAAATCTGCAGTTTCTATGACTGTTCTTGCCAGCAAACACACTCCAAAGATTATTCACAATGAAGCAAACATGAATGTGTGTGAAATTAATGAAGCCCAAAATCAATTTGTTCATTATATTACTATTTGTTTATACCCTGATTTTTATTTTTCCTTTGTTTGCCCAGTTCTATTGGAAGGGCAGAAGTATTACTGAGGGTTACAGAAAGGTGATGGAATTGCAGGAGTCTTTGTTTCCTTTTTTCCACTTTGTTTAATAATGTAATGCATTTTACAGCATGGTGCAATGAATAAATAGTGACTTTACAACATTATCCTAATAAATAACAAGAATAGCCATTAAACAGGGAAACTAAATTAAGCTATTTATAAATAATGTTATTAAGGCTGTGACAGAGCCATTGAGTGTGAGATAAACCAATATTTTTCTTGGAAATTTCCCAGCTTTCTAAAAGAAAGCTGTAAGTATTCTGAAAGCAGGGAAACTAAAATTATTTTTATTTATCAAAATGTCTGGGCCTGAAGTATGTCTGCATATTTTTTTTCAGACACATAGGATAAAATTCATCAGTGTGTAATTGACTAGAGGTTGATGATAATGATGTCACTGTTATTTGTTTGGACTAAAATGATTCAGGGAGGCAGAAGAGAGAACTATGGAGTTTATGTTTGACAATTCAGCTAACAAAAATGGGGATTTGAGTACATCTGTTAAAGGCAACTCATAAAGTTCCATTAATTAGTATTGACTGTATAATATTTAGGCAGTTAATATTTAACAGAAGGCCTAGGCTGATTGAATACTATGCCCAAGCTGATTAGATACCATGCCACAGTTCTGCAAAGGGCTTTGGACTAAAAAGAAAGGACCAGAGTCATGTCAAGGAAACTTACCGTACAAGAAGGCTCCTAAGTTTTGCTAATCAAAGGCATTACTAGCAATGACTAAGAAGGGAAAAACTTGCCCCCAAGTTAATTAAAAAACTTACAGGCCGTGACTTTTTTGCCACTGACTTCATTCAGGGCTTTGCTTAAAAACCGATGGCACCATTTATGGTCCTGCACCATTTCTCTCAGGCAGCTCAACTCACAATGGCTTTAGCACTCTGATTCTTTGTAAGTATCCAGTCATCTGAAAAGATTAAAAGCCAATGTGGAAATGTGTGCCTTCTAACTAATTTGTGCTGCCTTTTTCTATTAACTTATGAACTGCGTATTAAAATGTAATAGATCTCTGAGTTTATCAAATTAGAAAGAAAACCATTGGGATTTTAGCTCATAATAACTTAAACACAGATTATGCTGCAACCTCTACAGAAACCCATAGCGCTAGTGACTGAATGAAATGTTGTAATGCACTGCACAATTAGTGTCCCATCATATAGTCGCTAAAAATGCAACCAAGGAGACATTTTTCTACCTCCCATAAACTATCATCAAGTCAATAATTTAAAGTTAGAGTAGAAGTGCCTGGACATGATCTACAATCCAATCAAGTCAGTGAGATTCTACCCATAGTATTACACAGGGAACTGCTATACTGGGCAGTGGTCTGGCCATTAGGATATTACAACAAAGATGAATACCACCACTGCTTGTAAAAAAAAAAAGCTTCATTTTGAAAGAGGCCTAATCTTATGGGAATATTTCAGGCATGCTCTGAGAACGCCTGCTGGATTGGACTCCTCAGAAGGTAGGCAGTAGTGTACATACTTTCTCAGGCCTGATCAGGGTTAGACTTGATGTATAGACATGCACAATGTTTCCTATTTACTCAAAGCAACGATGAGGTTTTTTTTTACCATTCAATGTGAGGACATAAACCTGGGGTTGGGGTTGGGACCAGAACTGCCACTGCAGCAATCACTTCTGCCTAGCTGAGTGGCTTCTGGATCAGAGCTGGATCTGGAGCTGTAGGCACGACAGAGGAAAAGCAGCAGTGGAGGGCAAACAGGGGAGGCAAGTGGCAGGCAGGGCAGGGACACGGAGGCACAGGCACTTCTGGTGGGGGCCAGGACTGAAGGGTGAAGGAAGCAGAGGGGACTCCAAAGTGCTCAAACTGGGTAGTTCTGGGCAAGTACACAAGGAAATTTAAGGTAAAAACATAAGGGCCCCATGGAATTTTAGACACTTCTAGGGCATGTCTATACAAAACACTTTACTCAAGATTAGAACAAATTACTGTGCAGTAAGTGCCACCATCTACATGTGCAGGTGCTTAGTGGGTACATCTAGACAAGATGAGATACTGTGCAGTATCTCATTACTACTGCATACTAGTTCGTTACTACTGTACAGTAGCATTGCTTGACACAAACTGTGACATGATGCTAGTGCACAATAGTAATGAGCTACTGTACAGTAAACATCAGCAGGCAACCATATTTGGTTACGCAAGTACTAAGCATTTACACATGTCGATGGTGACAACTGCTCAGTCAGTGTCTTAGTTAGACACACCCACTGTGTAGTGATTTGCTTTGTAAATACAAGTAGCAAATTTACTTGTGATTTCTTACTGCACTATACTGTGTGTATAGATGGTGGACTGGGAGCAACCTTTCTCTTGGTCAGGTGGGAAGCAGGGAAGGGAGATTGCTCTCTGCCCCCAGGAGCTACCTGCTGCTGGGGCTCTGGAGCCCAGGTGAGGATAACATCCCTCTGCCCAGGCAGCAGGGAACTCTCAGTCCTCACTCCCCGATCACGATCACAGAGCAGGGCCTGGGGAGATTGTTCCCAGCCACAGCTCCATGTTCATGAAGCTGGGTTGCGAACAGGTTGGAAAACTGTTCCCCACCCAGTTCTGTGATAGTGGAGTGGAGCCTGGGAACTGTTCCAGTCAGGGGCACGTCCCAGCCCCATGCTCCAATCAGGGAATGACTTGCTGCTAGCTGCCCCACTGGTGGATCAGGGCAGTGGGCTGGGACTTGCCAGTCCCCTGCAGCTCTTTCCAAGTCCTTTGCCCCCAGTTAGAGAGCCTGGGCCAGGAGCTCCCTGCTGCTGGGGCAGGGGGACATTGTCCTGACCCAAGCTCTGCTGGTGGAACCCACCTCAGCAGCAGGCAGCCCCTTGGGGACAGGGAGAAATCTTTCTGCCCTGGTCAGGAGAGAGCTGTCTCCTGGCCCCGTGCTCCCTGCCAGCTCCTGGGTTAGCACCCAGGGGGAGTTTAGGTGCAGGGCCAGAGGGTGCAGGAGCAGACTGCTACCAGGAGCAGCAGATCTGCTTCCACATCTCTGCACATGTAGATGTTTGCCTGGGGTAGGTTTATGCTAGAGTAATTTATTCTACAGTAAACTCACCACACAGCATTTGCATATGTAGACATACCCCTACAATCAGATGGTAGCTGAAGTGGGAAATTTGAATTGTGATGTAGAAATAAGTTTTCTGTAGCAGGACTTAGGTGGGATTGAGCTACTAAGCCTTTAGTGGGTCCAGCCCTTAGTAACTAGTGGCAATAATTAAATCAGGCTGATCACTTTTATGATCCATCGCAAAGCTGGCAACTCAGTCAGCAATACAGAAGTCCTCAACTGTAGCTCAGGAAGCTTGTTGTTGAGAAACTAAGGGATCAAGACTCAGCAGGAAGAGGAGTCCAAGAGGAGTGGTGGCTCCTTAAGGGAGTGATCATGGAGGCATAAGGGATGTCCATCCCATATCAGAGGAAAGGTAGCAAAAGGGCACAGCAACCCGCTTGGCTCAGCAGGGAACTCATGGACCTCCTAAGCCAAAAAAGAGAGGCTTATAAAGGATGGAAGATAGGAATCACCACAAAGGAGGATTACTCTGGACTGGTCCGTATCGGTAGCTAGTCAACCACAAAAGCCAGGGCTGCAACCGAACTCCACCTGGCTACACATATCAAAGACAATAAAAAGTTCTTTTTTAGACATGTGGGGAGTCAGAAGAAAAGCAAGGGTAACACTGGACCCCTGCTAAACCAAATGGGACAACTGATGACTGGCTCCCAGGAAAAAGATAACCTGCTTAACGTATTGGTTTTTCATCAACCCCAAGGGTCTACCTTGCCCAGCAAGATGTGGGACAGCCAGGGTGAGGGTGCAACTATACCCAGCATCGGTGTAGACCTTGTAAAGGTACACCTTTAGTGGCTGGACACCTTTAAGTCAGCAGGTCCTGATGGAATGACAGAATGTCTGTTCACTGGAGCACCCCAAGGGATGACGAGGAGCAACAGTTACAAACGCCTTCAAGACAGTTTTAGGCTGGACAGAAGGATAAACTTCTTTACTGTCCAAGCCCACAAGGCCTGGAATAGGCTCGCTCCAGAAGTGGTGCAAGCACCTACTCTGGACTCCTTTAAGAAGCATTTGGACACTTATCTTGCTGGGTTCCTTTGACCCCAGCTGACTTCCTGCCCTTGGCACAGGGGGCTGGACTCGATGATCTCCCAAGCGTCATTCCAGCCCTAATGTCTGTGAAATCTATGAAATAGGCTGCTATCAGAGGAAGGTATTCTCCCACACTCTGCCCAAAAAATAAATTCTCCCCACACAGGAGGCCAAATGTAGCCACTATTCACATTCGATTTTACAGAATGCCTGGTATGTGGCTGACCTGAAGTGAGAGCTGAACATGCACAAGGACTCTGCTAGGTCCTTGCATGTAGAGGTTCCCTGGTGATATCTCCAAAATGCTACCCACTTGTGGCATCAAAATGAGGTGACACTCACACTAGGTAATATTGATCGTTAATGATGCTGACACTTAAATAGCCATCACAGGACATTTGAATTATAACTTCACTGGCATGAATGGGTCAGTTCACATCTTTTGGAGTCATTGTTCCAGGTTCTCATTTGAAAATTGAGATCCTGTTCATTGCTGCACCAGTTGCACTCTGCTTATACTTTTGATGCTCTTTATTAGTGTAACTCTTAGAGACTGAACTGAGAGAGCTTCAAAGAAGTGCCAGGCAGGTGTATTGGCATATATCAGCTACTTCCAATCTCCAGTATTGCTATAGCTCAACCAAAGGTGAATATATGCAATACAACCTGCAAAAATAACAATAGATCATCAACAGGATTGATTACTCCTGGTACTCTTTTTGAATAGCAAGTCAAGACATGAATAGTGACATTATTTTCAAGCATGCTATTTGAGGAATAAAGTACTATTCAGCATCAGAGGATCAGAATATAGCCTCTAAACTCTGAAGAGCGTCACTGCAGAGAGATATTTCTGATAGTATTTTTAGAAATTAGGACATTTCTGCAAACACATTTTCCCTTCATGTAAGCAGGAGAACTTCTCTCAGTTCACTGACCTTAACGTTTCTTAATATATGTCAAGCTGAAGGTCTGAGTCCTATTCTTTAGCAGAACTAGTAAATATATTACCCCAGTTAACCTCCTTTATTCATTTTCAGAATATACCTAGATGCAAAAGGCTACCAGTAAAAGGCTTTATAAAATATCATTCAACATTCAGCCACTCTTGGTTCCAATGTGCTTTTCAAGGTTTATCATTTCCTTTTAAAAATCTGTTCTGCTGAAAATAATCAAGTTCTTTAAATAAACACAATTAAAATTAAACTGCAGCCTTCTGGTTAAAAGTATAATTTAGATTTTCTTTGATTACGCAGGAAAATACAAGAAATAAAACTTTTTTAGTTTACTTGAATTTACAGAATAGAAACCTCTGTCTTTGAAGATGTAAAACAATCTTGTTAATTTAATGCACATCAATTACATGTTCAATTATAATTAATTATAAACAAAAGAAAAAATGGCAACAGTTAATTGTCAGGCTTTTAGACAGGTTGCAGTGGTGCAGAACTCACTACATTACATATCATACGAGCATTTAGTTCAATCCTTTTCCTTGTGGATTGTTTCACATTGAGTTTCACATCCTGGAAATACAGTCAAAAGCATTGGTTTATTTTTTCACTTGGCCTTGTGCAGAAAAATGCATAAAGGCTGAAGGATAATGAATGGTAATCAAAATGATAAATTGTGTCTGAGATAAAAGTAGACTTATTTGTGACTCTGAGCAAGTGTTTTGACCAACTTAATCTGTCTTTCAGAATTATAAAAAAGTTCAAAGCATCATGTGATAAGCCAGTTTTAATCTGACCTGTATTCATATTTCATATAGAATAAAAATTCTGGTAAGAAGGCACTGGAAGATATATAAACTTATCTTTAATTAACAGGCAGCACCTTTCTTCTCTCCCAAAGGCAGCCCCACAAAATTCAGCCTTTCTCTAAGGCTGCATTAAGTGCAATAGGTCCTATCTGCATAAAGAGAACCATGATCTATAGCAAGAGCGGGGAAAATATTTTGGGTGGAGGGTCTCTTACTGAGTTTTGGCAAGCTCTCGAGGGGTGCATGGGTAGCTGCACCTGTTGACAGGTGCCCCACACCCCGGTTGCCATCTTGGGGCCAGAAGTTCTGCCCCTACCCTCTGACCCTTGCCATCAGAAGTCCCTCCCCTTGCCCTGGAAGTATTTCTTTGGGGACGATGGTTTGCCAACTTAGGGGAAAAAAAACAAATTATATATTAAAAATCAAACATCCATAATAATATATTTTAATTTAATTTAAATAATATATTTTTATCCTGATTTGTGTGTGTTTACGCTGTATATGTAGAAGTGACTGCATAATAGCTCAAAATGCAGTCTTATTCATGTACTGTGTGGGGTGTACAGGCATGTCGGGGGTATGGGAGGGTGGGTGTGGGGTTTGTGGGGATGTGTGTATGTGGGTGTGGTATTGTGGGTATGGAAGCCTCGTGGTTCAGAGTGGCCAGTGGGCGGACAGGATAGTGGAGAAAATGGGGCAAGGGCAGGGGACAGTGGAAGCAAGTGGCATGCGGGAGCATGGGGCCCATGCTGGTGTCCCAGGAGCAGCACCAGTGGAGCCCAGAGCAGGGCAGTAGGATCATGGGGTACGGACTGGCAGGGATCTATGGCAGGGGTTCCCAACCCTTTTTACTGTGGACCTGCAAACTATCTAATTTACATCTTTAAATTTAATTTATATGATTCAATTTAATTTTTATGGGGAAGTGGAGGTTGCAAGGATCAGATTGGGTTGGGGCACCAGGGACCCTGCAGGGGAGGGGGCTGGCCCGGGGGACCCAGCTGGGACTGCTTGGGAAGAAGGGGTTCTTCTGCCTTTCCTAGGAGCAAGCAACAGAGCCGCCTCCCTGTCCTCCACCCCAGGCATTTCCCTGCCTGCCTTCCCCTGCTCCCAGGTGCGGGCAGAGCTGGGGGAGTCCTGCCCAGCCCTGCATGTGCCCCAGTACCTGGTGCATGGGCAGCACCTTCCCGGATGTGGCCATGGCAGCAGAAGTGGGATGGGGTGCACAGTGCCAGCTGCCTCCCTCCTGGAGCTGCACCACAGCATGAATGGGACTGCCGGTGGTGGAAGCTATGGCCCAGCAGTCAAACCGTCGGGCCGCATCCCAGTGGTTGGAAACCCCTGCTCTATGGAGATGGGCTGGGCTGTGCCAGAAGAGAGAGGGGGGAGCTGTCCCAGCTCCATAGAGCTCCGTCAGCTGGGACCCTGCACTCCTGCTGGTCCACTCTGAGCCCCACCAGCACTGGCCCCAGGACACTGGTGCAGGCCCTACGCTCCTGTCCGGTTACTACTGGCTTCTGTGCACCCACTTAATCTCAGTTCTGCCTGCTTTAGCCCCACAGTACAGATCGGGATGAGTGCAAGCAGCCCTGAGCCCATGCACACTGTTCTTCCCAGTCCAGGCTGAACAATGGCAGTGGGGAACAAACTGGTGCTCATAACGGGGAAAAAGTACCCCTCCATCCCATGACCAGTGCTTCCTACTGCAGCTGCCCTGACCCCACATGAGGCTGTCCTGCCTCTCCGCCACATTACCGTTACCCTGTGGGGCAGTGGTGGGAGCAGAGAGCAGATACAAGCAGCACTTCATGGGCTCCAAACAGCTGCAGCAGGGAGCACCAGCAGCAGTGGAGGGGTAATTTTTTTCTGTGCTGAGCACCAGTTTGTTCCCTACCATTGCTGCTCAGCCTGGGCACTGCACTGGCCCTGGGCTCACCTGTCAGGCTTAGTGGCAGTGACTACAGGGCACAAACTGCTGTTCAGGGTGGAGGAAAACACCACCTCCCCTCTGCCACTGGGTAGCATTTGCTGTGGCCACCCACCCAGAGTCTGCGCTGTACTAGGCTTCAGTGTGGCTTGTTCACTGCTGGCTCTGTGCTGCTAAGCATGGCCGCAGCAAACACTGTCCAGCAGCAGTGGGTGGGGGGAGGGGCACTTTCCTCCACCCCCAGCAGCAGTTTGTGCTCAGCCGCTACTGCTACTGCTGCTGCTCAACCCAATGGGTGAGCCTGGGGCCAATATGGGGCCCAGGCTGAGCAGTGGCGGTCGGGAGCAAACTGTTGCTCAGCACAGGAGAAAAGCACCACCCCCACTCACTGATGTGCTCCCTGCTGCAGCTGCTTGGAGCCCACATGGGGCTGCCTGTACTTACTCTCTGCTCTCACCACTGCCCCATGGGGCAGCAGTGACACAGCAGAGATGCAGGACAGCCTCTTCTGTGTGAGGTCTGGTTGGCCGCAGCAGGAAGTGCTAGCCAGGGGGAAGGGAGCATTTTTGCCCCAGGCTGAGCACCAGTTTGTTCCTTGCTGCCACTTCTCAGCCCAAACAAGTGAGTACAGGGCATTCAGGGTTTGGGCTGCTCATGCTCATCCCCACTTATACTTCAGGGCTGGGGCAGGTGGGACTGGGAATGAGCAGGTACATGGAAGCCAGCAGCAGCCAGACGGAACTGTGGGGTCTACGTCAGTTTTGCAAGGCCAGCTCTGGTGGGGCTCACAGAGTGGCGGCAGGAGCATAGGGTCCCATTCAGCAGCGGCTCTATGGAACTGGGCCAGCTCCCCTCTCTCTCTGCTGGTGCAGTCCAGCCCAGCCCAGCCCATAGACCCCAGCCAGCCCTTTTGCTGCCCCACTCTGGTCCCCACTGGTGCTGGCCCTGAGAAACTGGCATGGGCCCCATGCTCCCACACACCACTCACTTCCACTTCTACTGCCCCTGCTCCCACCCCCACTGCAGCTTTCCCCAGTTTCCTACTTCCTCCCATCCCCGCTTCATATCTGAATTTCCCGCTCCAGTACAGAGAGGGAAGAACTGCCCCACAGTCCCAGACCAGAAGCCCCTTCTAGGTAGGGAATTCTTAGTGGTGCGGTGAGAACAGTGTGGGCCTTGTTATTGCAGGAGCCTGCCATGGCTTCCCTTGGGTCCTACTGCCCCTGGTTCTTGTCATCTTTGGTAGGCAACAGGGGGCAGATAAATGTTAATTTTCTAAATTTGTGGGGGGGACCAGATAGAATGGCCTGGTGGGCCAGATCCAGCCTGCAGGACATATTTTGCCCTGATCTATAGAGAACATTTTGAAGTGGGAGAATGCTTATTCATGGGACATTTTTTGAGAGACCTGCCAGCAATAATAAGATGGAATGATGTCAAGGTTTTTTTCTTTAGTATGATTGTGGAGCTTTCCAGAATAACAGAAAAAGATTCCTGATATTCATTTTAAACATACATGGAGATGAAATTATATCTAAAATAAGTTATATGGCACTACCCCGAGACAGGACCGTTCCAAAAGGTGAATGAAGGAAAGAACATTTCCATATCTTTTATACCACTGTTCTCTGGAACAGACCACAAATTAGAAAGACAATGAGGTCTTCTTTACATGTGCAGGTAAAGGTGCAATTGGATCTAATGCATGACCCACACACCAGCACCTCCTGCCATGCCACATGAGCATGATTGTGGGATTGCCCATTACATCTATTCATGTGTTATTTTCCTTTTGCTGAGGGGACTCCCAGTCATGGGAACCATGTACAGCTGGGACCCAGAGCCTCTTAGCTGCAGCTATGAGGCATAGCTGGAATCCAGTGTCCTGTCAGGTGTAGGACTCTTGGTGAGCCCAGGGGTTTCATACACCCTGAGCCTTGGGGGCCATAGGAGCCTTGGATCCCAGGGCTTGGGGGTTTCACATTAGGCATGGTGCATCTGTGTGGCTGGGAACCCTGTTAGCTGATGCAGCTCTGAGCCATAGGAGTGACCCTGCTACATGTGCAAATGAAAGCTTGATAGCAACCAGATATTAAGTTAATATAGACTTTCAAGGTCTAACTTTATAACTGGTGAAGCTTTTAATCATGTGACAGCTACTTTGTAGCTACCAGTTAATTGTGCAATACCTCTAAAGTGTAAAGGGGGCCTAAGATAAATAAGCACCACTCTGGGCATCAAATCCCACAACCTCAAATTACCCAAAATCTATTTTAAGCATTTTTACCAAGTTAGAAAAATGCAGCAATGCTTTCTTATTCAGTTGTACTAGTAATACTTTGTATAGTTTTTGGACTTTTATTACCACAGGTCTCCTACACACAGATATATAGATTATACATTGATTGTGTTTTGCAGGACACGTTTGTGTTGATTTTTTCACCATTTCTATAAACAAGGTTTCTGTGGAATGGTCTATGCATTCTGCCTATGCCCTAATGGAAAATGTTAATTAGAAGAACTGTTGAAAAATAACTTATGCCTACAAGCATATCATGTGGAAAGGGTTTGAATAATGAGGTGAAAAAAGAAAAAAAAACAGGTCAGATCATTTATATAAACAGGTACTAATTAGAGTTTCTGAGTCTGCTAACATGATCATTATTGTTGCCAAGAATACAGCATGGAAACTGTGTAATGCCACAAGTGCTTTGAAATTATCTATAAAATAAGCCAAATTCTGAGGCACCAACTTCCAAAAATGGCAGCATATATATTTACCCCAAAGTAGTATTAATCTCTTCTTATACAATGTCTGAGTTATCATTTCCTTTAAAATTTATATTGAAGTAGGACCAATGTCTATTGAAGTATTTGGATGCTTAGTTGGATCAAATTCTTGCACCTTTGTTAAGTGAATGCAGTATATAAGCCTGGTCATTTTGTTTCAATTTGTTCAAGTTTAAATGAAGACCTAAGGCAGGGGCAGGCAAAATACAGCCTGTGGGCTGGATCTGGCCCACCAAGACATTCTATCCAGCCTGCAGGGTCCCTAAAAAATTAGAATATTTATATTTATTTGCTCCTAGATGCCTGTCAAAGATGACAGGAGCCAGGGGAAGCCAGCAGGACTCAGTAGTAAGGCCAGCCTGGCCCCCACCTACTTCTGCCCTCCTACCCAGAAGCCTCTGCCTGCTACAGCTTCCATTGCTTCCCTGCACACCGGCAGGAAGTTCCAGCAACATGTGGCCCCCAGCTGCATCACTGGACCATGGGAGCACAAAGCCTGTGCTGGTACCCCAGGACCAGGAGTGGGAAGGTGTGAGTTCCTGTATGTGTATATACATGCGCGTGCACATCCCTACAATGAAAGAGAGGGAGAGAAAGGCAGAGAGAGCAATGAACGAGGCATAGACTCTGTGTGTGCGTGCGTGCATGCAATGAGAGAGGGAGGGAGGGAGAGACTCTGTGTGTGTGTG
>NW_017728906.1:20965912-20986368 GCF_001723895.1 Crocodylus porosus
CACCCCACATACCCACACAATCACAGCCCCCCACAAACCTATACCTTACATTTGATTTTTAGATATAATTTGGTATTTTTCATGCTCTGATATGGCAAAACCTTTTGTTAAAAGGAGTATTTCTGGGGACAAGGGGAGGGCCTTCTTGTGGCAAAGGTCAGGGGTTAGGGAGCGGGACTTCCAATCACAAGATGGTGATCAGGGGGCAGGGCATCTGTCAAGGGTGTGGGGCTATTGATGTGACCCTTGACAGCTTGTCTAAGCTCAGTAAGCAGCCCTCTGCCCAAAATAATTGCCTACTTCTGACCTAAGGTGGGCTAGAAAATCAGACCCATCCAGAGTGAAGTTCTGTCCTGAAGTATATCTATGCAATCCAGTGGGAATTGGTCAGGAAGTGCAGGACATATCACATCAGAGTTTAGATTATACTTAACAGAATTTATACAGAAGTGTTTTTAGCACTGAGTGAGCATTTTATAATTCCAAAAATCAGTAGGTAAAGAAAGAAAATAGAAAAACAGCAGGGAAAAATACCTAGAAAGAAGAAAGAAAACCACAGAACAATGACAAAAAAGAATGGAAAAGGGAAATTCTGATATGGTGGGGGGGAAATAACAAAGAATAAAGTGTGGAAGGCTCTAAGAGGTACTTACACTGGTTGCTTGTTGCTACTTATTGTTGCTTGCAAAGTGGTTAGGATAAATACACAGCTTAATGAAGAGCATAGTTTGATTATTTCCCACCTGATTTCATTTATTACATTACAATGGAATTCATTGTACTTCATACATCACATGCTGTTCGACTAGAACATTAACTATATAATTTTCTGCTATTTAACTATACTATTCATTGTAAATTGAAAACTGTGAGATTGCTGTAGCTTGGGCTGCCTAAGATGAAGCAATGTGATTCTCTATGTATTCTGACAAGGTGCTCAGCAACTAATTCATTCAGAAGCACAATAAGATCCTTTGGAATTATACTGTTGTTTATAAGTCTGGTCCTTGTAACTTGCTCCTATGGAGATAGTCAGGGACAATGGTGTATTTTTTATGCAAAGATGTAGGACTATTCACATAGAAAAAAACAAGTGTTTGGCCGTTTAAATTTACAGGGGAGGGAACTGGTTTGCTTCTTTCTTTGCTTTTTTTTAACATCATGAGAAAGGGTAAACTAAAACTGAAACATAATATTTGTCATACAAAATGTGTATATAATAAAGAACAAAAATTAGTTTAACATCCAACATTAGGGCTGTGTGAAGCTTAGGGTGCTGATTCGATTTGGAGGAGATTTGGCCCGATTTGGTAGCCAAATCTCCAAATCCAAATCAAATCAGGGGACCAGTAAAAAGGTCCAAATTGATTTGAAGCTCTCTGAATCTTCGGAAAAGATTCAGAGAGCTTTGATGATTTGGACAGTCCCTGGACTCGGAACTGGTAAGTAGGGATGGGGGAGGAGGGCCTGGCAAGGCCCCGTCTTAAACACATCCAGTCCATCCAAGTAACTCTGCACCAAGTCAGCATCAACAGTTGGTGGGCTGGAGTTCCTCTGATGCCCATCTAAGAACCCATTAGGAGACTTATCTTGACCCCTGTTCAGGAACACTGAGGCAAGAAACTTATTGAATAGCTCAGCCTTGTCCCCCCTGTCTGTCACTAATCACTCCTTCTTGTTCAGTAGGGGTCCTATGCTGCTCTGTGACTTCCTTTTACTCCCTACATACCTAAAAAAAATACTTTTTGGTGTCTTTAATTTGTGTTGCCAGCCTTAGCTCTGTAGTTGCTTTGGCCTTTCTAACTGCCTCCCTGCAAGTGTGGGCCAAGTAGGTGTACTCCTCCTTGGTAGCTTCTCCCAGCTTCTACCACCTATATGCCTTTTTTTTTTTCCCCCCCCTTAGGCTCCCCTGGATTTCCCTGTTTAGCCAAGGAAGCTTTTTGGCTCCTTTCTCTCTTTTCCCTCATACTGGGATAGTCTCCCTCTGTGCCTGAAGCAGCGCTTCCTTTAGGAATGACCACCATTCCTGGACTCCCATCTCACCAATACTCTTATCCTGCATTGTATCATTGATTAGACTCCTAAGCACACTGAAGTAACTTTCCTAAACTCAAGCACTTCCACTCTACTAGTTATGTTACCCACCCTATACCATGTGGTGAATTTGATTGAGTGGTGGTGACTGTCCCCAGGATGACCACGACTCTGCAGCTCCCTTACCAGGTCCTCCCCCATAGCCAACACCAAGTCCAGTATGGCATTCCCCCTAGTTGGACCGTATATCTCCTGCATTAGGTGAAGGTCCTGCACACAGGTTAGTAACCTACGTGAATGGTTGGATTTGGCTGACTGATGTCAGGGTAGTTTAGGTCCCCCATGGCAACCATGTCCCTAGACTACATGGCCTCTGAGAGCTGCCTCAAGACTTCCAAGTCTAGCTTTTCCTCTTGGTATGGTGGTCTGTAGCAGACCCCCACCACCAAGTCCCTTTCCCCTTGATCTCCATGTATCCTAACCCAGAATACCTCAACTTTCTCCTCCTCTGATCCCATTTTGATTGGGATGGATGTATAATGCTCCTTTACATAGAGAGCAACTCTGCCTCCTTTCCTCCCTACTCTGTCCCTTCTGTACAACCTGTAGCCCTCAGTGTGTACCACCTAGTCATGGGTAGGGTCCCATCAGGTTTCCATTAGCCCCACTAATTCAAAGTTATTGTCTGCAAGCAGGAGTGTGAGTTCTTCCTGCTTGTTCCCCATGCTCCTAGCATTAGTATAGAGGCACTTGAGACCTCTGAATGGTGCCTTTGGTGCCCCCTGTCCCTCCCGTTCTGCTGCCCAAACAGCCCCTTGGTACTTACGTGTACTGCTGCATGTCTCACAGTCTGTAGGTTCTAGACTCTCTTCATCTCCTGCCTCCCCATTCCCTATGATACTTAGTTTAAAGCCTGATGTAGGAGGTCAGCCAACCTGTAAGAAAACAGACTATTACCTTTTGCGGAGAGATGAAGCCCATAGCGTCCCAGGAGGTCCCTTGCTTGGAAATGCGGATTGTAGTTCAGGAAGCCAAATCTCCCGCCTCCTGCCCCCCAATGGCACCAACTCCGGAGCCGATGGTTGACATCTCTGACACAGGTGATGGCTACTGTGACCACTGACCAGGAGAATCGACGAGAAGACCACCTGCACCCTCATCTTCCTAAACCTGGTCCCCAGAGCCCTGTAGTCACTCAAGATACATTCTGGACTACTGGCCTCATCATTTGTTCCCACATGGATGAGGACCATGGGATAGTTGTCAGAGAGCTGGATGAGGTCAGAAATTCTCGCTGTGATGTCTGATCCTGACTCCAGGCAGACAGCAGACCTCGTGCATGCTCAGCACCAGACCAACACTTCTGGGTCTTCAGAAGATGATTATGATCAATCAAAAGTATGTGACTACCCACACTTCAAAGGGGTCTGCACCTTCATTATAAATTTCCAATGGGCACCTCCATTAGAAATTTTTTAGTGTCAGGAAATGAAAAGAGGTTGAAAACCACTAACTTAAAAAAATACATTGATGAATTAAAAATGTTATTACCTTTCTGAGAATTTTAAAGGCCTCAGATTCTTCATTGCTTCTTTCTGAAGGATTCAATTTATGCAGTGATTTCCAATTTATGCATTGCTGGTGTGATAGCCCCCGTCATGATATTCCGGTACATCACAAAGGAGTAGTATTGTACTTATATTTTTCATGTCTCAGATTTTCTTCAGTTCCTGTTCTACAGTCATATTTGCCAGTGTAATCTTGCATTTTTGGTTGAACATTTTTATCAGAAAGAAAATAAAAACCTGTGATAAAGACTTCCCTGTCCTTTTTTATAAGTATCTGAACTAATTTTTTAACATAAAAAATTCATAAGCAGTAACAATTGAAAAATCTCATATTTTTACTTTTTTATGTTCTACAACTTTGTCTTCCTTTTAATGGCAACATTTATGTCCTACTTGTAGGCCACAATATCAAAATCTGCTTCATTCATGGTTTTCCTCTACTGAAGAATAAGATTGGGATTTTGAAATTGCTTAGTATTGATCTTGCTTTGTTGTCACTGAAGCTAGCAATGAAATTTCCATTGACTCAGTTAGATAAGTGTTGGCCCAGTGCTGAACACCTGAAATCCTATTCTGGAAGATATGTCATCCCCTACATTTCACCAAAGTGTCCACAAAAGAACTGTTGACACCCCAAGAAAAAAGGGGGTGAACAAGACTAAAAAGGAAGTAGTGCAGAACTGACCAAAGCTGAAGAAGGTAAAGGCACTTACAGCTCTTGAACTAGTGAGATTCCCTGCTGACAAGAAGACATCACCTGCCAGTTGGGAATCTAGTTACCCTTTAGATAACCCATCAACATGCTGTTATTGACAGCAGGTGCTTGCAATTTTTACACTGTTGCTTTTCATCACAGCACTAAAGAGCACTCCATACACTAATCTCTTCCACAATTTTGCTATGTACCCACTGGATGCCTCCAGAACAGTGTCTCAGCCATTGCTGTTCTATGGCGCAAATTAGGCAGGACATGATATTTGCTTTTTGTTGCCATCATACTATTGTGGTAGCAAAAAGCTATACAGAGTTTAACTGTATTGTTGAACCTGTGTCTCTGAGGCAGGTCTTTCCATTTCTCAAGCATTTCTCTTTTAACCCTGCTTTTCGGACTCACTTTTTCTTGTTATTCCTCCGAATATTGCTAATTTGAGATGAAGGCGTGAAATGCTGGAAACCTTAAATAAGATCTATTTCAGCAGCAAACAAACACTATTCTTCCCTTGTGAAAAAGAGAATGTGACTGTAAATAAGAGATTATTTTCTTCTGCAGTTAAAAATTCTGGTTGTATAACCCCCCTCCCCCCCAAAAAAACAAACCAGGTTCTAGGGAGGCCTTTTGTTCTTTTGTTTAACAACTAGTATATATGACACACACACACACAAATTTCACTTTCCCCTCTCCCTCTTCCAGAGCTTGTGCTTCATATAATCATATTTTGGAGAGTATGCCTGCATATGTGATAAGTGGTAAATATGAATACTTACCCTTTTATTTTAGATAAGCTGTTTATGCCTCAAAATTCTGATTTGTGGCAGGTTTTTGTCATTAGGTATATGATAGTGATAGTTAAGGCATAATAAAAAATCTATAAAATACCTTGAAATTCAACCAATTACATCTTGAAAGAAAACCGCATTTTTTTCCCGAGAAGGGGAATGTGAAAAAGAAGGGAAAATAAAAAAAGAAAGAAGACTGTGGCAGAGCGCTGGTCATGCCTGCCACTTTAAGAGCTGAGAGCAGGCAGTGGGGTAGCCAGCAGGTGTGAGCCAACCCTAATGAAGAAGTCACATAACCCATAGGAGCCCAGGGACTGGAAGAGGGAGCTGAGCAACCTCCATTTTAGAACCAGGCTCTCAGAGCTGGGGCAGCAGTCTGCTGCTGGGAGGCAGAATAACATCATCTGGCTGAACTGCTGCTCAGGAACAGCTTGGAGGTATATGGGCTGGGGGGTATGGGGAAGAATGAGGCTCCAGGTCCTGGGTATGACTGAAAACTGCACCCTGCTTGGGGTAGGATGGCCTGGTGGGTCAACCTGTGGTGGGGTAGTCTCTTGAAATGTCAAGCCAGTTGCCTCCCCAGGGTAGGAGTGTCTGGTAACCCCAGCCCCAACACAATCTTGGGTGGAGAGAGCCCAGAGCTGAGAGAACATTGAGACGGCTGAGGCTCAGTTGGAGTTGTGAGGGTTAAAAGAAAGCAAATTGCTGAGACCTGAGTGGATGGACTGGTCAATACAGGGGCCAAGACCTGGCAGGGCCAAAAGGGTCAGGGACCTACCAACTGAGGGATGCCCAAAGACAGGACCATGGGGTCCAACTGGCCTGATGAAGGCAGGGCCAGGGCCTGTGGGGCTGAGGGAAGACTGCAGTGTGAGGGGGAAGGGTACAGGTGAGCTTAGCTGCCTTGGATGCCATTTGCAAGGCATGGGACATGATAAAAGAGAGTTGGAGTAGTATATTAAATGGGCAGCCTTCCATCTGAGTGACATCATAATGATTATAATCAAGGCATGGAAGGTAAGAGAGATGGGCAGTTAGCTCAGAAACAGGTGGGTGGCCCAAAAACAGACCATCCCCAGGAAGGCCCCCTGTTACAAAGATGAAGAAGGATATATTTTCACCCATTCTACCACCTCATAAGGTGAATTAACACATGCTAATAACATGTAGCAATAAACTCCCAGGTATGCTGTTTGAGCATACACCCAGGATTGCAACATGCTGAGCCAGGTCAGAGTAGCCCCATTTGGCAGGAGCCCAGGGGGTCATCCTACCAGCCTGAGGCTACTCCAGTCAGGCTCAACCTGGAGGTTTCTCTGATCCCTCAACCCAGCTGTGGAGAGGCTGGCTGGGTCATGAGAGTACTCCACAAAAAAACTCTGCAGCTGGGTAATATTTGTACTTGCAAGTACTACCCTGATGCAAAGTTGGTTCACTTTGTACAGCTTAATAGGGTCACATGCATACACATGAGATGTTTATCATGGAGCTAATTAGGCAACTCCTCAATGAACTCCTCAGTGAACATCTTCTGTAGACATGCCCATAGTTTTCATATATATATTTACTCCACTGATGCAGCATTAAAAGAACCCATTTCTGTGTATTTAACACCTTGCAATTTTTTCAGGAAAAGGCCTTTTGTTCATGTCCTAGACCAAAAACATTCAATATTAAAGTATTAAGTTTCCTTAGCAAGATAAAAAGTTAAAGAAAATAATTTTGGGTCAACCAAACTCAGATGAACAGCATAATGACATCCTTTTTGTTAAGATATAGGATTTCCTAGTTTAGATGACACTTCAGCATAATTGTCATAATGTATTTTTAGTGAACTTGGGCAGCAGAATACTGTGTGGCTAATCAAGCACTCATTGGGAATAAATGGTAGACTCAATATTCTTATCAGGTTGCTGGGGCTTGGAAGTTACCTACCCTTGTTCCTCTTATATCAAAATGACTTACAATGTTACTGGCTTGTAGAAAATCCATTTTTTGTTCATATCTGGCTACACTTGATGATACCTTGATAACAGAAAAAACAGAACATGGGAAACACTGGGGGCTACTGTTACTTAAGGCCCTAAATCATTTGTAGGATATTGATCATATTGGATACCCCAGCCTGATCCTTACAAGTTCATAAGCTATTTTTAAAGATGTCCAACTTCAAATATTTGACTGTGATTTAACATCATCCAGAACTCTCAAAAAAGGGGTGGCTAATTACTGATTAAAATGAAGATTTCAGTAATTTTCTCTATTATCAAATATTTTGCAGTGTGCACACTAGGGTCTGAATAATATAACCTGTAGTATTGCTACTTCCTCCAAATGTGCTAACCCTACCTCTCTTAGGGTTCACTTTCTATGGAGCCTCAACTAAAAATCATTTGAAAATATGTCACTTTAGGGGCAGGTTTGTATTGTCACTTAAATGACTGAAAATTGACTTCAGTTATTTAACACATTTATAAATGTGTTAAATAACACTATTTGTCACTCTACATTGGCCTTGTAGTATAAGAATAGTAAATGTGGTGATGTTAAAATGTGGAACATTTTCAAATAATATGTGGTTTATATATGGAGGAAGGAAAGTATTGTGGTTTTCACTCTTGTAGAGTATAATAACTACTTTGGAAACCAGAACAAAAATCTGGCATACATCCACAATATACACAAACTAATTGCCTCACGTAAATTTATAAAAAATAAAACTAGAAATAAATATGTCCAGGTTATGTAATCAAACATTTAATAGCAGTAGCTTAGAGCTAAAATCCATATAATGTAACTCTGAATGATATGGAGTGAGTTGTAAACTTGCTCTCCATGATGCTTTATCATGGGTAAGTATATTTTAGGTAGGGCTTGTCTACATGGGATCATTCAGAAAATTAATACAATCTAACCTTTTAAATAGATGCATTAAACATATTAAATCGCTAGCTTTATACTTATTAGTAATTAAAGTGACCTTAAGTAGATTATTGTAACTCATTAGGAAGGGAATTTAGTTAAACTAGCTAAAATGAAGGCTACTCTAAATGCAGTGTCCACTCAAGGATTTAACATACATTAACTAACCCATTTTCTATTTATACCTTTAGTTCATGTCTATTACATTTCTGGAGTAAGCCTCTGTAGACAAGCCTGGAGCTATATCCGAAGTAAATTCTGCTTTATAGGGTAAGAATTAAATCTTGAACGCCACTTGAAAGTACATAAAGAACATAAACCCCTATATACAATAAGCATGGGTCATTTTTATTCATACATTGATTGGGTTTTTTTCAATGTAAAATACCATGTTTGATACTGAGGAAGAATTAAACATATAAATGAAAAAAGGAAATTATTAATCCCATGATCAATTTTCTTCCTTTTAAGTCTGAAGAACTGTTGTGTGTCTGTTATGGCATATACTCACCATACACCTACAGAAACTGTTGCCTTTGAAAGCTGACAGTGTTTAGTATATGCAGGAGGTAGATCTGTTTTCCGTTTCATCCATATTAATCTTTCAGCAACCATAATATTTCTCACAAGAACTTTTTTCTTTCTGACATTGATTTTATGACATTTGGGAAAGAAAAATAATTTCTTACACTTGTATCATGCTTTCCATCCAAATAATTCCCTTTTGTTGCATAAAATATACACTACACATCAGGGCTGACATTTGCAAAGCTGGATGCCTAAAGTTAGCAAATGAAACAAAGGATGAAATTCTTAACCCTATTAAAAAAACAAAATCCTAGCTTTTAAATATGTGTTCTTGACATCCATAGCTCCTGTTAACTTAATTGGGAACTGCTGGTACACCGTGCTTCTGAAAATAAGGGCGGTTTATCTGCCTTTTGATTGGGAGAAGATCAAAATAGGAAATTCCTGCAGAGAACAAATGTTGATTCTTCACAAATGTCAAGGATGTTGTAAAGTTCTGTTAGCAGTAGATGTTATCCTTGCTTGTAGGAAGCCTAGGCATGATTAATTTCTGTATTCATAATCTCTTAATTTCAGCTGCGGTGTGTCAGAATTTTCTGTTCTGCAGATGAAAAAAATAAATAGTAACAAGGCAAAGAGTGAAGAATGATATTCAGTTTAAATGTGGCTGAAGAGAAAATTAGTCAGAATAAGAACAGTGGGGCCAGCACTTGAACTTTTGCAAAAAGTGTCAGGAACTCTTTAATGACTGATCAGAGACCAGACCTTGTCTTATGCTTAATCAAAAAGACAGCCTCCAACATCCGAGTGCCCTCAAACTGCAGGCCAAGGCATCAGTTCAGTACTGAGTTAATGAAAAGAATGACACCTACTGAGTCACCACTGCCATTTCTTGCACCCTCTATGTGTCACCTGTCCAAGCAGAATCTTGCTTAACTGGGGAATTTTAACAAGAAACAACCTAGCTTGATACGACTGAAAAATCAGCACAACATTTATGAAGTAATGACGACTGCTAGTTAGAGTACTATTGCAAATCTGGGAGGGAGGTTTAGAAAAGACTTTACTTCTTTGCATAAAGTAAGCCATAATATCATTTTTAAAAGTAGTATAACTGGGCACCCAGTGCATGCATTGTATTTTGTGATTTCTCATGCACTTCCTAATTGATTGGGTGGACTAGCACAATCAATCATTTTTTACATGTCAATTAATATGTTTCTTGGTGCAGCAGACACTCTGGCAAATGCTTAGTGGCAGAGTGAAGAACTGGCCTTTGAGGAGTGAGAACGTTGAGCAGATCTCAGCTCTCTTTTTTGGCCCTTTATCTGTTCACAATTTTTTGCCCCTCTTCAGCTTACTACAAGAAACCAAAAACAAACCATTATTCATAGATCAAATGGCTGATGTGGGTAAAGTTAGGAGATCCAGCTCCCATCTAAGGACTGTGATGGCACTGAAGTCATATCTGGATATACCACTTTTAGATTCAAGCACTTCTGAATTCTTTGAAGAAAATTCTACATTCATATCTAGTTTTAGACTAGTGTTAGTGGGCAAAGAATTTAGTCCATGTTGTATTCACAATACTAAGGGGCAAAACTTCATACAAGTACCGGACTTGTCACCAGCTTTTTGGTTTCCTGAAGTCATTAAAAATTAGCATTTCAAGCCCCTTAAATAAATTCCAGGTATTTCTATGGAATAAATGTACTTTTTCTTCCTCATTGATGTCAGACATTTGAGGCAAGGCTACATTTTAAGGCAAATACTGAAGATGACTATTAAAATAGTAATAGGCCCTTAGCTGTAGAAAATAAATCAACAGATGCCATCTCCACTTTACTGACGTATAAGTGTGAACTTTTCATGTAACAAGGACCCATAGCTACCAAAGAAATTACGTTTGTGAGACTGAGAATAAAAGTGGTTCATGAATAGAAGTGGTGAATGTTAGGGGTAGCCATAATATAAACAACTTCAAGAACCTTTCAGTTAATTAACATAAATGCCTCTTTTGCTCTGTGCTACTGACGGAAGTTACAATAATGTACAAAACTTAGAATGTGGCACAACTAGAATGCATCTCAAGATGTATAAAAGGCTCAAGGCAGAAACAGCACAAAGCCTTTCATCCCTCTCACCTTCTTTTAGTTTATTCCCAAGGGGATTGCTGTTTGAGAAACTGAAAGATAGTTTTCCATATTAAAAAGGACTTCTTTTACTAGTTTCTTAGTTTATTGTTGACTCATTCATGCAGCACCCAATAGAGCAACAGTATTATATTTGGAAAGCCTCTTTGGGGCGTCACAGTTTTGGCAGTATAACTTTCCTCTGGCTTTGGGAGATTTTTTTTTTTTTATCTTTTACCATGTAGATGTGCCCAGTGAATGATTCAGTTGGAAATTTCCATGAGAATAAACCCCTGAAAGCAAAAGCCTTAGGTACGCCCCTGCATACACATTCACACAGGATGGAGTGAAAAATTCCCTGGGAATTGGTAAGCATGCAGAATGACTACTTAAATCTATTCTTTTTTGTATTCACATTTTCAAGGTAAGAATGTGTACATAAATGTACCTACCTATTTTATCTGCTGCTTGTACTGCCTATTTGTCTTCAAGTTGATATTGTCTAGACCTTTTGACAGTTGGAACTTTTCCCATATACACTTTTAATGAAATTCTACTCTCACACTCACTCCTTTAGTTTCATCTTCCTAGACATTTCCTATTTTGATCCTCATACAGTCAAAACATGGATAAATTGCCTTTATTTTCAGAGGTAGTCTCAGTGTACCAATAGTTCCAAATTAAACTAACAGGAGCTTGAAAAGAACTTTTAAAGATCAATATGCTCAAGCTCGCAAAGAACTTTTTTCCAACTATTTAATTGGTCTAAGAAAATATATCACACCTACCCAAAGACTAGAGATGTGCATTTAAGCCTTGCTTTGGACTTGTGCAAAAGGCTTCCCTAGTCAACCCAGCTATAAATGGGTACTCGGGTATTTGTGCTGAAGAGTCAAACATACTAGGCATGTTGCTAGCTCTATCATTTCCTTGTGTGTTATTTGCTATGAAGGGAAAATGGCATGCCTTAACTGTACTAGTACTATGGGACACTAAGCTTGAGAGAACTATTTTTACTATTTCTGATGTGTACATCCCCTCCTGCAGTATTTCTCTTTCCACTGTATCTTTCATTTCAGTTTAAGTTGTCCTTTCTGTGGTTAACTGATCATCCTGTTCCTGTCTTTAAAGATCCTATATCTTTGAAAGCTGATCTAAAAAGCTTTAGAGTCTTTGTAGTTTAAGAATATGTGCACATACATATAGAGAGCGTTTCAATGCTACTTCCTTTCTGCCATCTGATAGTCTAGCTGTATTTACCTGTCTATCCTCAGTCCTATGGGTAAAGCACTACATGTGAGCAATGACTTTATGTATCATTGCTATGAACTGACTCTTTTGAGGAGTAACAGCAATGGAGGAGTGGTTCAGAAAGACCTAGGGAGGGCAGAACGGACTGGACAGAGCAATATTGAATTTAGCTGTTAAAAGTGAACAAATTTGATTTCTGGGAAATGGAAAGCAGAATTAATTTGTTAAGCAGCAGCATTGATTCTGGAATACAGAATTATTTTTGTTGTGGAAATGTGAAGGACAAATGCATTTGAATTTAGGAGCAAGACAATGCAGGAGGGGAGATAGTCTTTGTATAAACCAGTAGGCTGTGTCTTTGGACAAGTGGGTATGTTGGAAGTGTTTTGAAATAGTGTCTTTCCCCACTCTTCCTCCAGGCTACATAAGTAATAAGCAATGCGTTAGGACTTGCGAATCCCAAAAATATGTAAACTTTGACAATCCCCTTCTGCAGGCCTAACTAGACATATCCCTTAATGTAATGCTCTGGCACCATCCTTCTCATCTCATGTAAAACGAATAAAGACAATGGGGACACATCTACAGTGGAAAGATTAGACAGTTCTCTTACTTCCAGTCTATCACTTTGATAGGTTCTTATTATTGAAAACAGAGAGGGCATTATGGTAGACCACTTAAAATTGTTTTGCCACCGTATAACATAGACCTGCCCTCTACATGACAGGATGTCCTATTATTAAAACTTCTATACCACAGTTTCCATTATTGCTAGGAAGGAAAAGTTTTCTTTCTGCTAGAATAACATTGGGAGAATTGCCAAACATTCTTGATGGATGGTTCAAGGTGATAGTGATAGCTTATCCCAGAAAGGAATCTCTGGTCACATCCTGTGGAAATAAGTTTGGGAATTAAAGTTTGTCCCCACCTGGTTAATAATGTGCCCCCAAGCAGATTGTTCTCAAGAATATCCTGCCCACCTGTCTCCACAAAACAAGCTCCAAAACCAGAAATAAACCTATGCAGATGATTCAGAGCATCATTTTGAGGCTGCTTTCCAGCCTGAGTCTCTCAAATTCTTGAGAGAAAAAGCGCAAGGTTTCTAATTTACTGAGCCATCAGCTTTCAGTATCAGGATGGTACTAGCTGCTGATCATATGCTTGGTTTTTCTCCTCTCATTTCCATCCCCTTCTCTTTCTCTTTTCACTGTGGTTTTGACTCCTTTGTTGGCTCCAGGGGTGTGATCTCATAAAACAAGAGGATGCCAAGGAGTGCCTTGCAAGCTCTACTGGTTAACTGTATCCCCAGAGTAGAAATGAGGACAGCTACAATAAGTTCCTTTTAATGTAAATCAGAAGCAACACCAATGTACCTGGCCACTTGCCAAAGCAATTCTCAGATCAGTATTTCAATGGTCTTAATATACGCCTTTCTTCTGTTTCATTCTTTTTCTTCTTTCATGTAAACTTTAGCACACTGTCAACCATGCATGCATATTCCCTTTGCTGCTGCTGAAATCACTGATGTAACTTTCAGCTTGATAATGCTGTGTATTTAGGTGTCTGAAATAGTTTGCATCTTGTTGGGATTGATCCTCAGTGAATTCATATGTGGATTTCAAGTCATCTTCCCATGTCCAAATTCCAACTGTGTTCAGTTCTAGAACTTGCTGCAATACATTCTGGACAATGTGATCAGCTACAGAATTCAAACTGAGATCTGTGTTCAACTTCTGATGTCTACCAAAAGTTGTAACAGTGTTTGAATCTAGGTTTTGGTTACCAAATTAAAAGGGAAAGCAGCTGCTATTTCTGTTGAATGGGTAGTTTAAAACTATAATTGCTTCGCATACTTTTATCAGGCAGTATAGAAGAAATTCAAGGGCAAAAGCATAGTAGGATAAGGAAAAGCATTAGACATTTTCTATAAATTTTGATAACCATCACAGCTATATAACACAATCGTTCTCTCTCCCTCTTTTTTTAAAAAAGGGGATATAAAATTACACGCTTGAAGGCATAAGCCAGCCACCACCTGTCAAGGGTTAAGATGAAATTTAGTCTAAGGCAGGCTATTTCATTACAAAGGTTTATTGCATCTTCTCAGAAGCAGTGATACTGACCACTATCAAAGGCAGACCATTAGAGTAAAGGGACTACTGGTTTATGAATTCCTCTGTTCTTTTCCATATTAGAGACTTAACTGGGGAGGGAAAAAAACTTATTTTCTCTAATATTACAAATGAAGAAAACAAAGCTTATTTTCTAGTTTAAAAATTATTTTATATTTGCTACATTTAATAGATACACCCAGACAACAAAGCATCTTGATAATGAAAAGCATGCTACAAAATGTCATAAAAATGATACTTCAGCAGTGACAAGTTCTGTAGTAATACATCCAAGGCCACAAATTATATTTTTAGCTCCTTCCTATTACTAGGAAATTCCCATTTCTACTGTGAGGTTAGTACTGTGGCTGCTGTCACTGAATTTCTGATTCTTATTCTTCTGTTTAAAATAAAAAAGCTGTTCAAAATGGGTTTTACCATGGTTAAATCATTGCCAAAATTACCAATAGACTTAAAGGTGAATACTCTTGGCAAAGAGGTGTGCAATATACTCCAATATAGTGATAATTTGTGTGACAGGATTAAACAAGATTCAATCAACCAAAAATATTGTTTAAAAAAATAACTGGTAACAATGTACAGTATACTGCATATTGGTTTCATGGACTTTCTCTTCATGCTACTTTGGAGCATAACGTAGCTAAATAGTTGCTTTGACAAAAAGTAATCATAAGGTTTGATTAAGCACATTATCTTAGACTACCAATATTAATCACAATTTGACTCTCTAAAAATAATCTAGCCTCACTGTTCAATTGCTTCCTTCCTCTTCTTTTAGCTTCAGTTCCCATACCCACTGAGCTTCTAACTCCAAGGCAATCCCTCTCCACAATTGCAGTTAACCCTATTATTTGTAACAGTCCCGTCATACACTTCTGCCATTCCTTCCCAGCTTACTAAAATATACTGAAGAAAACCTAGTGTTGTCCTCCTCCTAGACCAAGGTAGGCCCACAGCAGAACTTCCTGGCCTCCATGTTCCTCAGTCTCAGTAGCGCAGTCAAACCTGTCCAATTTTTCTTCTCCCTGTTGGCAGACTTTCTCCAATGATGCTAGTACATCCAGTATATCTGATTTTTATCTTGTCCTGCAGAGAGGTGACTTGCATAGTTACAATTTAGTGTAGGCACTTTAAAAGAATAGCTCCAAAACATTTTTGTCTCAATCACTGGGGAAAGACTAATTTTCATACAATTATGTGAAATGCTCCAAAGGAGTAATGTGTTTTGTAAGAGATATTTTTACTAATTAAAATTAAGCTCATAGCCTCTTTGTGATTTGTAAAAAAATAGATAATAAAATTGGAATCCTGGTAACTAATAGATTAATTTACTAGTTTATTTAACTATAGGACAAATGAATTCTGTAGATATATTTTCCATTTTGGTGGGAAATGTGGAAAATGTCTTACCTTATTGTTCTTATATGTAGGACCACATTTTCTCATGGAAGATGTGTCCCCACATTTAAAGACAATAAGGTAAGAGCATGTTTGTTTACTCCTAGTTACCTGCAACTTATTTTCTGTAGTTTAAACAGTCACCACTTTTCTAAGTCATTGTGCCTTTTTCATATGGGGCAGCATAGGAGGTAAGAGATGAGCTATAAAGTAATGGCGCTGTTTTGATGCATGAAGAGGTAGGTGGTGATGACCAATGATCACGACCAAGAAAGGTGAAGAAATTGGTAGGAAAGAGTCCGAAAAGAAAGCTTGTTTTGGGGGTTTTTTTTAATAGATTCATAGACACCAGGACTGGAAGGGACCTTGGAAGATCATTGAGTCCAGCCTCCTGCCCCAGGGGCAAGAATTCAGCAGGGATCGTAGGATCCCAGCAAGATAAAAATTCAAATGTCTCTTGAAGGCATTCAAAGAGGTCACCTGAACCACCTCTGGTGGCAGCCCATTTGAAACCTTGGGGACTCAGACATTAAAGAAGTTCTTCCTTATGTCCAGCCTGAAACGGTCATGGAGGAGTTTGTGACAGTTCAACCTTGTCATCCCTTAGGGCGCTCTGGTGAATGGACGTTCCCCTAGATCCTGGTGAGCACCCCTGATAAACTTATAGGTGGCCATCAGATCACCCCTGAGCCTACGCTTTTGCAGGCTAAAGAGTCCCATAGCTCTCAGCCTCTCATATGGTCTATTTTCCTGAACTTTTATCATGCACGTGACTCTCCTCTGCACTCTCTCAAGCTTCTCCATATTCTTCTTGAATTGTGGAGCCCAAAACTGGACGCAGTACTCCAGCTGTGGCCTCAGCAAAGCCAAGTACAACAGGAGAATGATGTCCCGGGATTTCCTTAAAAAGCATCTATGGATGCAAGCCAGCATTTTACTCGACCACAAGATGAACCCCAAGTCACTTTTGTCTGTAGTGCCAGCCAGCATAGCACTGCTGAGCCTATAAGCGTGCTGCAGTTTTTTCTTCCTAAGGTGGAGAACCTTGCACTTTTTCAGTATTAAACACCATCAGGTTCTTGTCTGTCCATTTCCTGAGCCTGTCAAGGTCAGTCTGGATCACCCTCCTGTCCTCAGCTGTGAATGCTTTGCCCCAAAGTTTGGTGTCATTGGCAAACTTGGCCAGTCCACTTCTGATACCAATATCCACATCATTAATGAAGATGTTAAATAGTATAGACCCTCAGACAGAGCCTTGAGGGATCCCACTGGTCACAGAGCACCATGATGATTGACTTCCATCAACCGCCACACTCTGGGTCCTACCGCAGAGCCAATTCCCCAGTCAGCAGATTGTAGTGAGGCTGAGGCTGCAGCTAGCTAGTTTTCCTAAGAGGTGATCATGGCTTTTTTAAAGTCAAGATACACAACATCAATCTCTTCTCCCTTGTCCAGTTTATAGGTCACCTGGTGGTAAAAAGAAATAAGACTGGTCAAGCAGGACCTACCTGCAACAAACCCATGCTGGCTATCCCTCAGGATGTTGGCATCAGCCAGTTTGCCAAGAATGGCCTTTCTGATAAACTTTTCCAAGACCTTCCCCAGGGGAGAGGTCAGGCTGATGGGCCTGTAGTTTGCCAAGTCCACTTTCCTCCCTTTCTTGAAGATAGGCACCATATTGGCCTTCTTCCAATCTGTAGGCACCTCACCAGAGCACCAGGAGTTCTCAAAGATCCATGCCAGGGGCTGAGCTATGATGCTAGCCAGTTCCTTGCGTACCCTGAGGTGTAAACTGTCAGTGCTGGCTGACTTGAAGGTATCCAGCCTCTCAAGGTGTTCCTTCACAAGCTCAGCATTGATGAAGGGTAAGGAATCTCCCTCACCCAGGCCCCCCTGTCCCATAATGGGCAGGGGTGTCCCATGGGACTGGTGAAAAACCTACGCAAAGTACCCATTTAGCAAGTTGGCTTTTTCTTGGACATTAGTTATCTCATCTGGTTTACCAATGTTGCTCTTGCTTTTTCTCCAGCTCCCTACATAGCTAAAAAAAGACGTTTTATTGTCCTTGATATTTGTAGCTAGTTGGAGTTCTGTCACAGCCATGGCTTTCCTGGTTTGCTCCCTGCAGGTCCAGACCAGTGGAGAGTATTCCTCCTTGGAGGTGGATCCAGTTTTCCATCCTTTGTAGGTCTTTCTTTTTAGATGCAGGAGGTCTGCTAGTTCCCTAGAGAGCCAAGGGGGATGCTGTACCCTTTTGCTGCCTTTTTTCCAAGACGGGATAGACTTTGCTTGCACAGAGGAAGATGCCACACAGAAGAACCACCATATTATATTCCAGTCTAGAGTAACTGCCTGAAGCATGAAAATAAGCAAAGGGAGGGAGCTCAAATGTGGGCAGATTCTTAAATAAATAAATAACTGGCCACTCATATAGGGTAAATTAGTAAACTGATTAAAACCAAGAAATATGGGAAGTTTATAGAAAATGTTCTGAACAATTTATAGCCTACAATTCTATTCCAAAAGAACAAGTTGCAGTGATAGGTGCAAGGTCATACAGCATACTACAGGCTCTTTTGACTCTAACCTTGCTGGAAGAGGCCACCTATACAGAAATCCCTGCAGTAATGAAAGAACATTTTTCACCTACCCTATCAATGATTACAGACTGGTATCAGTCTTATCAATGAACTCAGGAGAGTGCAGAGTTGAAAACACAGCTTGTTGCTGCTTTAAAGAAGTTGTCAGAGCACTGGCAGTTTGGATGTGCTATGAGATCAGTTTGTTGCAGGGTTTCACAATGAACAAATTTGGAGGAAATAATTGACTGTGCACTCTTACATTCATAAAACCTGTGGAAATGGTGGTTGCCATGGAAACTACTGAGGAGGACTCCTGGGAATTTAGCATGGACTGGAAGGTGCATCGCTTGAATCAACACGACTGAAGGGCACAAAAACTGGATAACTTTTCCGGTGGTCACTGTATGCGAACTATACAGACTAAAAACTCTTGGACAGAGAAGCTGAGAATGAATTGGAACATTAAATCAGTCAGAAAGGCCTTCAGAAATACTGGAAAAGCATTTAAAGGTTTTTGAAGAAGGTTTTTGCTCCTGGTCAGCTGTCTATGCGTGTTGTAATTACTCCTGTGTAAATTTGCTAGTTGTATTTACAGGTAGTAAATTTATTCATGATTAGAGCAAATTACTGTGTAGTGTCTGCACATGTAGATGGTAATGCGTACTGTGCAATAGCACTGTGCGAAAAAGCACTGTTCCATTCCGACTTCAGTTTCGAGGTCTGGACTGAACAGTGTTTTGTATTGAATTTTATTTAGAGTCAAAACAACTTCACTGTTTCACTTCGTTGAAATAGTGAGGCGCTTTTGATGCTGTTTCAATGTTTCACCTGACCATCAGGCTGGGGAAAGGAATGTAGCCAAGTTGGGCTGAGGTCCCAACCCAAGCACCATGCTGGTCGTGCTGGGGAAATGAAGTCAGACCAGCTGGGCTGAATTCCCTTGGCTCAGCAGGGAACTCATGGACCTCCTAAACCAAAAAAGAGAGGCTTATAAAGGATTGAAGATAAGAATCACCACAAAGGAGGATTACTCTGCACTGGTCTGTACCCATACGGAGTGAACCAGGAAAGCCAAGGCTGCAACTGAACTGCACCTGGCTACACATCAAAAACAATAAAAAGTTCTTCTTTAGATATGTGGGGAGTCAGAAGAAAAACAAAGGTAACATTGGACCCCTGCTAAACCAAATGGGACAACTGATGACCGACTTCCAGAAAAAAGCTAACCTACTTAAGGGGTATTTTGTGTCAGTTTTCATCAACCTCAAGGGTCCATATTGCCTAGCAAGATGCGGATGGCCAGGGTGAGGGTGCAACTATACTCAGCATCGGTATAGACCTTGTAAAGAAACACTTGGAGAGGCTGGACACCTTCAAGTCAGTGGGTCCTGATGGATTGCACCCCAGAGTACTTATGGAGCTGGCAGGAGTCATAGCCCAACCACTGGCCAAGATTTTTGAGAACTCTTGGCACTTAGGTGAGGTACCTGAAGATTGGAAGAAGGCCAACGTGGTGCCCATCTTCAAGAAAGGGAGGAAAAGACCACTGCATACTTGTTTTGACCTTTTAAATCCTGATCTTGCCTCACAGGTATTCAGATTCCTAAGTAAACAAACTAATCAATGACATGTCTCAATCACTCATTCCAAGTATGCCAAAATCTGCAACGTGAGAAACTGGTACAGGAAGCTGAATAGTGAAATTCCTAATTTTATATAGAAAATGTTACGGGTTAGGGCAGGGGGTGGGCAATTATTTCAGCTGGAGGGAAGCTTAATGATTACTGGTGAGCTGTTGAGGGCCTCAAGAATACCTACAGGCCTTGACAGTTGCCCCTTTCTGATCACCATCAGGGGAACAGGACCAGGAGGCAGTTGCATGCCATCAGGCCAGACAGGCTCCATGCCTTCAGATGCAGCTCCCCGCTGGAGTGCTACAACCCTTATGTGGAGGCACAGAACCATCCCAGCCTGACCCAATGGCATATGGCTCCTACCTGCAGTGCCAGGAGCCCCACCTACTACCATGGAGCCAGATCAGTCTGGTTTGAAGGCACACACCAGCAGGCCGGGTAGGTTCCATGCAGCCACATGCAGTTCCTGGGATTCAGCCAGAGCCATGCATTGCCATGGGGCTTCACCTGCAGAGAGCCAGGAGCACCCTGAGAGGCTGCTGCCACTGGTGGGAGCGGTGCACTGTGGCCCTGCAGACAGGAGCCTTTTATGGTGGCCTTCTATGACCAGATCACCAAATCCTTAGATGCAGGGGTAGCAGTGGACATAGTCTTTCTGGACTTTCAGAAGGCCTTCGACACTGTCTCTCACCCCGTTCTCATTAAGAAACTAGGGGACTACAGTGTCGACACCCACACAGTCAAATGGGTCGCCAACTGGCTGGAGGGCCGCACCCAG
>NW_017728906.1:20986468-21026477 GCF_001723895.1 Crocodylus porosus
CCTGGAGGGATGTGGGCAGTGGGGTCCCCCAGGGCTCGGTCCTCGGGCCTGCACTGTTCAACATCTTCATCAGTGACTTGGACGAGGGGATAAATAGCACCCTGTTCAAATTTGCTGATGACACTAAGATGTGAGGGGATGTGGGCAGGGATCAGGAGGGAACAGAGTGGAGCCAGGCTCAGGATCAGGGCCAGATCTATACAGAGCAGGGCAGGGTGCCACTGTGAGCTGGGGAGAAGGTTGTGCTGGGCTCTTCCCAGCCCCTCACCCCACACTGGGAACAACCTGGCAGAGCGCTGGCCCCAGCCTGCAGCAGCAACCTGCCCTGTCCCACCCAGATCCGGGGGGCAGATACCCTCCCATGCCTCCTGGGGTGTGGGTAGCAGCAAGAGCTGCAGCCTCCAGACAAGGTGCTCATGGCTCAGCTGTGCAGTGCCTGCCTTCCCTTAGCACCAGCCCTAGCCCCACTCCCTCCCCACCCTTGCTTCACCGGAAGCCCTCGGCCAGTCTGCCTTGTGGCCCTACCACTGCCCCACATTTGTGGGGGCTAAGCCCCATTAGCCTCCTTCTTCCACTGCCTATGCCCACCTCTGTCATTCCTTCGGGATCTCCGGCCACACATTTCCCTCTCCTGCTGCATCCCATTGTCTGGTGCTGCTTCCTACTCCCTCTCCCGTTTGTCTCCTCAGCCTCAGTGTTTCTGGACATTGTAGTTTACATACAGTCAATACAGTTCTGCAAGTCTCCTGCCCCCAGGGACTCTGGGGAATTATAGGCCAAATCCAGTCAGCAGGGCTTCTGCCCCTGCTCTTACACATTCACATTACAGTGCATTATATTCAGTTCACACCATATATTACACAAGTAGGGGACTCGAATTGGGCTTGTAATTGCGCTGGTAGACTAAAATGGGTGCCTAGGGAACTCACATTTAGCCTCTTAGGCACCATGTTTGCTTTTAGTTTTGGTTCCTGTTAGAACAATAAAGTTTCCAGCCATGTAATCTGTGTGGTGTTCTCCTAGGCTAGTCTAATCTTTCCACCATAGTGAAGCTACAAGATCTAATAATTCCTCTGAGAATTCCAGGTGGCAGTAATGGTTAATGAATCCCAGTGTAAAATGCTTTTGTTTGAAGAAGGGGAGCTGATACAAGTGTAGCAGAGACCCACTGGCTTTGATATGGCTCCATGTGGGTGAAACAGTCCCCTAAATTTTATACTGCAAGATTGGGACTTGTGAAGGAAGGAAGGAGAAACAGTAGCACAAAGAGATGAAACAGCTGATAGCAAGGACTGGGTACATCTGCACTGCAATCCAACCATGGACCTACAGTTGCTATACATGTAGCCAAATTAACTTGAAAATAAGTAGTATTGGGACATTACTATCACCATAGTTATGTCACCAAGACAGTTAGGCTGGTTTGGATACTTGCAGATGAGCTAAAATGATAGCTCTAGATTGCAGTATGGGTATACCCACAGCTGATGCATATCAGAATAAAAAAATAGAACCTAGCTCTTCCCTCCAGTGCCCTGTTTATTTCTTTAAAAAAAAATCTTTACCTAATATAGGAGGGAGTAGGGAAAGCACCTTAAAAACCTATGTCCCTACATTGCTGCAGATTCCTGAATATTTGCCACAAAATATAGAGCATGTGCAAGGTAGCCAAGTTACCAATGTATTAGAAAGTTTTTATTTATCACACAAACAGCATTTGAGGGTTCCATGAGTATTGTCTGAATGGTCCCAACATAAGTCTGTTCATGTCCAAATAAGAAAAATGAAGTTTCTTACTAAACATTTAACCTAGGCTTAGAGCTAAGCCAGGTATCTATTTCAGGCATCTGTGTCAGGAAGATTATGCAAACAATTGGCTGCACAGAAAAATTCTCTTCAAACTCAGCTCTGCTCCATTGCTACTAATAGGAATGCAGCTGCATCCTCATGCAGCTAGACAATAGTTAATAATTGTGCTTGTGATGCAGGAAACAGAATGGAAGCCAGTTAACTGTCCAAAATGTATTGATGCTCTCATGCTAACAGTAAGGAAACGTATTTGTCAGAATATTAAACAGGTATTACCAATAGGATTTACTGATTGAGTTACAACATGCTATTCTTGCACTCATTTTTCAGGATGAGTCCCGGCATTTATCTTTTCAAAGTTCCTGGCAAATTTAATACTGCCTTAATCTTGTCGTTTGTGATTATATAAGCATACTGAATTAAGTTGGATTTAGTTTGAAAGATGATAGTAGTATTCTTGGTAAATATTTTAAGTGCATTTAGATGTACTTACTTTTTATATATACAGAAATGTGAGGTAGTATGTTTTAGAGGACAGTGCTATGAAACAGGAAACAAGAATTCAATCGTTGCCTTTGACTTGCTGTAAAATCCCTCATAAGCCACTTCCCTTATTTCCACCTTTGTTTCCTATCCTGCTTCAGCCTTTTTAGAACTAAAAGCTCTTTGAAGCAGCAACTGCCTTTAACCTTTTCCTTTATATAAAACCTAGCACAATATAATTGCAGTTGAGGCTGCTACTGTGCAATAGAAATAGCAATTATTCACGTAACTGCAGTTGTAGCTATTATATTCTATCACCATTTTTTTAAATTAACTGTATATTATCTGATTGCAAACAGCTAACTGCACTGGTGTGTTCAGCAGAATAAAGAGAATGAGGCAAGACACAAACAGTGCAAGACAAACTAGACTTTACCTTGTTCACTTTACTGTAACATCTCTCTATATTTCCATCAAAACTGAAACCCATAAAAAAACCTAGACACCTCACATGAAAAATATGTGCCATAATAAAAAGTAGGCTGATGAGATGAAGCTTTCTTTAAAAAAAATCTCCCCCAACCAAGAAAAAAAAGACAGCAGAGATGTGACAAAAGGATTTTAAAGAACAGACAAGGGATTATTAATGTACACTGTTTTTGTCCTGAACACATTAATTTGTCAGAAGCATGAACAGCAGCTTTTTTGGGGAAAGTAGATTGTTTTAGCAGCATTCACTTTGTGTGCATAACAAGTCATCTGAATCAACGTTGTACTTTGTCTTTAGGCAATTATTTTCTCCACTATTTGTCAAAATAAAAAGTAAATTGTAAGCAGTTCTGAACTGTTATTTTGTTGTAATTATACTTCCCTTTTATAAAGATATCATGATTTATGATGCAAACTAGGTGCTTCAGGGTTACTTTCTGGTATTCATTGTCAAAGGGAGAAGTAATTAAAAAAAAAAGGAACATGGGAGACAGGTAGATGCAAGAGTGTGCAGTGCAGCCTGAAATTAATTTGAGCACCCAAAGATACATATATACTTAAGTACTATATAATAGGATTAGATCTGTTACTGCCATCTGAGTGCAATGTATATCCATATGAAACTTTAATATTAACCTTTGCCTTCATGATGAGAATGCTCTTGCAAACAGAGACAGCTCTGTATTTGTGCAAGTACATGTGTGTGTCTGACTTTTTAAAAAAACTCCATTAAGAAGCTCTGCATCAAATCTATAGGGTCCAAAAGGGTTAGCATTACTGAGATGCTTCACACTACTATATCAAGTTCAAGGAGAACTACTGGCATGTGTAGAGGAAATGGGGGCCCTAAATTGAAGCGGTGGGTTTTAAAAAACACGTTTTCAATTTATGGCTGATTAAACCTCTGTGTCATGCACACACCTTGCTGACTTACCTGCCTTACCGGTGGCAGGAAGGGGAAGGCAAGCTGCCAGCGGGTGGAGTGGTTCCTGGGCTGCAGAGGGTCTGGTGCTTCCCACCGTGGCACCCACCCGCAGGCACAGGGCTCAGGTGGGAATGGGGGGTAGCACAGCCATGGAGAGAAGCACTGGGCCCCTGCACAGCTCAGGCAGGTAAGCTCCAGGGAAAAAAAAGATCAGGCTTGCCACTTCTTGGGTCGAACCTGCTTTCCCAGGCTTTAGTCAGGCTGCCTGCAGGGCTTTCTGCAGAGCTTGGAGCTGCACAGAGCCTGGCGCTTCACTCTGTGGCTGTAGACACCCCAAGTCATTTAAGGCTCATTATGCCGCCAAATTTCCTACAGGGGCTAGAATTAATGTGCAATATGCCACTGAGGCGTGCAAACACTGACACCATTAAAGCAGTACAAAAGCATTTAGCTCATTTTAAAGTGCTGTGCACACACACCTCTCATTTCGTCTACACATGGTCTAAAATGATCATCTGAAACATAAAAAATACAGAGCAGTAACATACCACCAAAAAGTTTTAATCTATGTTTTTCTTAGGAGTATGTTTCCAAGCATTTTTCCACTTCTGTGGGGTTTGGCTGCATGACTTCCACTTACGTCCCTTAGGAATCATATAAGTGTAGTAAATCCTACTGAAAACTTAGTAATTATAGCTGTCATCAGCCCCTCTGCCAACTCACATATCCCACTTGGTCCCTCAGTTTCTCTTTTTACTTTGCCTGACAGCCTGACAGCAATACAGCTCAGGGAGAGTAGACACTTGTATCCATGCCTTGTGACTGAGACTGGTCAGGTGTTAGTTTCATCAATGCCTCATCCTTCAGCGCCTTTTCTTAGATGTGTAGGAGTTCTCTTCCCTTTGAAATAGCTGTATGGAATTATCTACACACCAGTAATGCTAACAAAACAAGATTTAATATGAACAGAGAGGGAATGAAATTAGCAGAAAAGAAGTGGTTTGCACAGCATACCTAGCTTCCCCACTGCCTATAAGCTCAACTACACAAGAAAAAAGTTAAAAATGAAATGGGAGGGAAAAGAGAAAACTGAATGGCTTTCAAATACATTTATCCAAAGAACCTCAATGACTTATGAATATAAGTCTAATTTCACAAGTGATTTGATACACATGTATCAAACATGCAGGCTTCAATCCAAGAAATTATTTCATGGGAATTCAGTGTCTAAATACCTCTACAAATGTAGACCTAGGCTGTATGCTGAACGAAGCAACAGCAAAATACCTTTAAAGGTATGGACATACCCCCTATTCGATTCCTATTTGAGTGCATCTCTTTTCATACAATTTACATTTTGAAGCAATTGCAGACGTCTTATTACAACCCCCAATGAGTCTGGAAATTTAATATTTTTTCACTGAATTCACCAAAGCTAAATAACTTAAGTTTGTTAACTTATTAACAAACAAACACACCAAAACTCTAAACTGAGAGTCTGTCATCCTCATCCAAGTAAATGCACAATTAAACAGTTTATAAAGTGGTGTCTACGACAATCCCAACCTAGTAAGGTCACTTCATGAGTGGAGGAGTGCCCTGAGGAAGCATATAAAAATATGTTTTGGCCATAATGGAGTTGAAACTTCAGAGAAATTTGGTTCAGCATGGTTCAGTTTTTGAGGTACCACATAATGGATCATATCTATAATCTATAATACAGCTTTACTATCCATAGTTTTGGCTGAACCAAAGTTTGCTGTGCCACTTGAGGTAGCACCTGCAGCCAAGATCAAAAGTTTACATGCTCATGCCTTGAAAGGAAAATGTGAGGTGTTTTTTAAAAGTAATTTTGTTATGGTCATCTATGCCAATTGTTAATTCTGGGACAGGTACCTATTGTAATGTGCTTTGTGGGGAGCTATATCTCACAGCAGTGCATTCAGTTCCATTTCACTTACCAAAAGCTGCTTCTCTTCTTTCATGTGCATAATTGAATTCTAGAATATGTGTCTGACACCATTAAAACAATTTTCAGAGGAGAATATACCCTTGAGTCCCCTCATAATACAAATTTCTTTCAAGACTTAACAATCAAGCCTACACAGCATAAAAGTGTTGAAGCCCTTTCCATTTAAAGACAGAGACTATTTTAATTATTATGAAAATGATTTTAAATTAGAGGAGTGAGAAGGGATAGAGGCTGATAAACCTAGGTAGAAGATGAAAGCAGGAATCCTCTTGAGTCACTGGAATGGTAAAGGAGTGGGAGTAAATGATTTTTTGTTGTTGTTTACATAAGAGAAAGAACATGTGTGTGTGTGTGTGTGTGTGTGTGTTCCTCTTACTTCTTAGCAGATAAGTAGTTCATGGCTTTAGTCCAGACCGGTAGAATTTGACTGCATATCACAAACTGAACTAATAATAAAATTCTGAATATGTGCCATCCACTGAAATAATATTTACTTTTTCAGTTTGAATTAACACCTGCTCTTATTGGTTCAATCTTTTTCCATGCATTTGACCTCCATTTTCTCCCCTATCTATACTGATTATGAATTATTATTTAAGTCTAAACACAAAAGTCTATTATGGTTTTTGACCTTGCTCATTCATGTATCATTTATACCAAGGTCTCACACTAGCCTATCCTCTCATAAATTACACCAGAGTTCATATTTATCAAGCATTCATACACTCAGACATATAACTACAGCACAACTGTTCCTTGACTTGTGGCAGACATTAAATAATCCATAACAGAAGGGATGGAATATTTGTACAGCTATCAGACACATGAAGGATGCTATAAACTATGTTTAAATTTAGGTTACCTTAAACTCCATTTTACCTTTTGTACAAATTTGACAGTTTCTCTTGTAGCATGAGCATTACACATGACCTCTACCAGCAACATTTTAAGTGAAAATGTAAAGTACAGAGAACAAATGCCATAATCACAATTCAGTACAAGGTCTGAGCTATTGGAAAAATTTATGTGTGATAGGCTTGCAGAAGGTAGAATTCTGAATGAAAGCCAGCATGGCTTCATTGTGAGCAGGTCTTGCCATATCAACCTCATCTTTTACAATTGGGTAACTCACCATCTGGATAAGAGAGAAGAGGTTGACATTGTACAGGTAGTCCTCGACTTCCGACGGTTCGAGTTGTGACAAACCGCAGTTACGATGTTTGTAAATTGACACCTAAGTTTCAACTTTATGATGCTGGATGCTGGATACAGGTCTTTCAGTGGAAGGGGGAGGAAGGGAAGGGCCATGGGGGCCAGATCAGGGCCCCTGCAGTGAGGGAGGGGCTAGGGCTGGGACAGGGGCTGGGCAAATGCTGCCCAGTCGATGCTGCACCAGGCTCTGGGAGTAGGGGCTATGAGCAGTGGGAGAAGCCACAGTTCATCTGGCTGCTCCCCTGGCTGCCCCTGCCAGGGCAAGCCAGGCAGTGCTTGGGCTCTGCCAGGCAGCCGCAGTTTGTCCACCTGCTCTCCCCGCTGCCCCTGCTGGGGCTAGGCAGGCAGTGCTGGGGCTGCACCAAGCAGCTGCAGGAGAAGTGGTGGCTTATCCAGCTGCTCCCTTGGCTGCTCCTGCCAGGACAAAGCAGGCAGTGTCAGGGCTGAGCTGGGCAGCTGCAGGATAAGCTGCAGCTCATCCAGTGCTCCTGCCGCTTTCCCATAAGGGCATGGAGGGGGTGTATTACTCCCAGATCTGGGTGGGGTGAGGAAGGCTTCACTCAGGGCAGATCTGGGGGCACACACCCCTCCCCCCATGCCCTGCCAGACATGTGGCCAGAGCAGCAGTGGGCTGCTTGTCTGGGAACCATTTGCTAGGCAGCTCCTCTGGTGCTCACTCATTGCTTCTGCTACCACTACAGCACTATTGTGCCATACCTGTACTGAATAAAGAATAAGTCCCAGTACTGCACAGTACAGTACTTTACAAGAAGTTCACTGAGCTGCCCATGCACTGTTCTGTTTCCAAACTTTTTCCAAACTGCCTATAATAATGTGATATTTCTTCTTCTAAGAAACATACAATAATTACTATGGAAACAAAAATGGAAATAATTAAGAGGTCTGAAAAAGGTGAGACCCCCAACTGAAATGGGTAGAGCTTTTGATATCCACTGAATGACTGTCGTGACCATCCTGAAAGACAAGACAAGAATTCAGGAACATGTCAAGGACTCGGCTCCTATGAACTCAACTGTGATAACTAAGCAGCATGTTGGACTTATTGTTCAGGTTGAGAAACTGTTAATCATTTAGCTGGAGGATCAATATAAACACCAAGCTCCTTTGAGTTTAGGCATCATTCAAGAAAAGGCTAGGAGTCTTTATGATGATCTAAAGCAACAACAGGGGTAGGGTTCTAATGCTGAGCTTTTTACTGCAAGTAGCAGGTGGTTTGTGCATTTTAAAGCAAGGGCCAATTTGCATAACATCAAGGTCTCAGGTGAAGCTGCCAGTGCTGATGAAGAGGCAGTTCATGCTTTTCCTGAGATATTGGCTGAAATCATCAAAGGGCGACTGTTGGGTTCAGAAAGTTTTTAATGTTGACAAAACTAGGCTCTTTTGGAAAAAAAATGCTGTCAAGAACCTACATTGCCAAAGAAATCCATGCCAGGGTACAAAACTTCTAATAATTGGCTCACTCCCTTGCTTGATGCTAATGCTGCAGATGACCCTTTAGTTGTGTACCATTTGGAAAAGCCCAGAGATTTCAAGGGACATTCCAAAGCATTTCTCTTAGTGAGATGGAAATTCAATCCTAAGGCATGGGTAAATAAGAACATTTTTGAGCATTGGTTTAACCATCATTTTGTGCCAAGTGTCAGGGATTATTGCAGCAAAAACAATCTTGCATTTAAAGCGCTGTTAATCCTCGACAATGCTCCTGGTCATCTAACCATCCTTGATGACAGGCATCCTGACATCAAAGTGGTGTTTCTGCCCCCCAACACCACCTCATTGTTGCAACCCATGGACCAGGGGGTAATTGCATCCTTCAAGACCTACTATCTTAGGCACACTTTTGCCCAGGTCAAAAGGGCAATTGAGAAGGATGGTGGACCAACTCTGAAGGAATTCTGGAAGGGCTTCAACATTTACCATGCAGTTAAGAACATTGGTGAGGCATGGAATGAAGTCAAACAATCAAACTTGAATAGTGTTTGGAGAAAATTGTGTCCTAAGATTGTGTCTGACTTCCAAGGCTTTACAGACAATATTGAAGAGTTGACCAAGAATGTTGTTGAAATGGGCAAAGAACTCAACTTAGACATTGCACCAGAAGATGTTGATGAATTTCTGGCATCACATTCTGAAGAATTAACCAATGAAGACATCATTGAATTGGAACAGCAAAAAGTGGCAGAGGAAGAGGATGGAGCCACTGGTGAAAAGACTCCTCCTCGTAAAGTCTTGACAACAAAAGTGTTGGCTGAATCATTTCAACATTTGGAAGCTGCCATGTCCCTGTTTGAGGAACATGACCCTGACATTAACCACAGTGCATCAGTGAATAGGGGCATGTCCAACATGTACAGCTGCTACAGATAAATTCAAAAGCAAAATAATAGAACATCTATCCAAACTTCCTTGGATACTTTCTTTAAGAAAGCAGACAAGACTGCAGGAAAAGACTCTTGAGAAGACTCCACCCAAGAGCCCTTCAAAAAGTCTAGCAAAGTCACCTCAAAGAAGTCCTTCAAAATAAATACAACTGTTATTTACAATATAAATACATAAATAAATACACATAGATGAGTAAGATAGCTACATTTATTTATTTTATATAATTGATTGAGTACTGTACAAAATTCTGGTTTATTTTGGGTGAAAATAAGGCGTTGGGCCTTGGTTCAGGAACCAATCCCCTATTTATAACATTGTTTCCTATGGGAAAATTGGTTCTGAGTTGCAACATTTTTACTTAAGACATGATTTTCAGGAACCAATTGTGTCATAAGTCCAAGGACAGCCTGTATACCTTGACTTCCAAAAAGTCTTTGATCTGGTATCATCTGATGTTCTCCAACAAAATTGGAGGATTGTGGGCTTAACTGCGCAATGTTAGGTGGGTATGAAGCTGGCTGCAGGGTAGGACCCAGAGAGTCCTAATGCATGGATCTATGTTGTCCTGGTGAGAAGTGGCCAGCGGTGTTCAACAGGGGTTGGTGCTTGGTCCAGTACTTCTCAACATCTTTATCAATGATTTGGATGTGGGGTAAAGAGCTCACTGGCCAAGTTTGCAGACAACACCAGGTACTGGAGAAGCGCAATCATTCTTAAAGACAGGTTACAGATACAAGTGGATTTAGACATATTAGTAAGTTGGGTGAGTTGGAACCATATGAAGTTCAACACTGAGAAATGTAAAGTGCTCCACCTGGGGATGAACAACCCCCTACACACCTACAGCCTTGGTGGCACCAAACTGACCAGCACCATAAACAGAAGGGACCTGGGATCAGAGACTTGCATGGCAAACCATGCAAGGAAAGGCTGAGGGACCTGGGATGCTTCAGCCTGAAAAAGGAAAGGCTGAGAAGGAACTTGGTAGCAGCTTACCTCTACTTCAGGGGAGTACATCAAGGGCTTGATGTACTTACAACTGTTCACCAGGGCACCCTTGGGGAAAACCAAGAGTAATGGCCACAAACTCCTGGGAGACCATTTCAGGTTCAACATTAGGAAAAACTTCTCCAGTTAGTGTCCAGGCTGTGTAATAAGCTCCCTCCAGAAGTGGTGCAGTTGCCTATCCTAGAAATCTTCAAGAGAAGACTAGACAATCACCTTGCTGGGGTCACCTGACTCCAGCTGTCTTTCCTGGCTGGTGCAGGGGGCCTGACCTAATGATCTTCCAAGGTCCCTCCAGCCCCTTACAATCTCTGAATCTATAATACCTCAGAAAAGGTACCCGGTAGACGTTTCAAGTTACTTCTTGTTTGCAAACAAAACCTGTTCAGAAAGTGTTACTGCACACAAATCAGGTGCTCTTTTCTTTTCTAGAAGTTCCACAGTACAAATTCTTTGTGGTCATAATAATGATTGAAAGCCATTCCAGTATGGTACCCAAAATACATACATTAAATTATTTCTTCATAGCAGTAGTATTGTGTTTTTGGTCATCTTGGGCTTATACCTTTGCTTTAATAATGATCAGTGTGGGCCGTTTTGCAGATAATTGCAAACACTGGCAATTTGCATTTAAGTTAACACATAAGGATATTATAGGCACTGTAAATTTTATGCTTTATAAAATGCAGGATTAGTTTGATACAGACCTCTTTTATGCACATCCGTTGGTTGATGTAGCAGATACTAATAAATTTTATCTGAAGAGTTTCATTGCATTCTGAATCCTTTTTTATTTGCATATTACCTCATTTTCATGGGAGTGCAGATGCTGTTACACTAACCTAAAAGTGGTATAAAGAGAATAATATTGGGAATTTTGACAGCACAGGAGTAAATGAGCATGCTACAATAATGCATGCAATGGGCAAGGGAGTCTGGGTTAACTGGAGAAAGGAGGCAGCCCAAGACTCCAGGTGTAGTGATGCCTCCCACGCTACAGCTATGAATTGTTTGATCTCCCATGAATGATTAGAAGTTAGGCTAAATTGGGCTGGTTACCACAGCTCACAGATTCCCCTCACTTCAAATGGCATAAAGTTAAGATGCCTAGAGGGCACTTGGCAGACAAGGTTCATTGGATAAATCTGATATCTTTTATTAGACCAACTTAAATAGTTGGAAGAAATTCTTCTTAGGAAGATTTTGAGTTTAAACACCCTTCATCAGGCTGAAGAAACATCTGCAGTTGGTGTGTGCTCTTCCTGGATGGCACTTAACACTCGTTAACAAGCCTGAATGTGTAATCCTTCACATTTTAACAAGGTTTAATTGTAACTTCCAATCTCACACTTTTCTGCACAATGCAACAGCTTCAAGTGGAAGTGAGCGTTGTTGTCCTCGCAGATTAATCTGATATTAAGACACTTTGTTGGGAGATAAATGCAGGTTTGAATCATCCCTTCTATTCAAGGAATAGAACTCCAGTCCTCCTTCATTTTAGGCAAATGTTCTAACTACTCAGAGATAGTAAATAAAGGTGATGACACTTCCAGCTGTGTTTTGAAGGACAACTGTGGCTTCCATACAATTTTATGTAGACCCTGAGGTGGTCAAATTTGAGCCTATATATTGGGTGGAACTCCTCAACCTACTTATTTGAACACAGTGGCGATATGTAGGTGGTACATAGGGGTGCATTTTTTGGTGAGTGAGATCAGCCACAGGAGACCCCTTCCCCCCAGTCACTGACTGCTGTCAGGGGTGGCACATGCCCCCCTGACTCAAAAGGCACTAGTCACCTATGTTTGAACATTTGCCCAGAATATACAAGACTGAGTCAGAAGGAGGGAAATGAAACTGAAAATAGTGCAAACCCCAAGCTGCCCTCTCCCAGGAAGTACACTATTTTTGCATTCTTAAATTGGTTCATACAAGTGCCCCAGGTGAAAAAATGGAAAGAAGCTCTTCATAATATTTTTGTAGTCTGCACGTTTTTAGCTGCTACCCTAGAAGGTGAACGCTGGGGGTTCAAAACTCTTGCAGGAAGGAGGAAGGGTTGTCTCCCAAACTGTATATTCTAATAAGAGAAGTGGAGTAACTCTTTAACTGAATACAAAAATTATGCAAAGTACAAATGTTTTAACAGGATGAGTGCCATCTGCTTTCACTGAAGACTGCTATGGATCACATGGTTTAGTCTTGTCCCTAAAAGGGAGCTCTGGGTTTGAATTTCCTACTGGAAGGAAGAAGGGTTATCTACCAGCTCTAGAAAAGAGGTAGGATGACAATGTAACAAGTGGGCAATGCAAAACAGAAATACTTTAAGTAAATAATAAACAAGTACAACAATTGGGGTGGGGGGAGAAGCAGGAGGTCTAGGTTCAAATCCCTTCCTGGAAAAGGAGAGAAAAAAAGATGACTGCTTGTGAAGCAAGGTAGGCAGAATGAATGGACTACTTATTCATCCAGCTGAGGTTGTTGAAGTGCAACAACTTCAAGGGGACAAATGGAAACCAATTTCTGCAATCTCCCTGTTGGGTGTTTGGTTGTCTATGCTCTTATCTCTTTGGCAGTGGAACCTGTGGGTTTGATTTCTTTCCTAGACAGGTTGATATCACAATAACTCTAGTTGGACTCTGCTTCTTTTTTTTTTAATAAGCAGACGAGTACACAGCCCCCAGATAAGAACCTCTGGGATGTAGATTCCACTCAGTGATCAGGTGTTGTAACATTAAGCCTATAGAGTCCAATTTAGTCAATCAGGTGCTGGCACTTAATTCTGCCCTGAAGGAAGGTGCACTCATAGTACATGTGCTGCTAGTTAGGCCCACCCTTTCTCATGAAGGACACTGCCAGAAGAAGCACCTCAAATTGCTGACAATTAGAGCCTGTCATATTAGAAACCACCATTCAGGTTCTTCACTGACATGAGAAGACCTGAGCTCACAACTTCCAGCTTTATAGCCAAACACTTTAAACATGAGATTACAGGGTTCCCAGAAAGTGTTCTCCCATCAATGCTGTTGAAGGGGTTCCATCTACCATGTGTACTTACTTATTTAGTTAATTACTTGGCAAGTAGGAACTAAAACATGGGACCTTTGCTTTGCTTTGTTTAAATGAAAAGGCTACAAAGGACTAGGATGGCACTATTTTAATCTTTCCTGTAGACAGCATTTTACTTTGCAGACGTAGTTAATAAAGTCTCTGTCTCAGGGATCCAAGGATGATGGTATGTTTGGCATGACAGACTATGTAGTAGGGACTCGACATCTCTCCATGGAGTCCCAGTTATCCAGCTGAGCAAATGGTCCTCACTCCCATAAGAATGTAATGACTGGGGTTTTGATAGCATAAAGTTGCCTCTCCTAAGGATGATCTGGCTGCTCACAAAAGCCAGGGTAAAGGGAAAGGTATAGAGACAAGGAGAGGGAAAAAGAACATGACTCTGACCGCAAGGGGGATTTAGAGGCTTCTGTCGATGGCAAAGATTTTGTATCTTCCCTCACCAAGTCGCATCCCATGTACTCTCCTTTCTAATATGCATGGAAATGAAAGAGTACCTTCAGCATAGAGGACCATAGTATTTTCAGCAGAAGAGACCATGGGCTCCTGAAGAATGGAAAGGATTCTTTGAAGTCTTTGGTTTAGCCATTTCTGAGGCACTTCAAAAACATGACTGTTGGCTTGTTTCCTTGTCATTGAAAGGATTACCTCATGGTAGATGCCTTCCTGAACCCACGAGCTAATGTCCTCTGCTGGGTTGTCATTTGTCATTGTACAATTCCCACTTTGCTACCAAGTGCCTTCCCCCCCATGGATTCAGATGAAGTCTACTAGAAAGAAGAGGAGAGGAAACTTATTCAGGATTCTATCTTCAGTATCCTCCCTGCCAACCCAGGCTTTTTCTCTCTGTCTCTTTCCCTTGAGTCCTTCTATATGAAGTAATGGGGGAAGATGCTGAACCTTAATATGCCTGGCCCAAGGCAGCTTCAAGCAAAAAGGAAAAGGGCAGGCCCTCCATGAGGTCTAATGCCTCCTGGTGCTCCAGAATAACAAGGGGACTCTCAGGACAGGGTCTAGAGCACAATACCTATTCTAAAAGAGCCAAGGGACACCATTAAGCCAGGAAAAAAGTAGAATCAAGGGTAAATGATTCCCAACCTTGAAGTTACCCATGGAAGCGCTGGAGTCCCAGCAGCCACAGATAACATAATCCATCAAAATGAAACTTGCACTTGCCTGGGTGTAAGAGATGGAGATAAAATGTCACTTACGCTAAATCCAGGGAGGACGATAGTGTATTGCAGTACAGTCCTGTCTTGGTTTCTCATGGAGGGAATCCAGACCTTGATGTGCCAAAGGACAAGATGGCAACTCAAAAATTAATAAGCAGGTGAAGAGATGTTAAACATCCCAGGCTTTTATATAGAGTTTCAAAGCAACCTCAACTAAGCCCTTTCCCCTGACTATGTATCTCATATATCTGCTTCCCCTATCCTGCAGGTTATGCCACTCTGAAATGGGGAAAACTTTGTGGCCATTACCATTCATGTCTGATTCAAAAACAGTGGGTCAAGAAGATTAAAGACACCCCTCTTGCTCCTGAGTTGTAAAGAAATGACTGGGAGAATCTCTCTAAAGAATCTCAGTGTCTGTGGGAAAGAAAAGCTGGTTCATTAAAAGTTCATCTCAGAAGACATTAGTGACTATTTTTTGTGAACCTTCAGCTCCTAGATTCCATTGAGCCTTGAAGCTTTCACGCCCCTGCATGAGTGGGTGCTATGTGACTGCTGATTAGTGGAACATGTGCAGAACCTGGCATCCTTGCCTCCAAAACTGTTTACATGCCAACATGGGGAATGTAATGACATAATTATATAATTGTAGCCTGCTGTGCACTACATGATGTCGATGAGATGAGTATTTTTGCATGGAGTAGCTTTGGAAGATGATGTCTTTGCCTTATAGTCTTCCTGGTAGGCAGTACTGGGCCTAGTTGCAAGGAGGGTAGAGATTCAAGTACATTATCTGTTCCTGTATTCCAGGAACACTTCATGCTTCACTCCTTGCCCAGCAATGGATGAGATCCTTTGACTGACAAATAGGAACCTATGCACACCATGCCATATGGGGTTTCCTGTTGGAACTATGAATAAACACTCCTCTCAACCTATTGTCATATATTTGTCTTTTTATTGTTATCTGGTATCTAGCTGCATGGAGTACTTCTTCTTGCTTGCTTTCAAATGCAGTTATCACCTGACCTTTGGGATTTATTATGAAGTTTTGCCTGGTCCTGATTCTGCCTAATTCATGGAGTAAGTTTATGTAAGGCTTACATGAGGAAAGTGACTCCCTGGGTCCTTTCTATTGTGTCCCCTTTCATAGACAGTTCAGCTGAAGGTATGGCTTGAGACAACATGATGTTCAATTGTGAAGCCTCAAATTCCCTTGGCTCTGGCTCTATCAGTTTGCTTATAGGCAATTCACAAAGTGGAGTGAATGGGGCTTGGGCCCAATTGGCTCTCTGGGTTACCTTCATCTGACCCTTTTTCACATCCAGTTTATTTGATAGGCTAGGAGGGCCAATCCTTACACTTCAGCGTGAAACCTTGGATCGCCATGGCTCAGGTCCGTTACATCTTCTTCATAGGTTTGGGTAGGTGATGCCCACTACCTTTGTTCGGCAGCCTCTTTGAGCTTTTGTCATCACAACCACTCACTATCTGGCAGGCAAGGAAGAAAACAATGGCTTCCTAAGGGTGAACATTATTGAATTTTAGCAATTTTTAAACTGAACTGGAAGCGTACAGGTGGGAGTGAACCTAAAACCACAAACAAACAATAATCCAGCTCAAGGGCAATAAAGAGTGGCTGCAGGTGGGGACAGTCAATGAAGGAGTGAAAGAGGTTATCCTCAATGCCCCTGGGGCAAAAAGGGCAGGCCATTGAGGTAGCTGGGTCAAAGTGGGACGCAAATGTAGCAGTGGCTGGGACGCCATGTAGCAACTGCCACTGCAGGTCTCCAGTTTTCTTGGTGGTTGGTGGCTTATACAATGTGTGCCAAGCTGGGTGGGCCGGCCACTGGGAAAGCTGGCCGGGGCAGGGTCTGCCAATGTGGGCTGGACATTTCTGACAGAAGAGAGGTGAGGCTGCACCCCTGGTGGGAGCTCACTCAGAAATGCAGTGCCTACTCTCTCAATATCCATGCACAACAGCCTTCTCTCATCGTCCAGATTGAGGACCAGTTCCAGGAGAGTAATCTCCACCTTCTTGGGGGGAGAGAGGTCATTCTGCTCTCAAGGTTGCTTGAGACACTCAGAAAGGTGGATCTCCATTTCACTAGCTTTTCCATGCAATTAGGTAGGCTGGGACATGGCTGAGAGGCCAACAAACTCCTCTGCTGCCCCGAGTCAGGCCTCCAGAAGAGAGGCATTCTGTATCACCTTTACAGCCACCCAACTCTGGGAGTGAGGGGTTGGTTACTCCTGTAATCACCTCCCCCACCCCGAGTCATCCCCAGTCATTGCCACATGCAACAGGTTCACCGGCAGGACAGCCAGAGTGGGGTCAGGCTCTCCAGCAGGGGCCCCGTCAGCACCAGCCGAGGAGGGTCCTGGCAGGGATGGGGTGTCCTGAAAGATCCCTTTCATGCTGCTCCCAGGGTCTGGATGTCATGTGCCATGCTGCACACCTAGAGCCTAGCTGCTGGACCCATCCACCTTTCCCCACTGATGGAAGTCTTCAGGGATGTTTCTGGGCTACTGCTTCACCCTGCTGAGCAGCTCTCCTCAGCTCTTGTAAACCCTGCTCTTCTCTCTTCTCTGTCCCAGATGTGTTCCCCTCATGCTGGGCATACAGCTCCTTTTATATGCTCCAAGGCTCCGCCCCTGAAGTCTTCCAACCTGAGCGTTGCAGTCTTCAATCAGGTACATGGGGGACGTGGGGAGTGGGGAGGGGGACTCCTCTCCCCCACCCCTCAGGTAAGGGGCATGACTGCACTCCTCTTGCTGCCTCCAAAAAAGCAAGATTTCAAGCCTGGGACTCAATCTAAGCTCCAAAAGGCAAGCCTGCTACATAACCATGCTGAATTCTAGTACTCTTGCTAAAATCATGTTGCTAGGTTTTTGTTTGTAGTCATGTTGGGCTAAGCACATAGGCAAGCAAGGTTCTTCAGTTAGATGTGATATCTTCAGTTGGTCTGATAAAAGATATCACATCTGCCTTACTAAAAACATGCACTTTTATATACATAGACCACATCCACACAAGGATATGGCTATGTTCCTCTGGTTAGGTGGGATCATGCTGCGTAGGCATCATTTTATTGGGCCTTGTCCTGGAGTTTGCTGGTTACTAGTTGTAGGGTAGGTCTTGTGGCTAAAACAAGGAAGGAATCAGTAGTTAAGATACGAATGGCTGGTGGGCATGGCAACTCTGACTGGGTTTCTGAATTGCCCTCCAACACTCTTTTATTTCACTTCAAAATAGTAGTGCAGGAATCCAGCCATGTTGTTTGGATCAAGGAGCAATATATGAAAAAAGAAGAAAAGAAAAGCTAAATGGGTTGATAAACTTCATGTAGCCTCAGTGCCTCTAAATGGTGGACTTCAGGTAGGAATACTTTGTCATTTCATCTGGTATTTTCTGTCTAGTAACAACTTTTAATCTGATTGTTGGTATGACTTGCTCACACTAGATTCAAGAACTCTTTATTTTCTCACGTTTTTCTTCCTGGAAATATATTTATAGCCAAAAAATGACTACATAACATTTATATCTGTCTTTTTACACTCAAAATACAATACATTCTCTAAATTTCTCATTGTAACTAATTTTCTCCAGCCCTCAGATCAACCCTCTTCCATACCCTCTACAACCTCATCTTTAAAAAATAAATATCAGATCAATATGCTATTTTCCATCACTGTTCTCACCAATACTATATTCAGAAAGCAAATCACCTCCCTAGTTCTCACTACCTCTTTATTTATACATCCAAAGAAGGGATTAATTCTCTTGCCACGACTGAGAACTCCAGTTGAGTTCCTTGTCCACTATTGCTCCTGAACCTTTAGCAGTCACTGTTTTCCAGAGGCAAGGATGCAAAAATTTTATTTCTTTGTTCTACAGGAATGACTGGCATGCTTTGCTCCTTCCTACTTGGCCTTACCTTTGGCACATTTTAATTAGCTGTAATATGAATGTTGCAGACCCAAAAAATTATATGCATGCCCTCTCTTGCATAGCAGCAAATGGGCATCCAGTCCCATTTTCATGTTGGCTAGCAACACAAACTTAGTTCCTAGGCAATAGAAACATGCAGGTTCTTTCAGGCTGGATCACAAGCTGTAGTGGGGATGATGTGAAGCACGACACTGGGAAGCTCCACTTGCTTGGAGAATTTTGCTTTGGTGCACTCAGGAATGGCTTCTTCAGGATGCTTTCCATAGTTTCATATTTTCATAGTTGGTAGGGTCAGAGGGGACCTGAGCAGATCATCAACTCTGACCCCCTGCCATGGCAGGAAAAAGTACTGGGGTCCCCAGCAAGGTGTTCAGCCAGCCTCTTCTTAAAGACCTCCAGGGTAGGAGCCAGCACCACTTCTCTTGGAAGTTGGTTCCAGATCCTAGCCGCCCTGACAGTGAAGTAGCACCTCCTGATATCTAGTCTGAATCTACCCTCTGCCAGCTTGTGACCGTTATTCCTAGTCACTCCTGGCAGTGCTCAGGCGAATAGGGACCCCCCCTGCAGTGCTTGCTGGTCCCCTCTGACTAGTTTGTAACAGGCCACTGATCCCCCCTCAGCCTTCTCTTGTGGAGGCTGAACAGGTTCAGGTCCCGTAGCCTCTCCTCATAGGCCCTGCCCTGCTGTCCCCTGATGATGTGAGTGGCCCTTCTATGGACCCTCTCCATGTTGTCCACAACCCTCCTGAAGTGTCGCACCCAGAACTGGACGCAGTACTCCAGCTGCGGCCTGACCAGTGTCGCACAGAGGAAGAGGATCACCTCCTTGGACCAGTGGCTTGTGATCAGACTTGCACATCCATGTTCCTCCCAAAGGTGAACTGGTGGACTTGCTCCATTCCAAAGAGCACAGCCAGGAGTTCCTTTTCAGTTTGCACATGCTCTCTTTCTGCATCAGTCAGGGCAACAACTTGCAAATGTTGTTTTGCTAGTTCTGCATTAATGTTACTCCTTGGCCTCCAAACGCACACCATTGCAGCTGTAGTTACTTTGCTGAGTTGTAATACTTTAAGATGGGTGCCTCATTTATAAGTTTCTTTATCCTTTCCAATGCCTGCTCCTGGGCTTCTGCCCATTTCATTGCTTCCTTCTTGTGCTTTAGCTGTCTCAAATGTCTGCAAGCCTCTGAGAGATGTGCACGGAACGTGGAAAGATAGTTAGCTGTGTCTATTAATCTTTGGACTCTTTGCATCTTGTGGTCGTCTCTAATACAGGAGTTTGTTATGTCCCCAAAATTACATGTGGATGCCCGTATTTCCAGCTCTATAACACAATTGCCTATTCCTTCTTCTGGATCCTGATTCCAGGTTAAAAAAAGACAGTATGTTGTTTGATACTTTCCAGTAGGATCATGGTTTCAGTTCCCTATATCTTTACATCAAATATTTTGGACAAAAATGTTCTATAGGAGTTGATGCCAGAGGCCTTTTTGAAAATTATAGTCAAAATAGTTCTTTCCACAAAGCTAAGAAAAAGACATTTCTCTGGAAAGCTTTAGTGGTTTGTGGCAGAGACCTGAGATTTCTGAGGAAAGTAGTCTAATTGTCAATGATGTATTATTTGCTGCCCCCAAGAAACACCACCCAACCATACTGAACTTATGAAAAACTGCAACCCACACATACTTGGTTCAGACCTTTTGGATTTTAACAGCTACATTCCCATAAGATTCCATCTGCACAGGACATGCTGCAGCTGTGGACTAACCAAGACCTCCCTCGCAATTGTAGCTCCGAGCTGCTGCAAGACGCTGGGCATCTTCATTAACGTCAGGGAGTCTGTCTCCTTCATGCTGTCAGGGCCAGATTATCTTCCACTGATTGGGTGCATTGGTGAACTTAGGCACCTAAATGCAATTCTATATTATGCTGGTTGAATTCCTGAACAAATCCTAACACAAATGATGGGTGCATCTTCCTCACTCTTTCCTTATGACTCAATCTTAAGGGTCAGATGATGGTATATTACATTAGTATCTCTTAGCATTTAACACTTTCAGTTACTGAGGCCTTGTCTACATTTGCCTGATCCTAGCAGCCTCTAGCATATTTGCGTATACACATGCAGCTCCACTGCAGCAGCTATATTGGTACAGTGCAATGTGAATCTCAGGAAAGTTGCTGAAGGAACCACTAAAGCTGGGAAAAGGCATGGGAGCATATATATGCATTTGCCACCAGATATGTGATGGTGGCAGAAGCGTCTTCCCTTTAGGCAGAGCTTTTGTGGCTTGGCTGGAGGAAATAGAGGCTTGATGTGCTATCACAAATATATTCAAAGTTCTATTTGAAGAATTGGAACTCTTTAAAAGATTATTGTAGGGCAGATTATGTCTTGGAGTCATTGGATCAAACTGAGGCCTGAAGCAGCTATGCCTTTGTTGGACTGCTTTTCAAATATTGACAAGGCCTAGCTCCACTTTGTTCTTGATATATGATATTCATTTACAGGGCTTTGTGGAATTACACACACACACAGCACTTTTACATTTAATAAACACAACTTATTTTCATCCTCTATAACTGTATTTATAACCTGTTTAACCATATATATAGCACATGTACAATCTATATTGATCTATGATTCTATTTTTTTTAATTTGCTCTGCTTTCCAATACCGTAACATATGAAAACATTTACACTTGTAATTTTGTGGCACTGCCTAAATAAGTTATTTATGTAAACTAAAAGATTGTGCTATCAAATCTGATTTTTCTTCTTTTCATTTCATTGACTAAATACATTGCACTTAGAACTACATTTTGTTTTGCAACCCAATATTAAAAGCTTATTAAGGGATTGCTACTCTCTCTTCAGTTATACAATTATTCCCTTTTCTTTGGTAGATGTAATATATAATAGTAAGTTTGGTATTAATAACATTTAGGCATTTTATTTGGCTATATGCTACTTATATTCTTCCTTCGTCTTGTCTAATATTTTATATGAATTACATGGTTAAAAACCACTTTGTATGGTTAACAATCACTGGGTGACACGATTGGAATCTTTTCAAAATGAAAAGACTCAATCCTGAAACTCTGGATAACACAAGTTACCTTCCTCTGACCAATCACCTATATTCTGCTCTATCAGAAATATAAATACATAAAAAACTTTATTTCTGCCAATAGAGCTCTGTTCATGATAACATGAACAAAATTATGTCCATTAATTTTGGCAGGAATTACTTGGCTAAGTTACTTCTTGATGGGACCGTAGTTTTTAAATAAGTTGCAGCAATAACACATTAAAATTCACCAGTACTGAGCAGGATGTAAAGTAATGCACGCTCACATTAACCATCATCTAGGAAAATATTAAATTGGGACATTAGACAGATTGGAGAATTTATACCACTGATTATCATTTTGTCCAAAAGAATCTGAGTCTCATGGAAATATAACTGTCCAACAGACAATTCTCGCCTGTCAATCATAATCAAAGGTGGCAAATGCAGAGACAAAATGAATTTCTCCTTATATATAAAGGAAAGTAGTCATTCTCTCTCTCTCTCTCTGTGTATATGGGGGAATACAGTCTTTACATATAGATGGTCTTATTTTACATTTTAGAATGAAAATGGTTTAAAGGTTCAGATTCTACCCAGAGATACATTCCTGTTCACTTAGGTAACTAATGGATTTTTTTAGAGAAGTAGTAAACTGCTCCTCTTTATTTAATACCTTTTCTTCATCAGTTCCAAACTTATTGATGACATCATTAAGGTTCCTCCATTTGTGCTGCTTGTTAGATATTCAGCTGTACCCCTTTGATCATGTATCACCACTGTATACTCTGTCTGCTGTGCACTGACTGTATGTAATTATTTAGATTATCTTGAAGAAGTCAGCTTCAAGATGCTCATATCTGTGAGGTTTGAAATCTCAGGTTCATGCTTCACCCAGCTTTAGAATGATATAAATCAAACAAATACTGCAGCCTATACATGCTAAAAAAGGTTATAAAATAAAGCAGTTCAGAAATTTTATTAGTGCAAATAAATCGCTGCATTCATTAGTATCAAAATGCAGCACATCTCAGTATTCAATTATATTTTTGATTTTTCATAAAACTGTGGTGCATATAAGCCATAAAGCCAATTACAATACATGTTATTTAGTGGAACATGATTCAGTGCTCTAAATCAGAGGTTGCCTGTTTAACTAGAATACATTTTTAAAATAAATGTTGGAGTAATCAAAGGAGTATAAACAGATGATTAACAATGTAAAGTAATGATGATAGTTTTCAATAACCTCCTGAATTAGTAGGATTATGTAGAATTGAGTCTTTAACAGGATTCTCAACCAAGGCTCCATGACATCTTTTTAAGGGTGTCAGGTAAAACTAGCACTGCAGACACCTATAAGTGCTTCACAAAATGAACTCAGAAAGTGCATCCCCCTGAACAGAAACGTGCATTTTCCTGGGGAGAAATAGCAGTTGCATAATATATGCTTCTTGTCCCCGAGGAATGATTGCATACATGCACTTTAGCATGTGGCATGTTGCCCTGGGTGGGGTAGGGGACACTGGAGCCAGCACCTAGGCTGGCTCCAGCAGCCGTACCTGGGGTCTTGGAGGCCTCTGGGAGCTACAGACTCAACAATCTGGCATCAGGGAGCCTAGCCAGCATCTGGAGTGTGGCTCTGGCCAGTCAGGGTCTGACTTCAGGTGGCACACACTGCTACCATGTGCGCTGCCCCACTTTTTTTTTTAGGTATGGGTTTTTTTGACACAAGGATCAACCAGTGACAACCCCCCCCATGCTGCAAATGTTCAGTGTGGGGGATGCCTGCATGTGGTGTGTGGTGCCACAGATGGCTCTGTTCTGCCACATACTGCACATGTGCACTTGTCTGTATTCATCCAGAGATTTCGAGCAGGACTTAATAGTGTCAAAAACATTCTGATTTGTTGTAGTCTTTCTGAGATCTTTATAAGAGAAGAATTGCTCCATTTTTCAGTAATAAAAAATGAGCGAAAGCTAAACTGGCATTTTTAAAGGGGTCCCTTGAGTCTGATGAGGGGGTACCTTGAATCTAACAAAGTTGAAAACCACTCTTCTATAGTCTGTTTCTTGTGTGACTCAGTAGTGGCTGATAAGTGGTAGAGATATGCCTTATAATTGGTGCTGTGGGTGAGACCTAAGTGATGGTTGAGGCTAGAGGCAAGTTTTCATTATTACTGCTGTTCCCTGATCCAACCACCCTTCTCTGCCCCCTCCTCCACCACTTCCCTCACCAGTTTTCAGTTGACTTTGGCAGAGTTTGGCTCAAAAGTTTGTTCCAGCTGTTAGAAATCAGAAAAATATGGCGCCTTGGCCACACACACCCTTTTCTTCAACATGACCCCTATGTCAAGGGCCAAGATACACACCATGTCACCATGTCACATTGGGATTTCCCATATACAACACGAATCCTCAGGTTGCTAGTTAAGCTGGCTGTCCATCTGTTCTACACAGCTGGAGTGATGCAGGGCAGGAAAGAATTTAAACTAAATTTCACAGCAATACTGGAATCATGCAAACTAAACAACCCTTAAATTGTGTCAGTAGCCTATTAAAAAAATGAGATTTGGCTTTGATAATATATTCATGTTTGTAGATTTTATGTTTCACAAATGGGGAAACAAATGTAATGGTGAGGGAGTGCTGAGAAAATGGGTTTTTATCTCTACTACATTCCCCATTTGGCTGCACCTCACTTCAACTCCTTGCTGAAGAACAGTTTGCGGTTTTGTGGTTTTAGGATTTTTCACACAGCCTTTTAAAGACTTAAGCCTCACATCCATTATATGTAAAACCCTGAATAAAGGTGTTAACAGTTTCCAATCAGCTTCAAAGAGTATATTTTAATGATGCAAACACTGAGTAGATACACAAATACTTAAAATAGCATTAAATAGTGTAAATAACATTTGGAATATTTATCAATATCTTTTAAATATAATTGTTAGTGAACTTACTTCTGTTCTTCCAGTTGCCCCTCCTCTCTTTCATCGCTTTCACACATATTAAAACGCAAGGGTTTAATGTAACTTTATAAATATTTATGTGTGTGTGTGTGTAAAACTGTAATAATGTTATAATGTTAACCTTACATATATAGCAGAGATATAAAAAAGCATATCCCCCACTGAACTTCTTTCAGAGAGGATTTTTTAGGCTTTGTAGTGTGCCTATAATATGTAGTATCACCTGGACTCTTCCGGGATTTAGAAGGAAGGCAGCTTTTTGGTCTTTAACAAACCCATCAGAACCTTGTCAGCAAACAAATTATCTAGGAAACTTCAACGCTAGCAGCATTTTCAGCCCCTGGGTTAAGACTTGCATGATCCCCATAGATTCAGCTAATATGGGAAATCTGTAACCTGTGACAAAGTAGAGACAAGCACTGGGACTGGCATATAAAATAGTCATCCTATAGGGCAGTATCTCCCCCCGAAAAAACCCAGCTAAGGAAGTATAAGCCCTCACCTCATACACATCTGTTCTCATTTTTTTTCTTCTTTATCTAGGACAGAATCCCAGTTTAAAGTTGCTGATATAACTATTTGTAGATTCCACAAACTGTGTAACTTCTATCAACGACAGTTTGTCTACACTAAACAAAGATGGAACTGCACTCACTTTTATCCAAGCTGGTAATAGGATTGCAATCTAGCCTTTGTAATAGATCAGTGGTTTTCAACGCTTTTCAACTTGTTTTGAGGTCCCCTAAACATTTTTTAATGGAGGCGCAGACCCCTTTGGAAATTTCAGACGGACCCCTTTGGACTTTAAGTGTGGATATTCATAAGTACTTTTGATTGATCATAGCCATCTTTTGCAGACCCTTAGACATAGTCTTTGGACCCCCAGAGGTCTGCAGTTGACAGGTTGAAAACTACTGTAATAGACATATCTGTTGAGTCTGGAGAGGTCAATTATTGAGTGTTTTAGACTCATTTCTGAATAAACTTCCCTATCAAAAATCTGTCCTCTGATTATATTGAAAATGTAAGTGCCATACTGGGTGAGACCACAGATCCATCTAGCCCAGTATCCTACATCCCACATTGGTATAGAATATGAGGGGAAGAGTAGTTATACAGGGCCTGCTTAGACTGATCTTTTCCTTGCCCCTCTTCTCTTAGAGCTTCTAGCACTTAGAGCCTAAGAAGCCCATATTTGTACGCCTATATATATTGTTTAATACCCACTGATGGACCTTTCCTGCATGATCTTTTCCAGTCCTCTTTTGAACCTCCCTAAAATCTCAGGTGGTTACTCAATCTGGCTAGTCAGGTTCCCAGCTCTTATTGAAAACCTCCATATCAAGTACAGCTATTCTTCAGCATGCCTAGTTAACCAACCTATACTACATAGTGATTTTTTTGTAATCCCTGCAGTTGTCCAACTCTGCATATGTACAGAGACAAAGGACTAAAACAAAAGACATGGCTCTTTCCTGCTCCTTTTCTCTTATTCTTTGGGATTTAATTAAAATAAAATCAAAGGTTGCAATACAAAGTGTGTGAATTACATAGCAAAGAGAAATTAATGGCAAATTACTGACTGGAACAAAAGCTTTATAGTCCTAGCTTTGTAGTCAAGACACTGCTCCAGTAAATAATCTGCTGTTTTGAATCCAGATTCTGGGAAACAAACACCTCCCTCAAATCATAATTTTTTCTGTTCATAATCCTTAGAACCTTGGGCCGTGTGTAGATGAAATGAGGGGCGCGTGTGCATGACACTTTAAAGCAGGCTAAATGCTGTTAATGTTTGCCTGTGTTGGCAGCATATTGTGCATTAATTCCACCTGCTGTAGGAAATATGGTGGTGTAATGTGCCTTAAATGACTTGGGGTGGAGCAATTCTGCCCCTACAGCTGTGGAACAAAGCACTGGGCTCCGTGCAGCTCGGGAGCTCTGCAGAAAGCCCTGCAGGCAGCCTGGCAGCAGTCTGGGAAGGCAGGCTCCACCCAAGAAAGGGGGAAAAAAACCCGGCAAGCCTGATCCCCTCCTGCAGCCTGCCTGCCTGCCTGCTTGAGATGTGCAGGGGCCCAGTGCTTCTCTCCGCGGCTGCAGTGCCCCCTGGTACTGCCCAACCTGGGTGCTGCCTGCATAGGGGCCACTGCTGCCATGGAGGGAAGCACCAGTCCCCCGGGCAGCCCAGGGACTGCTCCATCCACCGACAGCATGCCTTCCCCTCCCTGCTGCTGGAGAGGCAGGTAAGTGTGGGGTGTGTACATGACACAGGGATTTAAAGGGCCCTAAATTGAAGCAGTGAGTTTTTAAACCCACCACTTCAATTTAGGGCCCCCGTTTCATCTACATATACCCTTGGTTGCTAATATTAGGCATTTGGTCAAAGATGGAGTGAGCATGGGGAGTGAACTATCTGATCTTTTCTAGATTTTGCTTAGATACTTCTCTCTTTGGAGATAATTTGATTGCGGGAAAAAATCTCTTTTGTGAAACATATTCTAAATAATGAAGAACCAGAAACACAACTGACCTCTGTTATGATAAAAAGCTGCATACCATTTTTTTTTATATTTAGCCTCAGCAGTCTCTTGAGATTTCCCAGATCTTCCATCTACAACAGGCTTGCCTGATGTTCCTTATCAGGTTGGGTTTTCTTAAGTCTCTGCAAATGAGTGTTTATAGTGGCAAGGCTGGTTTATTTCATACAATGCCTATAACATCATAATCGCATTACAAAAGTTTGGCAGTGTTCACAGCTGCAGTAAGTCATGCTAATAGGTGATTTCCAATTTCTGATGTTGAAAACCTGCTGCTATACAGAAGCTGATTGAATAAGTTTGTTAGCTGGCAAAGGTTCACTAATTTTTTTTTCTTCCCTAAGCTGGGTCCAATACTTATCCAGTTTGTAGCTTTTAGAAGAAACTTCAATAGAAGATGGATAAACTGGAATGAAATCTGAACACTCTCATTTCCAACTACAACAAAACCCCAAACCAAGCCATATTTAAAGGTTGAAATAATTTTAGTAAAAGGGACAGTGTCAAAAGAAAGCACAGTCATTTTTATGACACAAGTTGGAAGTCATTTCAGGTTATATAGCCCTTTGAGTCCTTACCTCCCTCTTTGTGTGTGTGGGCGGGGGTGGAATGTTACAGTGACATGGTCTCATTTTAAAGACTTTTTTTCTCTCATTTCTTACTGTGGAAGCCACAGCAGGAGACATTTATAGAGGGACAGTTCCAATAAAGGACTTCAGTGCCTGGAAAGGTAGGTATCACAATGTCTAACACGTATGCATCTGGACACTACAGCATACTTCAGAAGTGTGAACAAGATACACATCTTCCTTATACTCTGCCTGGGGACAGACACCTCAGACTGGTGACTGAAAACAGCCAGCTCTCTGAGGAGGGAGTTAGCATTGTTAAAGGAGTTCTTGCCTAAAGCTAACAAACAGAAAATGCTCACAGGGATGGGTCCCATCCTATTCTCCACCTCAAAATGTTTCACTCGTGGCTGTAGGGGGTATTTCCAGTTACTCCTTTGCTTGACATGCATCTAAACCACATCTCCAATCACCTAGAAGAATGCCCTAACCACCCAGTTAAACACTAGTAAAATAATCTAACACTAAATACCTCTTGTGCCATGAATGCTTCTTCAGAGCCTGCATTCAAAAAATTAAACTTACATGTTTTAACTTGGCTCAGCATCCTTGCAGAAAACACAAAAGCAATACCAAAATAGACATGTTTAACAGTACATAATGTTCCCAGTTAGGGTAAGAAGCATATTTTAAACTTTCAGTGCTGCACTCAAGACACCGCTAAATTCAGTGTGATTGTAAAGTGAACTGATTGACAGCTCTGGGTACCAGAGCTTTATTTATCCAATGTGGCATTGTGCAAGCAAGTTTCTTCACATTGCCATCACCAATTTGCCTTAACTAGAAGGTTCATAATGTTGTGAAAGAAAGATTTTGTCAACCATGTTGATAGTTTTTGTCATGTGATTTCTTGTCCTCTGGGAATTGGACTGATACTACCAAACTCATTTCACTTAGGCCACTGAACACCTATCAAATAGCAATATATTTTAGGCACAACACTGAAGAATCGGATTTATACTTATTTATATGAAAGGATTTAGCCCAGTCTCAGACAGTTTCAATTTGTATACCTACAATGACATGGCTCCAGTTGTTTGCACAATATTTAAAAAAGTACATCCAAATATCCATTTGTGCCTGCAGAGCATATTCTTTGACATCCAACTCCAGGTTCAAAAAACAGAGACCAGATGAAAATACTTTTTTTTGCAGAGAATGTCTGCTTTTAATTTTTGTTTTTTTTTTTAAATAAGCTCCAAAACCCCAAAGGGTTTAGCTAGAAACTGTCATTTTTTGTTTTAGGGGATTTGAACTTTTTAAAAGGCAAAATGATGAAGAATTATGATTGGTTTCTGGTAGGAGCAGAAATTATGAATAGAAATAGGTATTTCTTTGACACAAATCTTATTTGCTAAGAATGTACACAGAGACCTAGTTTCCCGAACACAGAAGTAATGAAACAAGAGAAGACAGTTTCCCTGTTCTTCATTTCAAGCCTTCTTCCAAGCAGCATTGTAACTAGAAGCTTTTTCTCAGGGTCAGTCTACAAGTTTTTGCTCACCGTTCCCAGCTTTCTGCTTCTTTCTCTCTGTACCTCTTCAATATCTCTGCTGTATCTGCATACACTATACTATACTATACTATACTATACTATACACTCACACAGTGTGTGTTTTGTGTAGTGGCCCCTACTGTTTCAAAAGGAGCTTAATTGCTTTTGGCTTCTGAATGAAAGTATTTGTTATAGGCACCAACATCATGAGCTTTCACCCAAACTAACAGAATATAACAAGGATAGACTATGACAAAATGCAGCTCAATTTAAAATTATAGTAATATATCTGAGCAATAAACTCACCAACATAGGAATTTAGTGAGAAAGACAGAAACCTGGAAAGCAGTAATACTTTCTTGGAAGCCAATCCCAAAGGAAACAGTGGGAAAAACCATTACTTGGCTCATTGATTTCAATAACAAATTCATCTAAGAAGTATGGAACCAGGCACATATATCATCTTTGGGGGGGGAACCCCCCCCCCCCAAAAAAACCCCCCAAACAAACCTGTATTCATAAAAATAGGATAACATCATTGCAATAGACACACTAAATAGAAAAAGGAATGTAATTGTCCCTTTCCATCTATAATTTCTATGAGAGCTACATTTTTAGGTTCTTATTTTATGTGCAGTTATACCCTCTAAGGTAATGCATTATCCCTTCCCATTCAGAAGTGGGAAAGGAACAACTTTTATGGCTTCATTTCCCACTCCTTCTGGACCCCACAGAGTGTATTCCATGGGATACAGAAACACAGGCTGTCAGTGCAAGGTACAGGCAGGCTGAGTGGGGAAGATGCACTCATCAGCCCAGAAGAAATTATTATGGAAAGAAAACATCTCCTGTGGCTGCAAACAACACCCAAACCCAGCCCAAATCTGGGCTTAGGCAGCTTGCTTTAAGCTGCCCAGTTGATTAAGCTGCTACTCCTGGTTTAAGCTGGACCTAAACTAGAAGTAACATATGCAGCCTTTTGCTACTGCTAGGAGCAATGTGAAGGACCCAATGTAAGTAACTCAGGGTGTGGGAATGGGCTGGCAGTGCTGGGGACTGGTGGGTCCAGGGAGAATTGATGAACATTGTCCTATATAGCAGGGGTGGAGCTGGGGGCACTAAATATAGCCCAGTCAGGGTAGGGGGTAGGAATAACACAGGTCTTGGGCTAGAATTAGCTGCTGGGATTTCCCAGCCCCAGGGCTGTGTTGCTAATGCGTACAGCAGTTCAAAAGATCAGGTTAACCCTTTCCTAGATTGTGTTAAGCATTTCTCCATCTATGTTAAATCGACCACAGCTTTTCCAGCCAAATTAAACCATCTAAATGCCTGCACGATTGGACATTTAAGCTGACTTGATCCTGGTTAGGTTGATCTAAATTTAGAGCCTATTAGACTGTATCTTTCAGTTGCTATTCTCTCTTGGTTGTGAACCCAAGGTATAGAGGGGCTGCTGAGAGCTATGACAACCCTGTCAGTATAGCTGAATTAGAAACAGAGGTAGATATGCATTCAATATCAATGATCTGTGCCCTATCTTTGGCTCTTTTTCTGGGTATAGCTCAAGGCATTGATCTTCAAAACACTAAGGGTACTGGGGTGAAATTGAATTAGTACCTTATTTTGGCTTATGTCCTCTCTGCTTATTTCTATAGTGACATTTGAACAGTGGGATTGTGTTTTGTATATGTTCCAATATATTCTTTGGGAACCCTTGTTTCTATTGCCAGGTTGCAAATATAATTGCTAAATTTCAGTGAACATCAAAATGCATGGCAAAATATTTCAAGTTGCTGAGTTTGTTTCTCCAACAAGGCAAAGTGGCTGGTTTTTCATAGGCCGCTTGGACCTTGGTCCTTGTATGAGGACAGCTACACTGTGTTGGGTCAGCCACTGTGAAGACTCAAATAAAATGTTTGTTTGTACAGAATGTTATATTATGGTGACTAATCCTATATAAATATTTGAGAGAAAGAGAGATAAATTGTGTATAATACCAGCAAGAATATAGGAGTTGCTTAGATCATCTTCCTGAAGTATGGGACCACAATGGGCACTCTGCTTTTAGGGACCCCACTCTTCTATACCACTTACCAAGTTATTCACAAATTTATCCCAGAATAGCTTCCATAAACTCCTTCCCTCATTGAGAGATTAACTGCTAGGATCTTATTCTCTTTCCACTTCCTATTTGTTTAAGTCTCATTCTTTCTTCAATTTAATGGAAAGTTCCTGACCTCTGTGTGACTTAGCAAACAAAATGTTTCCTGTAGTTTCCAAAACACTCTTACATTTACATGCACTTTTCAATGGCTCTACTGTCTAGATCTTCTGGTACAAGAGTGGGGTATGTGGCAGTACTAGAGTCTTTATGAAACTTTGTAAAAATTCTCTTACAACCAAAGAATAACTGTAAATATAAAATAGCTAACATAAATAAAAATCATTTAAAAAAAAAAAAGAGTTCTTCTGATTTACACTAGTTGAGGCTGTCTCAAAGCAGATTTGTATAGGTTTGAAATGGTACCAGAGATTAACATTTGAAATATGCTCAGCTGCTGAAACTTTTTATACCAAAATCCAGAGAGTAATTCAGCACATTCCCAATGCTCTTAACTATACCAATGACATTTTACTCTTTGGCAAACTTTGGAAGTACACAGTCAAACTCTTTATGTGATATTTGACTGTCTTACAGCAATTAATCTGACATATAATAAAGCCAAATATGAACTGAATGAGACCATGCTAGAATGTAATGGGCATATTTTTTTTTCAGAAAATGGTATGCAGCCAGACCACAAAAAAAAAAGCTAACAAAATCAACATTACCTAACATTTATATTGTAAAATCTCAGTAGATCCAACAGTCTTATAATGGCGCAGGCTACTTCAATGAAACTTCTTATCAACATAAATTAAGCAGAATCACCTTAATCTTACCTGGAAAAAATCCCCAAGGGTGTGACTTCCTTTTCTAAATTTGTTTCCCTGCTGACCTTATCCCAAAGGTGGGCCTGTGAGAGACTTTGATACACAACTGTGTATAAATTATTTCAGATTTTTTTTCTTATTGGCTACAGAATATAGATTACTGTTTGACTTGTGATTTTGGCTAAGAAAAATGCCATGCTTGAAAAAATGATAGTTAATTATGGCCAGATGTTTGGATCTAAAACTATGACAACTTCCTTAAGATTGTGCTTTAATTCTGCTCCTGACACAGATTCCCTTGGTGGCCTTGAGCAAGTGAATTATGACAAAGCGTGGAGTTATTTTGGTTGGTTAAGATTGGGTTGTCCAGCTGGAGATGGAAATCAGTGCTAGAGCCAGGATTAAAAAACGGTCATGGTCAAGCCTGCAGACCACATACTTCTTCTTATAACTTGCACCATCATCTTATAAAAATACACTGAGAACATCTTGGCAGATGGTTAGAGAGAGAAATTGCTTATTTTTTCCTTAAGGTAGCTATGTCCTTCTGGAATGATACAACTGGATAGATATAGGACAGCTTCCATGAACTGGTTCTTGGCAAGATATGGGCTCTGGAGTTCCTTGCCAGGAGGGATTTAGGCTAAGCCCAAATTTTATGCATTTGGATCAAAGTTTAAAATGCTTTTCTTCAGAAGCTTTTCCCAGTGAGAGGAAGAATTACACACTCATGCATGCACACACTTAGAGCCAGTTGCCCTGGATAAAGAAACAGGAAAATATTTTTGAAGGGAAAGTTTACTTTTGTTTTCTACAGAAACAAGTATGCCAGCACTCTTCTGGTAAAATATACTTACTCCTGAGACAATATTAGCATGGTTTACTATGTTATCTTAAAGGAGACTTTGAACATTGGCACAGTGCTAATAACAACAAAGCCTAAGATTTGGGTCAGAACAGTCATTTTTACAATGCTTAAGGAGAGGAATAAAATCTGCATCTACATCTGCTGCTTATTCACAGTCAATACTGTATGGGGCAGTGAAGCAGAGTAACAGCTAGAATTGGGCTTTTGTCCTTGGCTTCCTTTAAAAAAAAGCACATGTCTGAATGGATAATTGAGCTTAGAAGCTATGAACATACTAGAGGCTGTGGGAATTTTTGAACCTTACATTTCTGACATTGATCCCTCAAAATAAACAGGGCTACAGTGTACTATGTTATTGTTTATCACAAACTAACCAAATCTATTTAAGTCAATGAAAATAACCTGTGGTGTGGTCATTAGTGAGAAATAGGAGTCTGCCAGTTTTACAGGTCTTTTGCATATAAAGAAATCACTAGCATTGCTCTTTGGTTTATTTGTTTTGATTTTGACGTATAAAAGAGTTCTTTGCACTTAAATAAAAGCAATTAAAACCAATTCAAGTACTTCTAATCATGGAGCCATAACTTCTGCATTTCAATTCCTATGTAATGATTGTGTTGCATGCTATTTCATAACTGGTCCAAGGTTATTATTTTGGGATAGAATTCTAATTTGATCCACTTCAATATGTGTTGTCAATATTATTTATAGTTAAATTAAAAATCTTAATAGCTGAAACCCAGTGAGCATAGCAAAGCTTGTTGTTAATAGTTGCACCGCCTTGCTAGAATGATGGTCTATTATGTAGGATCAGCATGCCATGGAAAAATGCCATCATTTGGAAGCTTTATCACAGCAAATGAATTAATGAAGCAATATCAGACTTTTATCGAACACCTTTTATAGAGTCATGTGTAACAGAAATAGGCCATTATTAATATAATTTAATTAAAAAGTAAGCCACACTGAAACTAATATTAAACAATTTGAGATGACACAGCAAATTTAACAGTTTTCAGAAAAAATAAAATTCTCCTGGGGAATCACTTACATTTGGCCATTTTCCCAATACACTGATGTCACCACAGGGGCATTACATATTTCTCCTTGGGTAATGAAAGCTACACTAAAACAAATGATAGTTCAACAAAAGCAAGATCTTGAACCATTAAAAATAAGCAGACCAATTTCCAGATACAGCAGAACTGGAGAAACTAAGACCATGGCCCCCTGTGCATTTGCAAGGCAATGAGGGTTCCTGTAAGAGGATGAGCATCTGCCTCTGATTTCAAGTCAGTGGAAGCTAAGGCCACTCCACCCTTCACAGGATTGGGTCAAAAGAATCTGTGATTCTTGGATAAGAATTTCTTAAATTTCATTTTAGCCTTATCATTTCCTTTGCGGTAATTTTTGATATTTTGAACTCTGCACTTTAAAAATGCCTTGTTCAGTCAAAGAAAAAGCATGAAGCAACACCGATATGTAAGGAAACATAAAGGGCATGTCTACACATTGCCCTATGGCAACATAGCAACATGCTATGGCAATGTAGCCATTACATGCGTCTTCCTGGGTACAGTGACATAGCAGCAAAATCTAGCCACGCACTGTGCACACAGAGCAGTAACAGCCCATACTGCAGGTTAGTACTACCAAAAGAAAGTACTGGACTAAAGCACACTGCTATAGCAATGTCAATGTATGGTGAGGTGTAGACACACCCAAAGTAACCCTGACACAAAAAAATAGGTGCCCAAAAGTTTCTAGGGATACAACTGAAAGTAGATATTTTCCCATACATCCAGAGGGGTTACATACACAGCACCAGACTGATTTTTCTTTCTTTTGCTAATTACATCCAAGTTAAACTTTTATTTAATATTTTCTCTTATGTAGTCAGTTGTAGAGGATGGAGAGAGGAAACAAAGCCACCCTTTAAAACAAGGAATAGAAAACTGATAGCTGTTGTTCACTAACCAACTTCTACTATGTTTGGTCCAACTCCTAGATCAATTACTTATAATCAAGGCAAGTATTGCCTAAGTAAGGATGACTGAACAATTTCCCTTCTGACTAGAGCCAGAGACTTGGAAAGCAAGATTCCACTTAGATTTGATCTCTAAGTTGATCACAAGTTTGTATGGAAGTGTCCTTGGGTTAGTCACACACTTACATCTGGTTATCATTATTCTCATTTCTAAGGGCAATTAGGAGGTTCTGTTGAATTAATATTTTGTTAAGTGTTTTCAGCTTTTCAAATGAGAAGTATTTTTATATAACTGCACGGACAACTCTATTTTAATTTGACACACTGACAGCATCTCTGACGGATGTTAAAAGTAACTCATTCATAGAAAATGTCTTAATACACCATTACTACAGACGTTTAATACAAACTTAGAAAAAGAGACTTGAAGAGTTTGTAAAAGGATACACATTTAATTGTTTACCTTACACACAGAAGCAATTCTCTGAATTAAGACTCCAGATCTTTCCATTGTGTGACAGATGCTTTTCTCTCTCACATATTTCTATTGTTCCTTTCTGTCAAAAAGCACAAGTGATGTAATGCTATGAAAGTTGTCTCTATGAAAACAAATGAAAAGATTCTGTACAGTTCTTCCAGTGAAAATGTCTGATGTGCCTAGCTTCAAGTACTATCCCTCTAAACTTGTCAAGTGAGCGCTTGTTTTAGTAGAACTACAGAAAACCTTTCTGTAAAACAATACACTGGCCCCTGTGCCTGATCAGCCTTTCAGTTTAAAGTATTTCCATTTATGCTTTTAATATGATAAACTTCCGGCAAATGCTTCCTATCAATTAAGTTATCATTGTCTGTTAATTACAAACAAATAGACTGATCCGTTGGTCTCTTATGATTTAAGTTGTGTTCTTTGAAATTATGTGCAGAGGCTGTGAATGACATATATTTACCCTTTGGTAATTGATCAGTGACAGATTATTCTTTAATTAAAGTTTGAAGATGGATTTTCTTGTAGTCAAGAGTGGTTTTATGGCTTTTTATCTGGTGGCCTGAAGTAACAGAATAGATCTATAAATAAATGCTTTCATTTATTATGAGGATGGAAATACATGAAAAGACCACAGCAAAAGGGCTAAAAAACTCAACATAGCCTTCAACTGATTCACATCAGCTGAGGATCTGGCTCCATGGCTTCCAATGTTAAACATAAAAAGATCCTAATCCAATAGCACTAAGTCAATGGAAGGGACCTCCTGTGTCTAGTTCAGCCATATCATATAACCTCATTCATATAGACTTATCAAAGTCTATCTTAAAATTCATACCCTTTTATTCCTACTAGATATACTGGCTTAGTGAGTCATGTCATCATCATTCATCATACTGGTAGGAGTGATTTGATTAATATCTTCCCAAGCCCAAATGATTATACTTTTTTATTCATTCATTCATTCATTCATTCATTCAATGAAATATTATTTACTTATTATGTATGTATTCAAGGATTCACAGGAATATTTGAAGTACAAAGTTTTCACAAAATTTAATGACTCAAATCTTTGATATATATTTACATCACTTCTGCAACACTAAATATCTTATTAATCCAGAATCCTATAACTTTTCAAAAAGTAAACTAGCCCCATTCAGGTCCTGTCAACCTAATTCATCTTATAAGATCCAACACAAACATTTATGAACAGCTGTACCATCTGAAAAAATTATTATATTATTTCTTTTTCTACCTATCCTTATATTTCTGTCATAATATATTGTGTGGTCAAAGATTATTTGAGTCTTAAAAAATGTCTCGAAGTGTATGCCAGGGTGATAGGACAGAAATGGAAAATGTGCCTAGTTATCAGGATGGAATATGGAATCTGTAATGCAACACTGCTTTCTGCTGAGATTTCCTTACCTTAATCCTGTTTCTATTGCAGTTTTAATTCATGTCTTATCCATTTCCTTTTTACTGATGCAATTATTTTATAGTAAAGCTATACGTGTGTGTGTGTGTGTGTACACATAATACACACACACACGTGTACGTGTGTGTGTGGGGTGTGTGTATATATATATGCATTTCTTTTATACATACATACATATACATATATATTTGTGTGTATGTATGCATATATAAAAGACATGCAAAACTCTAGAACTCTTAGTTCAGAGATTATACCTTTTTTTAGACCAACTAAGATATCGCAAAAAAATTATCTTTTTTATGCAAGCTTTTGGGCACACATGCCCTTCCTCAGTCTCAGGGAAAATTAAAGATGGTAAAAAGTCCTGATAGGTAGAAAATAAACTTAATTTTCCATAGAGGAAGCTGAAGGTGGAAGTCTTTTTGCCTGGGTCAATGAGAGTGTCTTTGTGAGTTGCTCTTGGATGTGCAGATATGGCAGGATTCCTTTCCTGGTGGTGTCAAATGGCAGACAGGCAATGAAGTGTAGAAATCTTCCTTGTTCTCCAGGAATGAACAATCTTTCTTGTTGTTCCATACACACACACACACACACACACACACACACACACACACACACACACACACACACACACACACACACACACACACACAAAATAGAAGGTGTACAAAAGGTTAATATGGTAAACTATACTAGTATGTTACTGTAGCATGTCGGAGTTCCAGGGCAGCTCTGCAAACATGCCCCACTCTACCTCTAGAGCACCTTCTCTTCCTTCCTGCCACACCTTGATGTAATAATAGTAATAATAGTAACTGCGAGGCTGCTATGGGCCCAATTCAACTGACCCCCTGCTGGGATTCCCCAGCACCCTACTGATCCTTACTATTCCCCAGGCTCTGTGCTGGGTCTTGTTCTGTAACCATGTTCTATAACCCCCTAAAGCCTTGAGGGGTTAATCGCATGGCTCCATCCTACCCTACACCTTGCCCTAAGACTTGCAGGTGTTACTGTAATAATGTTCTCCTGTTAGGGCTTTGGCCTCCTCAGCCTCCTCCCTTGAGCTAGGCCTTCTAGTCCAGGCCCACTGCACGGGACCCTGCTTTGAGGCAGTAGCTCTGGTCTAGCCCTTTTGGACACTGGGCCCCTGGCTGGCTCCTGTCTTCCAGGATCCTGGTGCTTGCCTGGATGCACCTCTTTTGGGCACTGGAGCCCTGTGGCTTTGCACTCACTGCCACTCTCTGGGCTTAATGATTTGATGAGCCTTGAGCATGTCCCTGGCACTAATGGGACCTCTGTGTACTGCCCCTACAGTCTCAACCCAAACCATCAATATAAACTGTAACATAATCCATATGCCCCAGGTTATAACATAAATATAAAAGGAAACAGCCTTCTTCCCCTTTAGAAGGAAAACCTTTCCTTGCCCCTTAGCTAGGCATACCTCCCAGCCTGGGCTGTTTGAGAGCTCCTGGAGCTTAATTGTCAGCAAAGCAGACAGTCTATTGTCCCTGGGTAGCTCTCCTGGGCAGGAACATCTAACCTTCTAGCTGGCAGGGCTAGAATAGCTTGTCATCCCAAGCCCCAGGCTTATACCCTCCCAGGACCCTGCCCATCCCAGTCAGCAGACTGCTTGAGCTGCCTGCAGGTGCCTGCTAATTGACTTAATTGCCCTGCGGTCATGGCAACCTGTAGCTGTTGCATGGCCTGCAGTGCCCCCTTGCTGAGCTGCCTCTTCCATAAAGGAACAGAGAGCCCCAGGCTCTCTGTTACAGTTATGGACAAGTAAAGATTAATAAATGTTTACATGTAACTGATTGATCATTTATTAACCCTTTATATTAAGTTCTGTTCTATAAGCAGATATTAACATGTTAACCAATTCTCTTTTTTGATATTGCCTTAAGTCTTTATACTATAAAAGCCAATGGCTGGGGGCCACTCTTACCTTTTCAGGACATCCAGAGAACATCATTTCTCTACTCTATCTCATTTAACTTTCAGGCTTCCTTGAGTTCTTCTCGTACTTGCAACTTCACCACCTTTTCTGACTTAACAGAATGAACCTCTGCAGTTGAAGATGCTTTTTGAATCACTACCAGATATTTAATCTAGAACTGGGATGGAATTGACCTTAGGCAGTCATTTAGTTCAATGCCCTTGCTCAAAGTAGGATTATCCTTGTCTAAACCATCCCAGACTTATGGCTTGTCTAACCTGCTCTTAAAAACTTCCAACTAGAGATTTCACAACAATTCTGGGTAGCTTTAATTCTCATAGTGAAAAGTTTCTTCCCAATAGTGAAACTAAATTTCCCATGCTGCAATTTGAGACCATTGCTCCTACTTCTGCCCCTATGGCCACAAAGGATAGCCCATCTCTTTTCTAACCACACTTCAAGCATTTGAAGATTTATCAAATCCACCCTCAATTTTCTCTTCTTCAGATCAAATAATGCCTGTTCTTTCAGACTTTCTTTATAAATCACATTTCCCAGACCATTACTGTATTTATTAATTTTATGTTGTTCTCCACTGGACTCCACTTCAGAATATAATAAATATTCCACATCTTTATTGAAGGGTTAATACCTACTGTACACATTCATTCTGTATTTTATTTATGCCCTTTGAATTTATGACAAGAAAATCTCACCACTCTTCACTGGCACTCTCCAAGGAATGGCAGTCACTGCTTTGTCTACTATGCCTATCATAGACATATGATAGCTTTAAACATGCCACATGTAGCAGTTTGGCTATGGCAGCATAGATATCAGTGTGGGCTTTAAAACTGGTCCTGGAAGCTGGTAATATACTCAGGTGGTTAGATCATGATGAACTCCAAGCTGCTGTCGCGCCCCATAATGCCGGTGTACCCTTGACCTGTGAGCCTGGGTCAGCACGACTGGCTTGGCGCGAGGAGGGGGATTTATGACCAGGCAGGTGGGTGATAATGGTGAGCAGGAGTCAGTCAGTATGATTTAAACACAGCGTGATGGTTTCACAAAAGATTTATTTTACTTACGCTTCTGATGTGCTACAGCGTAGGCAGAGGAGTTGATTGATTTATTCAGTTACAGCATGCAGATATCATGTTACCCAGCAT
>NW_017728906.1:21026982-21074962 GCF_001723895.1 Crocodylus porosus
TGTTAATACAGAGGGATAAATTACAACCACAGAGTTTGTTGTGTTAGCTTCTGACCCTTTGCCATTTGACCTTTTGCCATCGGCATCTGAAACCAAAGACTTTGATCTTTGACAGCTGCCACCTGAGCAAGCTCAGGTATGGTCTTCCCTCAGTGTAGATATAACCAATTCCACTTACCTGTGAGTGTACAAGGTTTTTTTTGAAGTTTCACTTATTGACAATAACAGCCTCCATACAGAACAGTGCATTACCAGAGGTATTAATGAGTAGGGGTAATGGTTTGAAACAAACCCAATAAGTCATGAAACCCAAGAAGCACCCTATGCTTTGATCATAATTGCTTCATTACAACATAAAAAGTAATCAGTACAATTAGAGTGCACTTCATTCTCCAATATTAACCCCTTTTTAGCTAGCAATAATAGGTTCTGAGTCCTTTATAAGTAAATCCTGAATCCTACTATCAAGTATTTCATGTATATGTTCCTGAATTGTTGTCAGTAAGTTTTGTTCAGAACTGAGCATGGGAGCATCAACCGATCAACCTAGATTAAACACACACCAAGAGAATAGGAGCTGTACATTTTGTGGAGGTAGCATGTTCATTCACAGTAACAGCTTGGGTCTGTAGTGCATGTAGCTCTGTAACTGAAAGGAAAATACATTGTTCTGATTTTTGTGTTTGTTGTTTAGACGCAGATTCTTCTGACCTTTTGGCTCCAATTCATGGAATCACTGTGTTCTGTCTCTCTCTTATGCAAACTTTTTACCTTTACTTTCTTTACAGTTTTCTTTAATTTGTAAAAAGGTAGATGAAGAGAAGTAGATGTTTTCTTTCCCTACAGAAATTCCATTTATTAATGGTCTCTCTCTGGTTAATGGAATGATGATAACAGACCGTACCCATCCAGGTGTTTTCCATAGAGAAGGACTTCTGCATTATGCTGAGTCATTAAAAATTGGAAGACTACATAAAGAGGGTCAATGGCATTTTTGAAGCTCCAAAAGGAGGTATAATGTTATTTGAATCATTTAAAAAAAACTTGACAAGCCTACTTGGTTGAGATACACATATAAAAGTATTACTTGCCAAAGTTTTCAAAAGTGGCTACAGATTTGGGGACTGCTTCAAACTGAAGCATTTTAAATGGTGCCTGATCATCAGAAGTGCTAAGCAGTCATCATCACTTAAAAACCAAGTTCCCAAGCAGTGCCAAAGTGAGATATCCAACACTAGCAATTTTGGAAATCTTGGGTCTTTTACTTCACAGATATTATACAGACATTAATACTGATGAGCATTAAGGCACATGATATAAAAATTAAGTAATAATCCATAGTTAAAAAAGGAAGAAAATTAGAAAAATACAACTCACTCCCACTACAGTCTTGTGATAGACAAAAAACATGAATCCATATCAAATTAACAGTTCAGTGTCTCTAAATATAGACAAACTAGGTAGACATTGTTCTCTTAACATTGAACTACTATCATTTAATATTTCAATTTTCTGGTAAGTGCTTGCCCATGGACACCTCTTTGGGGACTTTTCTAATTCTATAAATAGGCTGGGACTCCTGTTCTGTGACACTGACTCTCCCATTTGTCTCCTGTTTGAGACCAGTGGTACTCAACATTTTGTTCCTGCAGACCAGCTGAATGGTATGGGGCCAATCCACAGGCTGGACTGGACTCCAAGTGCCAGAATCAGGTACGCATACCCAAAATGAGCCTGCACATCCTCATCTGGCTGCCATACAGAATTGGAGAAATGGGCACCGTACTGAGTTTAGATCCCAGCATGCCAGGATTGGACCTGAGGGCCCCCTGCTAACCCTACCCATCCCTGCATTCTGCAATTGGATTTTGGAGCCCTACGCCACCTCTACTTGGCCCCATGAGCAGGCCCGTGCTGTCCTGTATGCATGATCTAGCACACATGGCCATGCCCCATGGGGCTCTCCATGTATCTGTGGGGAACCCTGAGGTCAGATGTAACACAAATAGTACTTGGATCTAGCCTGTGGATTGAGCTCCCTTGGAAGTATACTATACTATCAGAACACTATATAAAACATGAAGTACAGCATACAAACTACAAAAGTATACCTTGTTAAGGGTTTTTAGAATGACTCGGTACATGGAAGTTTTGCACAACCCTATAAAGTTTAGAGAAATATGAAAATTGGTTGATGTATTTTTCTGCAGTACATTCAACTGGGACATAAAGTCAGTCTTAATTTTTTTAATGATTTTTTTCCTGTCATTCTCATTGACTTCATCTGAGCTCTTCAGCATCTCAAAAAAAGCCAAACAAAAAATGCAGCCCCAAGGTCCGTGCATGTGCGTGTGCATTTCCCTCCTAGGAACATAACTAGGGTTGGCCAATGGAGCACCAAAGTCACACCGATTTGGAGGGAGAATTCAAATGACAGATTTGAGGAGCCTAAGCTATGGCAGCAGCATCCAGGATGTGAGAGCTCTTTGCAGCAGCAGGGCCAGCAATCAGAGTTTTTAAGCCCTTCTACAGGCGAGGCTAACAGTGCTTTGTCTGCTCCTTCCCATTTTGCGCCCAGCATCTCAGGGCACAAAACTGCTAGTTATATATGTGCTCTGCCCCCACCCCCAACCTTCTCCCCCCAGGTACATGTCTTCTTCCATTTGACTAGCGAACTCGCTACTTGAGTAACCATCTCAACAAGGGCAGGCCAAATTTACATACATAGTAAGCAGCCATTTTTTAAATTTTTGGTTAAATAATTATCTTGACATAGACTGGTAGAGACTGGAGTGTTCCATTTGGCAAGCAGTCCAAATTGTCACTTTTTTCCCGAGAAACCCTTGCATTTAAGGGAATGCTTGAATGCTGCAAGTAGAAGCCTAGGTGTGCATATTAGAAACATGTGTAAATAAAAATAATGCCTGCTTGTCATCCTTATTATTGTGAGGATTAGATGACTGAGGTTTTGATTGCCACTAGGGTTACTAGTGACAAAAAATGGCCTGCAGTTAGTAGAAAACCTAGAAATGATGATATATTAATGTTCACAAAATATTCCTTCACATTAGTACATGGATACATATTGAATAACAGAGCTGCCTGCTTCGTGTTCACCTATAACCAAGGATATAAGAAAAAAGTTCTGGAGCCAGGTTACTAAACAGTGCAGTAAGACATAGTATTGTTATGCAATTACTTATTTAAAGTGAAGTATCCCCAAATGGCACAAGTCTCAGAAACACCGTCACTGCAGAGGGGAAAGGTTTAGTTTAAGAAAAATTGTTGGTGTGTGTGGGGGGGGTTGTTATTTCTGCTAATGAAAATAATAGTGCCAAGCGCTAGAAATTTACCAGCCATGATTATTTAAACACTTACTAACACAGGTCTGCCGGATTCTCTGATGACAGCCAACAACTGCAACTGCCATCATGAAAGCAGCAACTCCTTTTTGTCTCTCTACAAAGTGCTGATGTATCCACAGACCCGGTGAACAAACAACTTGCTATGTGAACAGCTGAAGCAAGCTGTGTCAACAAGACAGAATTTGAATTATAGCATGCTGCTGTGTCTATAAAAGCCCCCCAAAAAGGAGTACATGATTACAGCCTAGAGCTTGTGGTTAGGGAGGGAGTAATAGTAGCTCTTCAACATTAGTTGTTGATGGAAAACATCTGCTTCCTTTCCTGTCCCCATGAAATAGGCACTTGGGAAATGTCCCTTGATAGTATCTCTCTAAATCAGGTCATTCCTCTCTTTAGACTTCTTATGCAACATTTGAATCTGTAAGAAATCTTTTAAAAGTTAAATGATGGTTTTCATGTAGCAGAGAAAATATGCAGATAAGAATCTCGGAAAATCTTTTTGCATCTCTTCTGAAAAGCAGAATGCTAACCCCAGTAAAAAGAGAGGTTGGTCTTTCCATTTCAAGGAGAAGAGTGCCACCTGTTGAATCAACTGCCCCTATCCTAGAGTTTTCTTTGGAGATCTCTTATAGTGACTAAGCCAAACCTTACCCTACTCTGTAGAATCTGGTGAGTTCACAGCTGAAGCTGATGGAATAGGGTATCACATACCAAGTATATGTGCTCAGTTATATTACAAAACGATTAGGATAATTAATTCTCTAATGCTCCCAGAAGTTCCTACTTTCCATATTTTTCCTTCATGCTTTCCTGCTCTTCATGTCCAAATGTACAAAACATCACTCTGCTCAACAGTGTGGGGAATGTAATGTGATCTAAGGAGGTAACAGTCTCCTAATCAACAATCAGTACATACAATCTAATACACAGTAAATGCAGGGCACTGGACTTGGGGGCCCAGGAGGCCCCTTGCAGTCATATATGTTCCTAACTGATCTAAGAAAAATGAAAAACAAAAGTGAAAGAGAATAGGGGTATTACAATAGGGGGGATGTTTTCATTCCATACCCAGATTTAGCCAGAAGGGTAGCAAAAGCATGGGCTCAAGTAGTAGAGCTTGAGAGGAATGTGGGGATTTTACTTAGCAGTCTCCAGTTTCAGGAAGCATAAATGCAAAGGAAGCTCCTTTGGCCCATCTTTAACCTTTCAGAATTTGGAGGAGAGTTAAGGTGGGGGAGGTCTTATAGATGAGTGTACAAGGACTCCACGCTTTACTTTGTATCCCTTAATGATGTATATATGCGACCTTCCCATCGTGCTGTGATCTTGCATGTAGCGGATAAATGAAGTGGAAAAGACAAGAGTTCTATTTTAGATATAAAGTCAACTTGTATATCTAAAATTCCTGGATGCTGACGTGCCAATATATCAAGCAGATTGCATGGCTGTCACAGCAGGGTGAATATCTGCTCCCAAATCTCAAAGCAACTTGGTTTAAACCTCGATCTTTGGAGATTGCATGAAAAACTAGCAGAAGTTAGATCCTGAAGTTTCCTGACATACTGGTGGACAATATGATAAAGCTTCTCTTCACAGCTACAGCATCCAGCCATTATGCTTCATAAATCCAAATCTGTATTACTCGCATTTATTTACAATATTTTTGGACAAGCTTGGCATCTGACCAGAAATACAGTTTAAAAAGCAATAAATGTCAGTGAAAAAAATTCCCTTCTGTCATCAAGTGATAAAAGAAGGGGTTTACTAAATATGTGGTGATGAATTAAAATATTACAACCAAGACTGAACCCATCCATAATTCTACAGGAAAGATTCTGAATTTTCAGAAGGGCTGTAGTGCAAGCCTGCTATTCTCTAGATGGCATAACACAATTTGTATTCTTAAATTCACTTAACTACTTGTGAAAATCCAAAACAACATGATCAAATAAATGTAAGCAGATTAAACCAAAAAGATCCTTTTTTTATTCACCCTAAAGTACTTGCAAATATTGGTTCCCCGTTTCATAGCCAAATGGGTATATCAGCAGGGGCCAAAAGCATGTCTGAATCACTGCTTAATTCTTGGTCTGCTCCTGGGGCAGAACAGCTATCCCTTTCTCAATACTGCAGAGCATAGCCATCCCTTGTAAAGTCACATTCAGCTCTGAGGCAGGCTCTTGAGCTGTGAACTTAGGTAATATATCTGACAAGATGATTCCACCAGACTCAGTGGAAATACCATGGGATAAGTGCTAGATCCACAAAATGCCCTGGGCATTTAAGTCCAACATGCTGGCTGTTGTGAAGCCCGTTTAGAAGCTCCCAAATCTTCCCAAACTTTGAAGAAGCAGTCAAGACACTTAACTCTGAACCCTGGATTTCACCCAGTGGCAAAGCCTTGCTGCAACACCAGCTTTGCTGTGGATTTAGCATTCTCAGAGGTGGAGATATGCAGGGCCTAACGTCTTAGGGTTTTTATCAAGTAGCAGAGAGATTCCCAAAATGCGATCTGTGAGCCACCTCAGAACCCTGGTCATATTTTTTAAAATCCAGTTAAAAGGGTGCACTGCAAAACAGCTAAAAATCAGTTAATACTTCCAAATATTTCCCTCTGTACGTAATTTCTGCAACTTTTGTACCGATGTTAATAAAGTGAATTGTGAAGGAAGAAGTTCTGTGCAATGGTAATCTGAGGGAGACACTCATTAGATGCTCTCTTTACTAAGATGAGGGACACAATAAAACTCCTAAGAACCTATGTAGTAGGACAAATATTTCAAACCAACATGTTCCAAAACCAGCTTATTTAATAGTTTGATAGTCCTAGCACTGCCATTTTTGGTGCCGTGGTCAATGCCGACTTGACACCTATTGTTGCTGCCAGTTTGCACAGTAAGGGCAATAGGATGAGGCAGCATTCTTTAGTGCTTCAAACACTAAAACAAGAAAAATCCATTTCAGTTCCCTGGAGATGTTACAGAAAGTCATTAAGAGTTACCAGCTTATACTCAAAGCATAATCCAAACACAGATATGGATTTAGAACAATACCCTCTATTTCACAGTTTCTTCAAAACAATAGTGGGAAGGACACTGGGAAAGTCAAAATGGAGAAGAGCGACTTTTACCTTGTGAAATTATTTCGTTTTCTTAATGGCGAGGGAAAAAAATAGTGTAAAAAAAACTCCAACAGCTTTGTAGCTGAAAGATTAGTTTCATGTGGGTGTAAAAATATTATTACAGTGTTAATTGTCAGATGTCTGGCACCTAAATTAGATTAATTTCAGTTGGCACTTGAGTGCTTTGACTTTAAGAACTATGTGTTGATTTGCACCTGTTTTCTGCATGTTTGTTCTTCCCATAAGTTGACCTCAAAATCATGCCAGCAAGACAGTGGGAAAAAAGTTCCTTGAGATGGTAAGCTCTACTTCACTGCCCTCTTCTCCCCTCCCTCCCCCAAGCCTTTTTATTTCCTTAAGCCAAAAACTTTGTGGAAGATGTTTCTCTTCTCTCCCCATGTCCACTTTTTCTTTTTAGGTTAACAAGGAAAATAGGAGGGAAATCTGACAGCATATAGCTCCCTACAAACACTGCAACATGCAATCTGCAGAAATAGTGTCTAGTGATTTCTAGTTCCAATAACAGATAATCTGTCTAATAATAGTACTGAGCAGAGTTGAAATCAGTGTATGCTCAGCAATTAATTTGTACCACTGACTACAGTCTCAATTTTCTGTAGGAGTCCTGAAAAATGTTTCCACCAGTCCCTCCCCACATGTCTAAATTTTTTCTTCTATCAGGAAGAACCATAATGCTATGCAAAATTTAGGTTTGGCTATTTTGTATAGGAACACTATAATGATTTTTTTGAGGTTACCTGTATTATACAAAGGGGTGTGTAGACAAGATACTAAGGGTTCTTTAACTGTGTACATGCTGACTATTTGATCCTTTTTTAAATTCCCTGTTACAAAGTTTACAATGATTTACACTTTCAGTGCTATCATCACAAAGGAAAAGTAGGCTTTATTTCCTTAGTTTTGTTTTTTTTTAATGAGAACACTGTTTACATTTCTATTTTTTTCTGCAGGCAACAAAGCCTAGGGCAGTCAACTTCAAAGTAAAGTTAGAGGGGACCTGATAAAAATATACAAAATAGTGATATACAGGAGGAATAGCTGAAACAACTGATTTAACTTTCTCCTACTGCAAAAGCAGTACTGAACAAAGTTTAAAAGTTACACATTTAAAATGATAAAAAGACTTTTTAACTCCACCACATAGGGACATTACACATTAAACCAGTTTAAGTGATCAGAAACTGGTTTATCCCTGTAACAGAACAGACATTCAGTACACATAAACCAGTTTGAAAATGGCTGAAATCAATTTGGGATAAACATGGTTGAATGTAGTATCAGACTTAACGGATTTGGCTCAAACTGGTTTATTCAAAGTCTGTCCCAGACCCTTGCTGGTTTAAGTCAAACTAAAGACCCCCAGCATCCTGGCATGCTCTCTGGGCTGGGCTCTCTGCTCCAGCCCAGCTAGGCTGGTCCCACCCCTTTCCTCCCCAGCCTGAGCAGGGACAGGCAGGTGTGGGGGTGTGTCCAGGGAGGGGTTTCATTCCCCCTCTCTGTCCCACTGGCATAAGATGAGAAAGGGACATGGCAAAGGACTTCAGCTTCTCCTCTCCCTCCTCCCCACTTCCCTCAGCACCAGTATTAGCAGCTGCTGCTCAGTCTGCACTCAGACCATCCCCCTCCCAGCAGGAGAGGGCTTATTCCTCCAGATGCTGCCCCAAGCAGAGATGGAGTGGTGGCTGCCCAACAACCTGACTTCTTAGCACAGGAGGGGAGAGAGTTCTTCTTTTCAGCCTCAGGGCTGAGGGGAGATAGGAAGGAGGGACAGGAGTGGGAGAAGGAGGGAGAGGAGAGGCTGAAATCCCTTGTCTCAGGGGCATTGGGGAAGGAGGAAGAAGAGATGCTGAAGTCCTCTGCCATGTCTGCTTCTCATCTTCTAGGCCAACTGAGAGGGGGGGCATGGCTCCTAGTTCTGGGGGCAGAGCCAACCCCTGCTGCAGGCTTCTGCCTCCCACAACCCCCGCTGGCCTCAGCCAACCCAGAGGCTGAGAAGAGGATGTGGCAGGGGACTCTAGCCCTGCAGGAGCACGGCAGAGGCATGGCCAGACAGGGCCACTTGGGGGAGTAGGAGCAGGGTTATTCCTCCTCCCTACAGCATCCGGTGCAGGGGACAGCAGGAGCCCTTTTCCCCCACAGGGAGTGAGTGTGGCAGCAACAGTAGGCAGACCTGGCTGCCAGTGAGGGTAGAGAGGAGACTACCTTTCCTCCCTGCTCCCCTCTGCCTCAAGGCCATGGTGCTCTGCTGCTGCAGCAGCCAGTGGGGAGACCCTGGCAGACACAGCTTGGGTCCCTGCCAGTGGGATAGAGAAGGGGGAAAAATTAAACCCCTCCCTGGCCAGTTCAGCCCTGACTGGCCAGCTCTCCCCCTCCCCGCCCCCCACCGGCATAGCTTCCCTGTGGCTGAACTCTAGCATACTCTAGCACCCCCAGCTCCTGGCTTGAGCAACTGCTGGCATGTGCTCGCAGTTCCTCAGTCAAGAGAGAATGTTTGTCTTGTTACAAACTAGTTTAACCTAGGCAGGTTAGTCTAACCTGCGAAAGTTGAATTAATTCAGGATCCGGCTTTTTGAATGTCTATCCCTAGCCACACAGTTAGCTTTATGGAACTTATCACCACAAGATACCATCGATGCCAAGTGCCTATCTTAATTAAAAACAATTCTAAAACAATAACTATCTAAAAAAACCAGAGGATACTGTACTAGATGGATCACTCGTCAAATGCAATGTGGCATTTTGTGTATTGGACCACCCTGTATTAATTATGACAAGGTTTGTGCTTTCTAGAGCATACTAGAAAGGTGAATTACTTAGTTTTGTATTGTGCATTTAGCTATTCAGTCTTACAACATTTTCTGCTAGACATACCTCACCTTTGTCAGTGTATTATTCCAAGCACCTAAGGCTGTCTAGGTTCTTTTAGGCAATGCTTGTATTTCACTACAATTCTGTTACTAAGTTCATTTAGAACATATTCTGCCAAAGACATGTTTAGCTGTTATCAGACCATCGGTGCATTTTGTCTGTTATCTAGCTGAATTTGAGAACCAGTAAATAACTATGGGAGAACTACTTTCTGTAGATGGACCCAAAACTCAACTGAAAATAAAAGATGAACATAAAATTCATCCACGGTGGTAGTACAGTCTAAAACACTGGAAACAGAAGCCTTCTATGTGCATCCAGGTACTACAAAGCTATTATTTATTACTTGATTTATCTCAAAACTCTCAGGGCTCAGAATCTTGAAATGTGCAGTTCATATAATGTGCTATAAAGAAACCTATAAAGAAAATAACTCCCACCCAAGTAAGTGTAAAGACCTCACATTCAATTTCTTCCTCTGTGATCTGATCCCACATCTCCCACATGAATTCAAATGTTCTAAACACCACAAGATTGAGAAAACTTGAACCTAGAGTACTCTTTCCTTCTTACTGAGGCTATAATACTTGAGTATTAACATTCATTAAGCCAGAGATAGTGTGTGCATACGTGTATGTGCACACACGCATGCACATACACATGGTTCAAAATGGCGACAGGGGCATTCCAATAGTTGGAAAAATTCTTGTTTGTAAGAGGCTGCCTCAGCCTGATGAAGGGTATTTCTACCCGAAAGCTTGTAGAGAATTTTTCCAACCATTTGAGTTGATTTAATAAAAGATATCAGATTTACCCAAAGAACCTCTGCTTTAACAGACAGCTGTTCACCCAAAGATTCCTAAAGATCTTCTACTGCAAAGTGTCACACATTAAGGAAAAAAAAGCAAACAACTACTCTATCCCTCCCCCGAAATGAACACCCTAAAACATGCTAGTGTAAAAGCAGGGGTCGACCAAGTCACCATTAATGCCCAGACACTATGGTGGCTGGGAAATATTTGGTTAATAAAAAATAGAGGCTTATTTCCATTGCTTTTCCTCAACGTTCCCTGCATTTTATTTGTATTGAAATGTTAGGTGGCCTGAATAGGGGCCTGCCTGCTAGTCTTATAATACAAGGTCCCTTGAAGCTGATCTTAGAGATATGACTGGAAATGGTACTATGACCCATAAATAGCAGTTTGTTATTCAAACGTTTACCCCTTAGAGATGAGCACTATCTTACCTTTGTAGATAAACACTATTTACCCTTGTAGATGAGCACTGTCTTTTCTTCTCGATAAGCACTATTTTTCTGAATTGTTTATGGCCTTGTTTAACTTGCCATTTTTGTACCTAAACATTTTTTAATTACCTTTTATAGTTAATAATGCAAATACTTTGTAAATCCCCTGGGAAAGAATTAAAATAGGGTTACCACACAGATATATATAAACCACCTCTCACACACCAGAATCAATAACTAAGAACTTACAGATGGCTCAGCTAGCTCCCTCTTACATTAGAAGAAGTCTGATCAGTTTCTTTTCGGTTACAACTGTACATATTTCTCAGTTTTGCAAGTATTACATAGTATTTCAAAACTGTGTAGCTTTGTACAACTTTAATTAGCTTTGTATCCAAATGGACCAATGCCTCTTTGATATAGGTACCAAGTTAGCGTCTTCATCAATTCTGAAACTCTTAAGACAGTTTTAAAAACAAGCTCTTATCTATGCTCCAATCCTGGCTATACATTGGCTTCTCCATTTTAGCATATGATTTTGGTGAAAAGGAAATAAAAAGCTGGGTCTTATCAGCCCTATAGCCTCCTACTATCCCCCCATATGAATCTAAAAAAAAAGAGCTAGCAACTGACTGCAAAAGCACATCAATGGACAAACAGTATTATAGCTCTAAACTGTGTATACACAACAGGATAAAGTTGTGGGTTTTTTTTATTACAGCATAAGAAAAAGGGCCATGCACAGGTTAATTAGCAGTAAAGCTGATCTAAGGACAATCTCAATGAATTCAGTTTCCAAAGTATTTTAGGGTATATGGACTCTAGCCAAGGTTCCAAACTTAGAAAACAATGATTCATGGCCACTAAGGCAAATACCCTACAGAGATGAATATATCAGACCGCCCTTTTCCAAGACATAGCAATTTATTATCTTCTTTGAATAACACAATTATAGCACAACTAAAAACATGATTTATATTCAGTTTCTGTATTCTCACAGAAAAGTAAAGAAAAGTGGAGGGAAAATGAAAGGAGACTTTCCAAGGTTAGAGACTGAGGTCTTTTGTATGTTCCACCAAATATTTGGTAGGTAATGATGCCATCAGCATGCTCCTGCTTGGCTTGGTTTCGGCTCACATACCAGGGACACCATTCATAACAGGACCTGTCATAAAAGGAACTCAAAGCACTTCACATTAATTTATTAAATCCCACAATATGTCTCTTTCTCGTGGATGACAAGTATTATCCTGTTCTGTAGATAGAAGCAGACCTATAGAAAGGTAACTGATCTGTCCAAAGCAAAAAGGCTTAGACTACAATTGAATCTTTGAATGGTTCTATGAGCCATCCACCAAAAAATTTTATGATAAAGAATATACAACTTCTGAAAATGCTAATTTGTGTAGTTGGAAAAGTGGGCATTCCATGAAAAGGAAAGAATACAAAGAGGGGTTAGAGTGCAAGTATTATTTTGCCACAATTTTATATGGACAAATTTTACTTGTGACATCTCTACTTATAAAGTGAATATCACGACATCTGTTTTTTGCATCGTCTTCAGCCTCATCTTTTGGTTAGGAACACACCAGTGTCTAAATGCATCTACTGATTAGGTCAGTACTTAATCATGTGTAATGCATGTACAATAAAAAAATCTGGACTATGAAGAGCAAATATTTTGAATACAGATTAACTTAGATGTATTAATCTAATGACATTTCCTTAAAAGTGATCTGAGCTCTGACCTGCCATACCTGCCAAGGAACTACTTGAATATATTACATTAATTTACTTAGGAGTTACATCTTAAGATGCAAATTTTGCACCTTATGGCTACTGGTCAAGCATACCATCATTTCTTAATTTGAAAGTAACAGATTCTATCATTTCAGAGTATGCCTGTCTGTCTAAAACAAAAAATTCAACTTACTGGAATTACAGTATTGAAATATTTGGCCATGTCAACACAAGTGTGGACATTTGCTTCCCTGGGGACAAGTAGCAGTAGCACACTTTGTGCCACTGCTACTTGTCCCCAGGGAATGCCTGGGCCACACACTCTCTGGTGCACAGCAGGTTACCCCAAGTGAAGTAAGGAAGGCTTGGGCTAGCACTGAGCTAGCAGCCTTACCTCGGGTCCTGGGGGCCTCTAGGGCTGCAGCAGTGGTGATCCCATTTCTCAGAGCCTGGCCAGCAGCTAGAGTATGGCATCTGCTGGCCAGGCTCTGGTTTTGGGCAGCAGCTGCTGCCCCTGTGTATGCCTCTCTGCTTTTCTTTTGCATGGGTTTTTTTTACCCCAGGATCTCCCATGGTCAAAAAATCCCTCTGTGCTGTTACCTTGCAGTGCAGAGAACAGCTGAATGTGTAGTATGTGGTGCTATAGATGTGTCTGTGGTACCCCATGCCCCGCAGCCAAACTCATCTGGACATGCCCACAGACTCTGAGACTCTCAAAAACTGGATCCTTTGCAAACATTTTATTCAATTTCAACCTTTTCTCTGTGTAAATTCTGAAAAAAGTAAATTTTGTTAACCCCCTTGTGGCAGGGCCATTGCACACATCAACGTTTTCCATATTCAGAAGAAATCTTCCGACTAGGTTAGAAAACACAGTTCAACTGCATTGTGATCATCTGTGCAGAAGAATACAATAAACTGCATGTCTCATAAACAAATATGCCCAGTAGGGTCTACTTACCCTTTGGTACAAGAAGAAAAGTAATCTGAAATCAAATGCTACTAGGCTTGAAGGAAAGCCAAAAGCTATCTGTGGGCAGGACACAGGTACAAAGATGTTGGATCCCAAACAGCCCAAGAACTGGGCCTGGAAGGGTAAGAGATGGGAGAGCCATAGACACAGGACAAGGTAAGAGGAGGTCATGGGGGATTAAGAGACTTTTACCTTTAGAATCCTGTACTGAGAACTTTTTTCATCCCTTGTTCTAAATATTTAGGCTGTGGGAAGGTGTTTTCAGGTTTAGCTTTTGTAGACTGAGGTAAATAATTATGTGTTGTTTTTCTCACAAGATTGATTCTCATAAATGCACAAAAAACTGGGGTCTGTAGATCTTGTGACATCATTGCATTATACACAGAGCATAGTTCTAGACATTAGTGAGGAATTAGTGTACCAGAGCCTGCATAACAACACCCTAAAGTTTGACATTGTGACCACTCCCACTTCAGAGAATAATTACATTAGTAAGGGCTGCAGTGTTGTACAGTATAACTCAGTCAACAGATGAGAGTCTTTCAATCAAATACAATACAAAAATAAAAAAGTGTTTGCTTATGAAAAAGGTAGATCAAGCAGCAATGTTATAATAAAGGTAAATGGAACATCTATTTGAGTAACACTGTGACCCCAGCTGTCTTGACACAAACTCAGTCTTTTCAATATGTACAAATGGGTACTGAAGGCATATGGAAGATTCACCCTTCTTCTTCCCAATAGTTCCTTAAACCATGACTCTAAAGCCTGTTTCAGTGGTCACAGACTTTATTTAAAAAATCCTTAGATTACAGCAGTGGTGCCCAACCTCGTGTTGAAACCAAAATGAGGGTCACAGGGGCAATACCAGTGGTGCCGCACACAAAGGATGAGCTGTGTTGCGTGCTGGGAGCTCTCTTGCCCCTGGCCCCAGGCTGCTGCTGTCGCTGCTGCTTCACTCTATGCCAATCTGTGGATCATGGCAAAAAAGGTTGGGAACCACTTATTTTAATTCAAAATTCAGTTTCCATCACCACTAGTTTCAAAACAAAGAGAAATATAAATCTACATTTTAAAATTAATTCAATAAGCACCTTTAGTTTTTGATTTGTGGTTACAGATAGTCTAGTTTACAATGACTTCCAATAACAAAGATCAATTATTTAACTGCCCAATTAACACTACAAACTGAATAATCTACATTTATTGCCTTCAGATGGAAACTTTTAGCCCTTCCCCATTGACCACTTCTAAGAATATCCCCTTACTATTTTCTTCTCACTCACCTATCTACAATACTATTTCCTATAAAACATGAAACACAAAAACTTATCATGCACACAGGCCAGAATTATATACAGCCATAAAACTGATTTGCTCCCAAAAAACTTCCCAAAATTAAAGCAACATTGATGCTATTTATATTTTGACCTCCAAGCATCACCAAGAAATTCATACCAAGATGCTTGCAAGATAGTTTCATCAAAGTCAATACACTTGTAATTTAATAGACTGTATATACTGTGCACAGTACTCTGTGCAAATCAGCAATTAATTAATAATCACAAGCATCACATTAGCATATAATCTTCAGGCACTAAATAAAAAGGCCATCAATGTATTTCTAATTTAGATTAGAAGGGGCACCCTCCCCCCCCATGCTCCTCAAAGACCTAGTATCAGACACTGGCTTTTGTCTATGGAGGCCCTAATTCTTAACTCAATCTCTGGGAGGATCCTTCTCCCCACAGAGACCCCTGTTGAAGCCACTGTTTTTTTGCAACAGTGAGAATATCTTCCTACATAAGTTGATGACCTAGAAGGGGCCAACCCATAGCATACATCCCCCCAAGTGGCACAGGCAGCCTGTGTGTGTGACATGTAACAGATGAGGAAGGGAGTAGGGGACAGAACAGCAGGGAACAGAAAAGCAGATCAACAGACTGTACAGGAGGCACAGGGCAGGAAGCAGAAAGCAGAGCAACAAACAGAGGGAACAGGAAACAGAGTGGCATGCAGGTAAGTTGCAGGATTTATATTGTGGCATGCCTGCTAAAAAGGTTAGCCCCACTAGCCCAGGGGTTACACATAGATCAATACACATATCAGAAAAGCAGAATACCTATGTCACAATGTGCTGGGCAGATCTAAAAGAAAAAATTATCCTGAAAGGTTTCTCAGTTAACTAAAGCAATGTTCTCCTTTCCTTCCAGTTAGTTAGTTAGGAAACACCAGAAGAAGAGAACACAGTATCAACAGATCCTCAGTCTAGTTTCAATTCTATTTAAACCTATCCAAACCTTGAATCCTGTCAATAATGTAAAACACAGGTAAAATAATACCAAGTTTACTTAAATACAAGATGACTGTCCCCCCCACAAATAGTATGGGGAAAATGGCACCTCATCTTATAGTTACATAGAATGAAACCCCACTAAAGACATTGTATATCATTAAACTGCTACTAAAAGCAGATGTGTTCAGCAATGGAAACCAACTATGAAACTGATTAAATACAACCAGCCCTAAACATGACTATAACACACATGACCCACATTCAGCAAACATTCTCATGAAAACCTACCATGGAAACATTCAGCAAACTGATTTTTTTTTTTTCCTGTTTTTTTTGCACCGGTCCTGGAAGCACTTTAATACCAGGTCAATGCATGGAGCTGATGGAGCAAGCTCCGGTTCCACCACCCAGCACCAAAAAGAATCTGCTCAATATAGACTTCCAATGGAGGACATATCAGAGACAATCACCTGCCCTGGGGAGCCTACCTACATGGCCACACTGCTTCCCCACTATGCGTGATATCTAGATGATAAACCTAAATGACCGCAGACCAAATGAAAAAACATACACTAGTGTCAATTCCTGAATTCCCCTGATCACCAACTCTTTTTCAAGTCATGGTGAGCAGCAACATTGCATACATTTTACCTCCTCTTCACTCCCACAGTTTATCTTTACCTTTCTTTCCCATTTCCAATGATTCCTGTTTCTTCACCAGCCCTAAATGCCTGTAAGATATCACCAAACAGGGCTTCAAACGGTTCACCCAGAACCCTTCTGTTGCCCCCTCTCTCAACCTGGAACATATGATTAGTGTGGCCTCATCCTTTCTGAGGTTAAGCCAGACCAGGTTGCTCTGTACCTCTTCTGCATATTATTTTTTGGAGCATCCCATGACTTGTGACAAGAGTACCCAGTTCCACTCATGAGTTGGAACTATTTAGCATGTGGATCCTTTGTGGGGGATATCTGGTATACACACATGTACTGAGCAGTGCTGAGCTATGGGACCCCCATGGCTTGAAATGCTGTTGACTGTGGTGGGACTCAGAACCAATGAACTATGTGGTAAATCACAAGCCTTTCTTTGGACTAATATCATGCATAATTTGTATTATATAGAAATATATGACAAAGTTCTGTTAAAAAAGTGTGTTTATGGAATACCTATGTTAAAACTTGCAGCAGTGTCAAAAAAAAGTAATATGCATCAATTCTGGATGAACCAAATGCATTAGTACTATATACAAATTACTACAGGCATGTTTAATTTCAAGACTGTTGTTTTCAGTTTTGCTCCTGTTTGTTTCCTTATGCTCAGGAAGAGTGGGGTCTGATGCTAAACAGAGACAAAAAGGGCTACCAGGGGAAAATTTTGCGGGGGAAGCAGAAAGAAAATGTAGTACCTGACCTCCCAAATTTATTTTCTCTGCTGTAGTAGTGGGAAGGTGACAATTTCAAGGCAAGTCTCTAATAATTAGATTCTTTACCTGGAAAATTATAACAAATTTATAAATTTTCCATATAAGTCAGGCACAGACATTACACTTTTACTGGCATAAATGATCAGAAACCAGTCTATACCTGTAACAGAATAGTAGTTTAGCACACACAGGCTGGTTTCAGAATGGGTGAACCTGGTCTAAGATTTGTACTCCCCCCTCCCCCACCCCGCAAAGTCAAATGTGTGTTCTGTTCACTACCGATTGAAACTATGCAGCTTACAGAAAATCACATAACTTAAACTGATTCTGCCTCAGGCTTTTTGAATATCTGTACCTAACCACATAGAATAGAATTATCGGGGAGGTTGTCTTATAATCAAGGTCATCTTCAATTTAAGAAAATACAGTAGCTCATATACTTTGACCCTGTCAAGCATTTTCATATGATTCTAGACTAGCTTCTGGCTTAATTTCAGTAGTCTTTATGTGCTGATAGCTTCCAGTGTTGCCCCTGTAGCTTAGCCCAAAGTTCCTTATAATTACTACATCCGGGGTAAGTACCTTAGCAACTAAACTATTATGCAGAAGGCAACACTACTGTTTCCTTCTGATGACTTTTATAATTAAAGGCCAATGTTATATTATATTTCTGTGAAGATCCCGATCAATTAAACAGTTTCAGTTTATGTCTACATAGTTTTAATGATTGATTACAGCTTCATATTTTGTTCCTTATGTCCTTTCTCTCTTAATTTCTCCAATATGATACCTCTCACTGAGTTTTCAGATGCTACATAAAGTTTAGAAAAAGTTACATCTGAATATTTAAAAATTATAAGATCAGATCCAACTGAAGCCACTTCCCACTCCACTGTGAAAAGTTTAATTCACTCAATTAATCGACTGCGAACTATCTTGGCATAGAGGCATGTCTGAACTACATTCATTTTTCTTCTCATCCACTTCATGTTTTGACCTTTATTCAAGGTAAAAGATGTCCATGATTTTCTTAAATTTATTTAAAAATATCTGATATGGATAATAATTGTATATAATACAAGTACTATACACCTAACCTCTTAAACTTTAAAAGTTGTGACCATCCTTTAGTTAAACATGGGTATTTTTGTCTTCTTTGCTTTAGAGATGTATGAAAGTTTTCTTGCCTTAAATTTCTCAGTTCCTTCTCTCCCCACTGACTTCCATCATCAAATGGTTGGGCTCAATCCCCAATTGAAGAACACTGCCATAGTGTTGCCATCCTTTCCCAACACAAATGTGTTTCATTTGGGTGCTATAATTACACCTAGATGTCAACGACGTCAAAGGTGGTCTCTTTATCTGGTGAGAATTAGACACTGAACGTTCTTACCTGTGACCCTTTTGCTACTAAATGGGCATATCTACATGAGGCAATTCTACTGCATAATTGCCTAATTAGCTCCACAGTAAACATCTCTGCATCTTCACATGCTTATTAGGTCTCAGTAAACTAATACCTGCCACAGCAGGTTAGTACTTGTAAATACAAGTCCTATCTTGTTGTGCAGTTTTTTCACAAGCAGCAATGCATGTGTAGATGATGGAAGGGCTGGCTGGCTAGCCCCACACTGTAGCACCCTCATGTCCCAGCCAGCCCCTCTGCAGGGCATTGAGTCAGGCCAGAGCATCTCAAAATTAAAGCAATCCCAGAGTAAGGGTGAACCCCTTTGGCCCCTGCCAGCTGAGGCTGCTCCGACCTGGCTCAATGTGCTGTGGCCCTGTCTACATGTGTAAATGCTGTGCCAGGAAGCAGTAAATTTAGGCACAATATGCACCAGAGTTCATTGCTGTCTATCAATATGCATATGCAGATGAGCCCACTTTGTCCTCTGCAGGGGATAGGAGAAAGTGTGACACACACATCTGCACTATTCAAGGAGCTTTCCATTCCTTAACAGGAGAATCCTCAGTTAAACTATTTATGTCAGCTTTCTGCCAGTTATGTGGTGCCAGTAAGCAGCTGGACTGGATTCTGTATCTTTAAGATGTTTTAAAATTGTATCCATCCATTCATCTATTAGTGTCTTATTTTACTTTTTAATTTCATTTTGTGGTTTTTTGTTTTTTTTTTTTATTTTATGGACACTATATTTTACTGCTATATGATGAAATAATGGAATTTTCATCTAAAAGTAATTTTTAGCCTGTCCCAGGATCATGTCACTATACTTCCAGTATGGTAAAGGTGTATAAAACTTGCACAGGGACCAGAAGTAGCCATGCTGTCTGTGATTATGGGATGATGACACTGCCATCTGTGTTCTTTTCATTATACATGATTCTGCTAGGATACAACATTACCCCTCTGTACCAGTGAAAGTTATCCATTTTAATAAATCTATTCACATTTCTTAACTAGATACATTAAATGAGAAAATAGAAAAAGCCCCATCCCAGAAGTGTGGCTTCAGCCCCCAACCTTTTCTTTTCCTTGGTGTTCTCAATCAAGCATAGCTGGAGAAGCTTCTCCACTTTACTTGCAACCAAGAATTCTCTCTTCTTGGTGCCTAGCTGCTTCCACTCAAAGACACTTTGTCTTTTAACCAGGGACCCTGTCCTTTGAGAAATTAATTATATCAGAAAAAGCTAGGAAGATGCAGTGGTGGCTGTATGGTAGAGTTTCTGTCTAGTGTGTGGGAGATCTGAGTTTAAGTCCTGACTGGGTCAATTAGGGGTGAGTGAAATGACAGGAGAGAAATTATCTGGCCACAAACTGAAGGAGAATAGATTTAGAAGAAATTGTTTATGGTAAGGGTTACCAAAATATGGAATGGGCTTCCAAAGGAAATGGTGCTTTTCTCTACCTAGGAGGTGTTCAAGAAGAGATTAGACAGGCATTTGGCTGGGGTTATTTAACCCCAGAACTCTTTCCTTCCTGGAGCAGGGGGTTGGACCTGATGATTTACCAGGTCCTTTCCAACTCTAGAAATCTATAAGCATAGTGGGACAATAAAACAAAATTAAGTCTCAGCAAAGGAATGGCATATTGAAAACAAAAGTATAAAAGATAAAATTTTGCTGGGAACTTGGTGACAGCTAAAGGCACAGACAGAAATGCAGCTCCTGGGTCTAACTCATGGCACATCATTGAAAGCACCATGACTTAGACAGATCCTCCTAACCTAACAGATGTTAGTTATTGTGTTGGGAGACTGAGCTCTAATTTGGAGCTGACCCAGGGAAAGGCTGTATCTGCAGCTTCTTTCCCTAACTCCATCCCCCAGCTCCCATTCTGTCTCAGGATGGGAGAGGGAGAAGGCAAGGGATGGAGGTCCATTCTGGGGTTTCCCCAGCCACGCTATAGTGGGAGGTGGGTGAATTGGAGCCTTGCGGGGGCCTTAAATCCAGCTGCCTCACCCTCTAGAGATGTCTAGGCAACTCCCAGAACAAGCTCCCTCTGCTCCCTTCCCCCCTTCTCATTCTGAAAACAGCACTGGGAACAGAGCTAGGCTGCGTCAGCCAAGAGACACAAGTTAATGAAGGTGCTCCACTTTGAAGTGTCTTCATCTGAATCCTTATATAATGAGGGTTCTGGCTGTTGTGGAATCAAGCCCTTTTAAAGTGCTCTGCAGCCATGCACCCATTTAAGATAAACCTGGATGAATCAAATACAGTGGCATACTGATGGGGGAGGGCATGCCTCTGGGTGCTGGCTTGTGGAGGCACCAGCCAAGCCCTCCAAGGGGTACTTGGTTCCCCAGTGGCACTTCTGTTTTCACTGCCAGCATTTCTGGGCTCAGCTGCCGGGGTACCCCCTCCCACCCTGTTCAGCGATCAGCCACTGGGGGGGACACCCCCCACATAGCCATTGGCCACCAAGAGACCCTCCCCCGCAACTTGAAAATTGGCCACGGATGGAGGGGGTGCAAATTCCAGAATTGGCTCCCAGGCGCCAGAGACCTACAGGATGCCACTGATCAAATGTAACTGATTTAAGTTAAACTGGTCCAGCAAACTTCTGTCCCAGATCCCCTCCCAGTTCAAATTAAATCACAACCCCCAGGATGCTTTGTACCTCCCCGACATACCCTACCCTTGCAGGATGAGTGGGTTAAGCTTGTCCTATGCTGTCTGCTCCAGCCAAGCAGGGCCAGCCTCACCCCTGGGCTGTCATAAAGCTTAGGCAGCAAAGCCTCTGTTCTGTAGCCTTGGTCTTGCCTCAGCCTGTCAGCCTGGCAGGGCAGATGAGAGGAGGCAGGGAAACAGAACATCCCTTCCCCAGCCCTGGGCCCATCTCTAGTCTACAAGGGTTTCCCTGCTGCCTCCTGGGACCATGTACGTCACTGATGCATAGGCAATGGAGACTAGTCCCTCCAACCCAGGGCTGGCCCAGATACCCATGGGCCCTGATTCCCTGATTCCTGCTGCTGCTGCAGAGGGAGAATTCCCCCTCCCATCCCTCTTCACAATTCTGTGATGGCAAAGCCCTGCCCCACATAAGTGTTGGGGGAACAGTTCCTCCAGCCAGGGCTAAGCCAGTGCTGGACTGTGCTGAGTGGAAGGGGGTACTTCCCCATTTGCACCAGGGGCAGGGCTCAGGGGATCCTGCCCAGGGTGAGGAAACCCTTGCTGAAGTATGAGGATCCTCCCACATGGGGTGTCAGCTGAGCCCTGGCTTGGGAGAACTGTTCCTCCCCCTCCCTTGGGGGGACAGCAAGTGGTTGAGATGCAAGTTCTGGGCAGCCAATCAGAGATGGGCCCTGCGTGGCTGCATTCAGGTGCCATTGATAGTGGCTGGGAGGTATGCTCTAGCCCCCCATCACAGCTCCTGGCCTGGGCCACTGCAAACATCTGGCTTCCTTTCCAGATTCAAAAGTGAACATCAGTTCACTTCATTATTGATTAAATCTACACAGTTTTAGAAAAACCTGCAAAGACTGAACTGATTCAGCCTCAGCCTTTTTGAATGTTTGTACTTAGCTCTGTTGTTAAAACCTTAGCATGGATACCTCAAGCTTTGCTGCCTATTTGACCGACATATGAAATTTTCTGTTTTTAGTTGAAATTTGCATAGCCAAGACTTGCCATGGGCCTACTGTTCTGCTCATCCAGATACATAGAAACCTTTCTCATTGGCCTCAGCAGGAATTTTGAATTAGTTGTCTCCATTTTAACCCCAGCATCCTGAGAATGGGCTAAAATGGCTCTTATCACCATCTTTATTGTCCTTTTGGGTATTGTCTCTGCTAGAAGCTCAGATTGCTCAGAAGCTACAGCAAGAGGTGACACATATAGTTAGACATCATCATCACCTCACTAGGACTAGGTATAGACATTCATAAAGCCTAAGGTGGAATCTAAGTTATGCAGTTTTCTGTAGGTGGTGTAGTTTAGAGTGGAAGCAAACAAAACAGACATTTGTCCTTTGTTGGGGGAAGGGGCAGGAGGTGGCAAATCTTATACCAGTTTCCACCATTTTAAAATCAATCTGTGTGCGCTAAACTTCTGTTCTGTTACAGGTATAGCCCAACTTCTGATCACATATACCAATTAAAGTGTAATGTCTGCACCTGACCTAGGAGTCAATTTTCCACTTTCTCCCACTTTAAATTCCTCTTGCATGTATTACCTCCAAGCTACAGCCTTAGGTTACCCATCTTAGATCTTTCCAAGAACCTTAAATAGGTCAAGTTTAATTATAGATTTGGATGTTTAATGCAATCATTGGCAGTTTAAATGTTTCATTTACATCACTTCTTGATTGCTTTCTTACAGCAATTTACTAACCCAAGTTCTCTCATTCTGTTCTCAGAGCTAATGCTGTGTTCCATTTATCAAGGTAGAATCATGCAACGTGCCCTGGGACTGTGTGAGTCACTGATGCATAGGTATGGGGGAACAGGTGCAAGAAGTTTCAGCCTGTGTTACCCTCCACCTGCTGGGGAAGCTGCACCAAAATCCTGGAAACAGGCAGCAGAAAGGTTTTATTTTTCCATTTTGGTTTTCAAATATCATTTTTTACCTCTGACATATATAGAATGTTATAGGAAGAAAAAGAAAGGAAATACAAAAAGTATATTAAAAGAGCAAAATGGAACAATAAATTCTTGTAATCATCAACTTCTTTGGTTTCACTTGCAATTAAATGAAATGACTTTTCAGCTTTAAATATTTAATATTCAGTTTTACAAAACAATACACCCCCAACCTCTTTAAAATATTTTTCACATTTGTCAATTGTATTCCTACTGTACTTGCTTACAAATACTGCCAATCTACTTTACATATTCTATTTCTGATATTCATAGGTGACTGGTGCTTCCTGCGTCAGTGGGGGCACATGCCTCCCCAGTAGCCAGTCAATGACCAGGGGCGGTGGGGGGTGGGGAGGAGAGGGTGTCACCTGTGGAAAATCGCACCAACCCAGAAGTGCCAACAGTGCTCCTGGAAGTGCCAGTGGTGCTTCTCCTGGCACCCCCACTCCCCAGCCAGAGCTCACAAGGGGGCACTGGTGCTCCTGCCTGCCCCCCTGCCCGTCACCTAAATGTGGAGTGTGGCCTGTCAGGGGGTGCACCAGTGCTCTCAGGGGGTGCACGCACACCTCCATGAACCCCCTACACATTGCCACTGCTGATATTTTTACAAGCCAGGCCTTTTAACTTTTAATGTACATGTATTTGTATCCAAAAACAACCTCCCTTCATGTTTACTGAATTTTATTAAGTAAAACAGAAATCTGAAGTATTATCTAAGCAAGTTGCCTCTAACACATAGTGATATAAAAGTGAATTCTCTAGAAATCCTAGGCCTTATTAGAGCATGGTTGAATATCTAACATAGATTATTTCCTAACTATCACTTCAGTCCCTAATCTACTACTGTCAGCTAACTCTGAGCGTGTTTCACAATCCTAGACTACATGATGACAAACATTCCCTCCTTTCATCTAAATACTCCAGTTGAAATTACTCCATAATTCTACATGACCCTCTAATTCTTATGTGAGAGGCATGGGTTTCTTAGGGTGATAGCTTTTATTGGACAACTAAATAGCTGGGAAAGAATTGGACAGGTTTTTAAATGCAAGGTATTCTTCATCAGGGCACCTGATGAAGAATGTCTTGCTTTTGAAAGTTTATCTAACTCTATCCCAACTATGCAGTTGTCCAATAAAAGATAACACCCTAAAACATCCTTGATTCCTGCATTATTCCTAGACCATCATGGCAACACAGTCACTCTGACATACCTCTAACTTGCAGTCATCCTCATCCACCATTTGAAATACTTTATCTGACCACCTATCCTAAATCCTTCCCAAATGCTCTAATACATTTTAAAAATCAGCCCAGCCTCTAATCCAAGGGTGGGCAAAATGGCAGATCTGCCAATTCCATTTCCCAGCAGCCCCTGCCCCCACTGCTCCCAATTGCTCTCCATGGAGACCCCCAGAGTGGCAGGGCCATGACAGCAGGGGGCTGTGACAGCCCTGTACTTCCGGGGTCTTCATGGAGAATTGTCCAGAGTGGTGTGGGTGGGTCATGTGGCTGGGCAGGGAGCTGTTCCAGGGCCAGGGCCAGGGCCAGGATCTGGCAGTAGTGAGTGTGGGGCCAGAGCTGGGCAGAGCCGCAATCTGCTGCCTGCACACACCTGCCCATAGAAGGTTGCGGGAGCATGTGAGCAGTGTATCATGGCTCTGCCCTTCCCAGCCCCACAAAGATCCCAGGGTCGATAATCTTCCTGAACACTCCAGTCGATTAAACCCTTGAGAGTTCTAGTTTTGTGAGTCGAAGTTGCAGTTTACTTTTATGGGGTTACATGTTAATCAAAACACATAACACTGAGACTTTGTAAAAGGCTCCAAACCCAATTACTTTTTATTTTGTAAAGTTCAAGAGAGATACAGATTTAGACAAAACAGCAGCACACTTGCAGATCATTCTTACCTTTCTTACCTCCATTTTCTCACCCCCACCCCCCCCAGAATCCAAGTTTTCTCTCTTCTGAATCATGGGATTTCTCATTTTTCCAGCTAGTTTCCTCTTTTATACCAGGTCCTATATTGAAAAAATGACCCTGTTGCTAACAAAGGATACACCTTTGTTCATCTCTCCTGCCTCAGTTTCCTTCATTTTCTGATTTCCAGTGAGTTTTAAAATCCTAGCTTAAAGCCTTTGATCTGTTTCTAGGAAAACTCCATTCCTTCAATCCCCAGAAATTCAGTGAACTTGGAGAAAACTAGATTACCTAGAGAGAACAACGCAATATTTGCATCCTAGATATCATCTAGCCTGGTACTAATAATCATTAACAATCTACCTGTTTTTATATTGTCATGATTGTGCTACTCCCTTTTTTTCTGAACACATAGCAAAAGGCAGTCATAAAAGATAAATGTATAGACAATTCATAAAACTAACTGGGAATTCTTACGTTGCATGTGCACAGATTCTCCGGGTAACCATAATAATTATTTGTGTCATTAAAGAAAAAATATTATTCACATTCTTCATTATAACAGACTCTGTACCATGATAAGCCAACAGAGAACAAGATTTACAACAGATTTTTCCATTCCTTGATACTGAATCAGTTGACCTTTTAGACCACTTTAAGGGAAAAATACAAAACTGACTTTTGACATATGCCTTCTGGTAAGATTCCTTGCATTTAAAATCAGGAATGTGGAAAATGGATTGTACTAGCCTATACATTTGTCCTATATTGGATCCAGAACTGCTGCTTGGCAAACACGAGTTGGTCCATGAAACAGTTTGGTCTGATCCTGAGCTATTCTGAAAAAACAAATCTAGGACAGGACCTTCAAAAGAGTACTCTGTTGCAAGAATGAAAGCTCTGCTCTATCTGAAAGAAATTATTTTTAGTTGAAGATCCTGTTCTTCATTAAATTGCTCAGATGGTTCCAAAGTGTCAATGAATCTTTGTTAATCAGCTTAATAGAATAACCAGAAAAAAATATTTTGGACACAATTTCATTCAAAAATATCTCTTTAAAACTATAAAAGTGAAAAACAATCAAACAACGTTTACAATCTCTTTATTTTCAGAAATAATAAATGCTCCTATATCCCTAAATATGCTTTGCATTCTCATGGGGGGAGGAGGGGGGATCTAGAAGTTCTATTGTGCAGCTGATTCAGGAAGGGCACATCTACACGTTGCCCTACAGTGACATAGCAATGTGCTACATCACTGTACAGTGTGCTACGATGATGTAGCAATCACGTGTCCACAAGTGATTGCTAGCTATATTGCCATAGCAGTGCACTCCCTGGATATAGCATGCTGCTACAGCAACATAGCGGTAAAAAAATCAACCCATGTAGTGTGTGCACGCTACAGTAACTGCCCATACTACACTGTGTTTTAGTACTTCTGAAAGGAAGTACTAAAGCACAGTGCCGTACCAACATCACCATATGGCGATGTTTAGACACACCCAAAAATAATTTTGAGCCTTCTAAACATTGTAATAAAGAACAGTAAGGGCCCCTCATCACATAATGGGTTCCTCATCCTCTGCTTCCAGGTCAGTAGGGTACTTTGACCAAGATTCTGTTCTTCATAAAGGGAGAAACTGTCCTCATAGAGCCTAGTAAGTTAACAGACAGAAAATACAGCATTGCTTTAAGGTTGCTTTATGTGTGATATAGCTAGCACACACGTGAAAAGTAAGGAAATAACATGTTGAGCTTACCAGTAACCTCTACTTCTCTATCCAGAGACACATTTCATCATACACAACAGAGAATGTACCATTACTATAACTCTGCCTCACCACAGATGCCAACTTTCCAGCATCTCCTTTCCTAAATTTCATTCCACTAAAATAGACTAGACTTTCTTTCCCTATAACACACATGCAAGAATTGTGCACTTCAGCAGTTGCCACTGACCTATTTCTCCTTGTCCTTGCTCTTGAAGCAATCTAGCCATGAAGGAGTAGTTAAGTGGCTTCCCTGCAATATTTTGTTAGCGCATGTATTCATCCTGCATGCCTGGAATTTTACCAGTGCAACTCTTCCCTACTCCACCCTCAATATGGATTCATAACTAAGGGGCCATTTCTTCTCGTGACTGAACACAAATCATCATTTAATACTGGGATGAGAAGATTTCCCTGATACAAGCTCCCAGCATAAAGGAGCTACTTTGGCATGCCTTGAGCTATGTGTAGATAAAAAAAAAACCCTCAAGGATTGAATACAATGTATGAATTCCCCTTCTTCACAGACATTCAGTTTGGACCCATAGCAGGATGGAGGCATTAAAGTTTAGCAGGATCCAGGCATCACTTATATAAGAAATGCTAGATGAGGAGGACAGCAATGGTGTGGCTGGGGAACACGGAACAGAGGACTCGCAAAATTGGGGAATGGTGTCTTCTCTCTCAGGGTTTGTTTAAACCCAAAAGTTTTATCACTTTAGTCTTGCTCTAAAGTATTACAAATACCTTAGAATGGACACCATTATACCAGTATAAAGGCATTTAGATTAGTACAACCTCTTACTCACTTTAAAGAGAGAGACAGAGCTCATATTAATATAACAATCGGTAAAACCCTATCAAAAGGAGTTTGACAGGTACAAAATTTTAATAGCTCTCAGTGTAGTAAATATAGTCTTCCCTCTCCTGTGTGTTATATAATATCATGTCATCTGCAGTTCCCATTATATGAATCAGTAAAATTTATCTATATAGGCATCAATATTATGTTGGATATGTGTTTGCCTATGCTAGTTAGCAAAGGCCAAAAGGTAGTGGAACAAAAGCTAACTCAAATAGGTGAACATTCCTTTTCTCTTACATTTTGTAATTTTGGCAGATGAGGCTTGAGCCTTTCATGGCTATAAAACAGAAAATCTATTATCTGAAATTCATGGCTCCCAGCCTCAATATAATATGTCCTGTTCCGAATAACCATTGAGCCGCAGATACTGTCTGTAGAATAATAGAATAACTTCTTCTTTGTGTAGTTTATTCAGCTTGGTTTCTAATATATATATATATATGACTGCCCTATGCTTAAGGTGCTCAGATATACTTTTATATTGGACAATAGAAAACAAATGTTCAAACTTTCAATGGTGAGAATTTATTGCAAACAACCTAGTCTAAAAATAAAACTCTTCCTTTCAAAGCCCACATCCTCTCCAAGCCCTAAAGAAAAGGGATGAGTGAAGATAAAAGAGAGACTATGCATGGTTTACACAAGCTCTTATCAATTCTAACCCACCTTTTCCTTTCTAAGGAAAATGCATTGCTGCAAACATCAAGTTGGAAATTGATGAGCAGAGTCTCTTCCACTCCCATTCTTTCCACTTCTGATTCTTGCTCCTCCCTTGTTTTCCTCCCCATCTTTACTCATAGAAGCCCTGATACAGGAAAGCACTTAAACATCTGCTTATCTTTAATCTTATGAATAGTCACATGAAAATGTTAAGCTGCTGTTAAGTGCTTTAATGCATAGGGTCCTCATTTATGCCCCACATTTATTATCACCTCCTGTCCACTAGTTGTTCTTTGACTTTTATGCACACCTCCTTTCTCTATTCTTTCCAGATCTCTCCTCTTCTACTACTCCCACAGAGAAGTAGCCATGTTATTTTGAAGTCCCTAAGCACCCAACTTGCTTTCTGCCACTGCTTCTGCAGTATCAAGGGTTAAAATAAAATGAGTCCAGGCATTTAAGAATCATAAGAACAACTTGAAAACCATCAGCTTTTTAAAAAATAATGCATTCTAGGTTCTTTTTATTTGCTTACTCTTTTCTGAACCTTTTCAGTTCACTTGGATCGCTTTCTCAAATTGTCCTTTGTATTTTTCCGTCTCCTAAAATGCTCCCAGAAATCACCAACAGTTGAAGAAAAGCAATGCAAAGCAATTTTGCAAAGCTTGCAATTCTATGGTGAGACTAGGCAATAATATATCTTTTCCCACTTAAGGCATCTTGAAAGAGAAGAAAGAAAAAAAGAAAGTAAAAGATGGAAGGCCCTTCTTTTAATGTCACCCTGAATACAGCCAGTCAATCAGTGCACTGTGTCCTTACTTTCAATGGTCCTTACTTGCTGCTGCTCATCTATATCTTCTATAATATAATCATTAAAAACAGACACATTTCCTATGCATTAGACATCACTATGTCTAGATTCAGAGCATACACACACAGAGTCACATGTATAATGCACTAGCAGGGCTTTTTAGCATAAAATTTATCCTCTAAAATTAATTAGGCAAAATACTATTACCACTATTAATAAATCATATACCGTTTACCAGGCTTAATGCATCTTTTGCATCATTAAGTCAAGGGAGAAACAGATGCTTTGTGCATATATTGTGGGGATAGTTTATTTCTGCTCTGCATTGTCCTGCCCCTCCTGACTCCCAGCAACAACTCAGCAGATGAGGACTGAATTTCTTAGCACACTACCAATGTGATTAAATGAGTTTAGCTGCAGCCAATGCAATATGCTGTTCTAATTTGCCATAGTCCAAACCTTGTGTACAAGAGTTGCACGGATTAGAGATCATCAAGCAGGTGTCCTACATTTTATTTCCAACTCTAGCTTTTGGGAAAGTGTCACTAAGCAGGGTCTGCATACACAATATATGAGCTGCATACAAGTGGGTTCAACCAAAGAGGGGGAAGTATTCAACTTCGATGGTGGCAACAAAAATGATTATACAGTTGTTATTGTCACAGGATACTATTTTAATTCAAACTAACATACATAATGTCTGTACTTAGGTTAAGGGGTTTTCTTCCCCCTTAATTCTCTTTCCCCCATATTAGACTGCTTAAATACTTTACTATGACTTTTAAGACAGATCTGATAGTACAATTAAATTCTTTTATCTTCTATAAATATTCCTAAAGAGAGTTTTCTTTATGCTAGCTCACACAGTGATATATGATGCCATTAGGTTGGCCATCTTTAGTCCAGTTTCTCCATCAGATATATATATATTTTAATGATTCTTGGCTTGTCAGAATGGGTGAGATTTTACTGGCCACCACACTAAAAGTGGCAGGTAGTTGATAAAGCATTCCATGGGTCTGTCACTCCATTCATCAGTGTCTTGCAGGTGTACAGTTTTGTTTTTAAACACTATAATTCCATGTCAGATGGAATGTATGTTGGCTTAAGGCTGTATTCAATAAGCCATAAATTGTGCAGGTGGTTCTGGATAATACTATAGAGTTGGAGGGCTTTTGCACCTTTCAGTTTAACACTTCATTTTATTCTCTTACAGTTCATCAAGGAGCTTATGGCTGTGGCTGGGGGGGGGGGGGGAAAGAGCTCTTTTCACACAATAAGAATAAAAGGCCTATCATCTGGCCCTGTTGCTCCTGTTACAGTGATCAAAATTGCCTGATCTCTCTAGCTTTGGATTCCCCCAACATGAAGAGACCCCAGCTGGCTTGCAGCTGGTGTAGCCTGCTCTTACATGACTTCCTAATGTAGTCCTGATTGTGTGCATGTCAAGGGTATGTGAGGGAATGGCTCATGTAATGGATTGTTTGGGACACAATCAGACATAGCACCATTTAGGACAGTGCTTACATTCCTTTAAATATGCAAGGAATGGCATAGAATGAGCCCCAGAAGCAAGGAACTTCTCAATGGAACCTGTGCAAATACAAACAACGATTATTATGGGACTAAGAGAAAGCATTTGCATCAAAACAAAATCTATTTGGAAACCTGGATCATTAACTTTGCTGTCTCTTTTTCCTATAGGCTTTGTTCTGTTCTCAGATATGTGGCTGCAACTCTCTGTGAAGTCCTTGGGAACAGCAGAACACACAGGGCCATCTCTGACATTGCACTGTCCCAATGGTATATAGGTTTGTGTTTCAATTGGAAAATATTTATATTTGTTTTTATTTCTACTCCAAGCTGAGTGTTTTTTGTGTCAACAAAACAGAATGCCTCTCTATATGTATTCTAATCATCTAGAGCCAATTAACCAGATTCTACCTTGATTTACATACATCCACCGAATTAAACATGAAGTTTGAACCTCTGTGGTTGGTATATAACATCATTTTGATTCATGGATTTTAAGACGAGAAGGGACCATCTGATCACTTAATCTGACCTCTTAAATAATACAGGCCACATAATTTTATGCAGTAGTGAGCTCAATGACTTGTGTTTGGTTAAAACCTATTTTCTGGAAAAGCATCCTGTCTTGATCTTAAAACTTCCAGAGGCAGAGAATCCATCACTTCCCTTGCCAGTTTGTTCCAATGATTAATCACCTCACTGTCAAAAATGTGCTCCTTTCTTCTAATTTGAATTTGTCTGGCCTTAATTTCCATCCACTAGTTCTTGTTATGCCCTTCCCTGTTAGATTAAAGAGTCTTTTAGTACCTGACATTTTCTCCCTGTGAGAAAATGTCACCATAATCAAGTTACCTTTGAATCTGCTGTTTCATAAACTAAGCAGACTTTGCTCTTTAAGCCTCTTTTAATATGCAAGTCATTTTTCGTCCCAGTGTTAAATTGCTTTTGTGGCCCTCTTCTGTACCCACTTTATTTTTTCAATACAATTTTAAATATAGACCAAATATAAAGCTGAACACAGTTCTCCGGTGTTAGACACCAATGCTGTCCATATAGACAGGTGAGATCCCCTTCCTAATCCTACTTACTGCTCCCTGTTTATACAGCTAAGGATTGCATTAGCCTTTCTTGTCACTTCATAGGACTGAGAACTCAGATTGAGTTACTTATCTGCTGTAAATTTAATTCTTTGCTATGAGTTGCTTGACCACTAGAAATCTGCTGAAATATATTTTGTATGTTTCACACTTCTGTAGGACTAAATCCCCAAGTAACTAGCAAAGCAAAAATAGGATTTTTTAAATTAATTTGACCCAATCCACCGATTTTTTTTGTAGGAATATCCTAATACACAATGTGTACTTAGAATTAATAGACTTAGGCAGCTTACATTGCTGATGACCATGTACAAGTGCTAAAACTTACTTATAAGAAAGAGAGGCATTGATTAGGTCCCCTTGTAAAGGTTAACGTTGATTTATTGGCCCAGATAACGATCACAGACACAAAGTAAAAAGCTGAGTTAGGTTAAGATTTTACTTTAAATCTCATGCTCCCACCATGTTTAATTCAATGGCTTAGTCTACCAACTGACACTAAGCATGTCTTTTACAATAAAGATAAAATGACTATACAGGACCTTACCATAAGCCATAAATATGTAAAGGATTCTTTTGCTTTTGTTATGGTGATTTTTCCCATTGAAGCAGCCATTAAACTGTAACAACAACACTGGCTTTCTTAAATTAGGTAATTTATACTTCAATAAGAGCAAAATGTTACATTTACTTTTTAGTGGACTACTTTACAATTTTTTAATTTAATATGCCACATAATTGTATATACTTTGTAACATCCCAACTGTATATCTCAGAAAAAGTGTAAACACCTCAAGTCTTTATTTCCTGTTCCTCAACTTCAAGAAAATACATTGTGGCATAGGGTATGCCCTAAAGATTACATAACCATTCTTTCCATATGGGTATATTAATCACATGTGGTACAGCCATCAGGGAGTTAAACTGATCATCTCCTAGCTGTCAAGAAAGAACAATTATTACCACACTTAACTACATTTTTTCTTCTGAATATTTTGGAGAGCTTATATTTTGTAACCATAACTACTTTTTTGGTATCTAGTCACCAGCAAACTAGGCTCTGGTAGTGCTATACAGCACCGGAAGGCAGGTAATTTACAACTAATATTTTATTTATTACATCAAATATATTGTCTTTCTGTTCTTTTGCTTTGTTTTGGGGATAAATGGCAACATACAGATTGGAGATGGTAAAAGCTTTGTATTTCAACAAAGATATCCTCTAAGTTTTCAGTAGTCTGTTAAAGATCTGTTTTGATTAAAATAGCATGTAGCCACATAATAAAAGATTTTCCTCAGTGAACAGAAGGCGGCGTCACTAAAAGCTAACAGGGCCTCCACTGCTAACAACCCAAGTCACTTCCTGAAAGGCTTTAGGTTCAAAAGTCATGCAGGTGCTTTTTGAAACTTTTACAAGCATTTTCATATACTATGTGTGACTTTCATAAGTTGTAAAGGGAGAAACAAAATGTGTTTCTGCAGCAGACAAATTGTAAAAAAACAAAACATAAAAATAAAAGAAGAAAATATGGCCCTAAGTGTCATTAATGAATGCAAAAGATCATAAAATATTTATCAGTGCAGCAAGATGCTTGTATTATTTGTTGAATTAATTGTGTAATACAGAGATGTTACAGTGCACAATCAAATATGGGAAATGCATTGTAATGATCCAGTAGGGAGAGCTAGAGGGTAATACTTTTGCTAGGCACTTATGGTAAAGATTACAGGCTGCATAATTAATTAAAGGAAGCCATTTCTACTATGTATGCATTTCCAAGGGACTCCTTCACCATGGTACCTTACAGCTTGACTTGCATCAATTGCTTCAAGAAAAGCAACCTCCTCCTTTCAATTTTAATCTGCTTACTTGCAAATTCAGTCTGTGTGGCTTCCTCGAGAGGCACAGAGCTGGGGCCATTCTGCAGCTGTTAGTAGATGTTTGCTGAAAGAAATTGAGTCTGGCACAACCCAAACATTGTAATGCTTTTGGATTCAATATGCTCCCTGGTAGCAGTGATTACTAATGGTACGCAGAGTGAGTGAAAAGTACTTAGTTTCAGTGTTAAGCACCATCTTTTGGATTTTTCTGATAATTTTTGTCCAGTGTTGGTACACACACACACACACACACACGCACGCACACAAATGTGCCTGCTTACTTCAAGGCACTCTAGTAGTCTTTTCACTGGGTTTTTTATCAGATACAAAAATACTCCATAATTAGTACATAACCCAATTAATTTTTCAACTTCTATTTTTTAATACATAGAAAAGTATCTTTAAACAACAAGCTCTGACACCCAAATTAGGCAGAAGACTTGAAACTCCTACAATCTTCCCTGAAAAAACGTAGTGAAAACTGGAGACCAATACATTTTTTCATTGTGGGCACTAACAAAAACTGTTCTTATGCTCAAATATAGAAGGATGCTTAGTATAAGACAATGGGTGTCTATTTGTGGGAGGCTTTTGTTAGCTGAAATGGACTGTAAAGCACTTACCACCATAGACAAAAGAGGGCAAGCAAAGAGCACTCTCCTGCCCCAAAATTCAGGTTTTGCAAATTGATTATAAATTTGGAAGACTGTTCATGGCTACAGAGCCACTCTCTAGACTATTTAGCAAAAGAACAATGGAGTAAATCCCAGAGACAGATTATGTTTATCTCTGTCTGATTTAAAAAATCCTGTCTGAATTTACTTGAAATATGGGCCATGATTGCCATCGCTACTGCAAAGCTAATACAGAAGGTAATTAAAACTATTAGCTCAGAGTGACCAAGACAGCATGTCTCCAGACCTCATTACCAATTTAACTTAGAACTTTTCCACTACATGGAATTTTGTTTAAAGTTATGTGGACAGTGACCCTAAATCATTATTGCAAAATACGTTAAAAAGGATACATGCAGGTTGTTTAGAAACCAAAGAAGCTAAGGGAAGGACTAAAGATGGTTTATGTTGCCTCAGATAAACAGTTACATTAGGGAAGCTGTTAAGGCTTGACATATATGCCAAAAATAGAGGCCACATCAAGGAAGAAAGCCCATATTGGTGGCAGTCATAGGAAAAAACTGGCCCCTACAGCAAAAGTACACATAGATTTATGTTGCAAATAAATAAGTAACCTAGGTTATCATTTTTATTTCCCCAAGATAACATTACTAGAAGGTGTTACAGTTAACTAGGTAATCACTCATGTGAAATCCCTTCTTGCTGCTACAGTCATGTCTGTCAGTGATCCCAGGTTTAGGGGGAAAAGAATTTAAGTAGTCTGTAGTGAAGCATAGGTTTAAACCCATAAGCACAAGTCCCTATCATCCCCAACAGGTTGGACAAAAATAGCATCAGAATATAATAAAAAGCTCACTAAGAAATGCTGCAGTGGCAGGCTCCAAACCACATTTAATGCTGCTAAACAACTTAGAGTACAATCAAGGATACATGACTTGTCACTTGCTAACATTTTGTTCAACAGAAAAGGATGAAAATAAGAATGCCTACATTAGTAGCAAAATGACATTAGAGCCACTGGAGCTTATGGATAAAGACAAAGGGTGAGATTGCACATTAGAGTTAGGTGTTAATTCGAAAGTATGTTATCTTCTGTTAAGGTTAACTAGTGCTAGTAATCAGTTGCTTAACAGCTTGCTACCTTCCCTCCCCTCCCCTCCCCTCCCCCCCCCCAAACTTTTCACTCCATTCAGTTGCTAGGTCTGCTGGGGGCTGGATCTTGGCTTACCGGGCAGCATGGTCTGCAGAGACCCCAGGAAAAGAGAGGCAGAGAGAGCCCTCCACTGATACCTCCACCACTCTGGGGCAGCAGAGCAGTGATACAGGGATGCAGAGAGCAATTGGGGTGGGGGGTGGTCAGAAGAGGCACTTTGGATGTCAGGGGAACAATCTGTGGGTGGAAAGGGTAATTTGGGAAGCAACAGTGATAGAAGCCCAGCACTCCTCCCTTCACCCACCCACTCCTCCCTTCCCCCTCTCCTACTATAATCCTGCCCCGCTTCACTCCTTCCCTCACCTTGGCTCCCTTACCCCGCTTTGCTCCTTTTCCCTCCCCCCCAGTTACCCCATGCCTACCCAACTTTTGCCCATCTGTTCCCAGCTGTCAGTCCAGGTTTATAGAATACAGGATGATAGCTGGTCCACCCAGGGGCAGTGCTTCCTGGGACACTCGAGAACTGCAAATTGGTGGTTTTATCATAGGTGAACAGCCAGAGGTTAATTTAAGCTAGGTAGCCCAACTCAAAGATAATCCTGGCCAGAAGTGGTATAACTTTAAGATGCCTAAATGCACTTGGCACTAGCTAATGAGCATTAATGTGTGATTATTCAATTTTTAAGTGCTAAATGTAATGTTTAGTTTTAACCAAAGAAAGAAAAAATAAAAGGAAACAATCCATGCCATAACTTGGGGTCCTATGAGCTGCTACTGCTTCGTGAAAATGATACAGTGGGTATTTACAAAGGCAAATACTGGTCACAAACAACTGGGGTTTCACACCAGGTTGCCTCACAGGTGCATGAGTTTCTTACTCTGTAAAGACATGCCCTTAGAGAGACAACAATATTTCCTAGCCTCAGAAGAGAACGAGAGAAGAGACATTGCGTCAGCCATTTTGTCTGAGAAGATCTCATACAGGTAATGGATGAGAATTGATGGAGCCAGTTCAGAAACTAAACACAAGTAGAACTAAAGGACCATTGCCATGGTAATGCTGGTTTTCAATTGGTATTGTTAAGTTTTAGCTTGAGAAGTTAGGGAACCAAGTGGTGCAGCCAAGTGGTAACTTACCACCAGTAAGTGTCCCGCACTGGCCCTGGTGCCTCCACCACACTCCGTGCCCAGGAAGTTACAGGAAGCCGCAGCCCAACTCCTCTCTGGGCAGGTGCGCAGCATTAAAAAGTTACTGTGTGGCAAGATTTCTTATCATGAGCAGCCACACACACACGCTGCTTAGAGGGAACCTTCGCTGGGGCCGGACCCCAGTCACAGCTGCACTGTGATAGCACAAGTATGGGGTTGCCATGGAGACTGGCCCCAGCCACACTGGAAGGGTGTGTGGCAGGGCAGGGGGCTGCTCCAGAGCTGCTGGGATCTTGCAGTGGGGGCAGCTTGGTCCATGGCCAGGGTAGAGCTGTCATGGGAAGCCTGCACACTCTGGACAAGGGCGTGCAGGAAGTGGACTGTGGCTCTGCCCCAGCTCAAGACTAGGCTGTTACTGCTGCAAGGAACTGGGGCAGAGCTATGATGTGAAGCCTGCACGCTCTAGACAGGGGCATGCAGGCAGTGGATTGTGGCTCTACCCCTGCGATGAGAGTTCAGATTTTCACTTGATCAGCCATTTTTAAGTGGTCTTCAGCTGTGTACTTTTGTTTGGTCACAGCTATAGACTGCTTTCTCTGGCCAGATCCAGTGAAAATTGTCACTTCTGTCTGCATGCTTACAGATACTCCTCCCCTTGGCAATCCAAACTGCCACTGTCAGATACACCACACGGTCCTTGTAGTCTACCCCAGTGTGGTCTTCTTAAGAAATGGGGAAATGTATTTTTAATAGCCTCTATAAGAGCCAGTTGGAAATGCTTGGCAACTTGTGCAGAGGCTTGTGTGATCAATTGCAGATACAGAATGAAGCAGTCCTCTATATCAGGCTTTCTGGCTCTGAGAATATTTTAATACCACAGACCCCATAATGCACATTTGAATATATAATGCACATGGCATAGTGGCAACTCTTACCTCCCACTTCGTCAACAGCTTCTTTCCTACTGGTAACACCTGGGTGTAAATGAAGGTGATGAACACATCAATCTCTCTGAAATTTGTCTTAGCACGTTTCAGCCAAAATGAAAAATATATCTTCTGTGATGTTTCTTTGGAAATTATATGGCTCCTAGAGATCACATAGGAAATCATAGTGACTTTAACTTATAATGAAAACTGCTTAAAATTTATGCTATCCCTCATTTTTATTATTTATTACAGCCCCTGCCCAAGTATATTGATTTTGTGCCAACCTCTGTTCTTGTCACAATTTTTGTCACACAAATGAGGTTTCAGAAAAGCAATGCCTATATTTTATGAAATATAATCCCATGCCATTTCAGGCTGACCTTTTCAGTATTCTGTATTCAGATGGTTTGGCCATTTCAAAGCAAGGTGCCTTATTGAGATCCAGACCCATTTCTTAGATTTTTTTGCTTAATTTAAACAAAGATGTAATATATCTATAATCTGTTTCTATTACTCCTCTCCCTGAAATTAAATGTAGCTGGGGCTCCCCACCACATAGCACACAAAATCTATATATTTTGTAATTGCTGCATTGCAAATCATCATTAAAATGTGTTTGGCAAACTGAAACTTCCAAAGGAGTCTGAGGGGGTTGGTTTGTTCCCAGCTTCAATCAAATCAAAAGGTAGGATTTCTACACAAGCCAGTGAAACAATTGTCAACAGGTGGCTTGATGAGCAACAGAAATAACAAAAACCCAAAAGGTCCTTAAGCATTACAGCATCACAAGAACACTGTACAGGTTGAATAAAAGATGGCACTTTTGTATGTACTGAAGGCTTTCTAGCTACATAGGTTCTCTACTCTAGTGCCCATCCTTGCATCAGAGCAATTTTTGGCTCCTGCAGGCTTATAATTTCTGGGAACAACTTTTCATTGGCTGTACTATACTTTCCTTATCAACTTTTAGAGCATTGGGATAAGAAAAGCACTGTAGTTTTTCTTTAAACTGAATATCCATCTTTCTTACATTTTTCTAACTTTCAGTTCAGCTGAATCTGTCTCAGAGTTTCAATGCTGTTTTGCTGCTGATTTGGAGCTTCAGATTGGCTGGGGAAAGGCAGGCACAGAGGGGTAGTTACAGGTTCTCCTGTGGCTCCTCTGGTTGTGTCTGCCTCTGTCCCAGTGGGGGGAGCTGTGGCAGCCCCATGGCTGCCCTGCCCAGCCCCACCCCCCACACAGCCCCAGCCTCCTGGCACTTTAAAAGGAGGGCTGTGCCAAACTATTCTAAGGGGGCGCCTCTGAAACATTTTCAAAATGTTTTGGATGGTTTTGCTTAGTTTTGGAGATGTTTCAGAGCCTTCTGCGTCATTTTGAATTTGGTGTTTCAGGCACTGAAACAGCCCAAAACCACCTCCAAAATGAAACAGCTCCCGAAATTTTGCACGTCCTTAGTAGATTCTACTCTTCAGTCCACCATACAGTCGCATGTTTTGTAATGTTTGACAAGTCACTTTACTTTTCGGTGTCTCTAGTCACTGCCATTTGAAGAGTCCCAGGGAGACCTCAGGCTATTCAAGGGGCAGTGCAAATGCCTTTAAGGGGAAGGGAGGTTGGCACTGCTGGTCCTAGAGAAAGCCAAGACCGTTCAAGTGGTTGCAGCAGCTGGCTTCCCACAGTGCTTCCTGACAACTTGTCACTGGGTGCACTATCAGAGAACCAGCTACAGTCCCTTCCTCTCTTCCTCTCATTGGGGAGGGAGCACAGAAGAATTTGTGATACTTGGGATCCAAGGGAACCCTCCTCCCATTATGTGAAATTGTATAGGTGTTACACACATAATGCCGTTCTCAAGTGAAGTTGCTATTGGAAAGAGTTAACAGTTTGTGGGGGTGGCTCACTATGGGTTTTTTTCTGTCACAAACTGTCCAAAAATATTTTGTGCTGGTAAAAAGCAACATTTCCTGGCACAAACTTCATGGCCCCAGTGATCCCAGACACTGTAGAAACGTGCCAGGGATAGCCATTTCAGTTTGGGTGTTTCTCAAGGTGTTCTCTAACCTCATTTATACCTGCAAATACATTGAAACAGAAGTGCTTCTGAGTCAAGATGCATCTATAACTTGCATCTTGCACACAGAAAGATGTTGCACCACTCAGTTACAACATCAGCTAATACTCTGTTAGCCAGGAGTATCACTTTAGGAATACAGCACTTTGGGCCATCCAGGCCCACTCCTCCTTCCCTCTGCTGCTTGGGGTCTGGGTCCCCTAGCCCCATGTTGGGTCTGGGCCTGCTCCCCGCCTCCCTGCATTGGGCCCAGGCCCACCACCCACCCCCATTGGGCCTGGGCCCACTCCCCCCCGTCCATGTTACCTGCAGGGAACAGGGCAGAAGGGGGTGAGACCAGGCCTGCTGGCCTCACCTGTCCCCACGTTCGCTCACTCTGTTGCTGCCACCTCCAGGGAGCAGAGTGGGGCTCCATCCCCTGTGTCTCCACCATCATGGCAGCAGGCTGCCTTCTGTCAGAACGCTTCTTCGAGCTCTGATTGGCTGTTTGTCAGCCAACCAGAGCATGAATAAACTGTTACAGACAGACAGACAGACTTAGGCTTTTATAATATTAAAATGTTCTGTGTTTGTCAGCTAAAAGTTCCCATGCACAGCATAGAATTTCCTGCTTTAGAGGATTAATTCTTTTTATTAATCTTGAGTTTGAGGGAATAGAGGCACTCTTCTTTCAGGGCCCCCAGACTTTTAAGTGATATGGACCTTAACCTCTGCACGTGGAGCTAGACTTTGGAAACGCTCATTATTACTACATTTCAAAACTAACGCTGTTTTTAAAAATCCAGAAAATGTGGAATGAAAGTGCAACCATAAGCATATATGAAGTAAAATCCCTTCTGTAGGGAGAAGGAACCTAGATAAGCCTCTAAATCAAATGGCTTAAGAAAATATATTATCATTTTGCATTCATTTTCACTAAAAGGGTTTCCTTCGCAGAGTTGAAACACTTCTTTGTTAGAAGGGGCTCATCTCAAAAACTGTCATATATCTTCAAGAATGCCCAGGAGGTGTAGCAAAGGTCTAGACAGAGACAACAGTCAGAAATCTATTTAACAGTATTGTATGTCACTCTCATAAAATTCAACTTTAATGTCCAGGGGGGGATTAATTTAGTGTATGACAATACCAACAAGTGAAAACAAGTACAAATAGGTGAATGAAGAGGGAACAGACTCTTAAGGATATGTACATGTAAGGGAGAAACTCCTGGAGCTCAGAACTGCTGTGATTAAAAAGGGTCATTGTCTGGAGAAATCCACAGCTGGGGTTAATCATTGAATCAGGAACAGCAATGTTGATTTGGTTCAGTTGAGGACCAGGCACTCAGGTACTCTGTAGCTCTTTTGTTGCAGGGATAAGGAAAATGAGAAAGCTCAACATACATTGAAAAAGCCAAAAATGCATAGATTGCTATCCCCAAATTGCACAAGGGTTGCATCTATGTGAGATGTTTATGCAGAGTTGCCTAATTCGCTCCACAGTAAAGTCTCAATGTCTAAATGCGCAGTCCTATTAGGTCACAGGAAGCTAATTAACACTGCCACAGGTTAGTACTTGTAAAGACAAGTACTATCCTGCAATGGCATTTTTTAGTGCACAACAACACATGTGTTGACACTGATGGGGCTGGCTGCTGCACAAGGGTGCTTCAGTGCAGGGCTGCCTTCTGGCTAGTGTAGGGCAAGTTCCAGCCAGCCCAGGGCTTGGGCATGCCCCAGCCAGGTCATGGTATGCCCCAACCAGTCCCTTGACAGTACATCGAATCAGGTCAAAGCAGCCCCAGGCTGGCATGCTGACCCTCTGGGCCCACTGTCAGCCAGAGTTACTCCAACCCAGCTCTATGTGCTTCAGTCCCAGGTGCACATGAAGACATACCATACTAGAGTTTATTGCTTCACATTTATTGCATATGCAGATGCACCCCACCCAGTGTAATCTAACTGGAAAACTCAATATGACTACCTATCTGCTCCTTATAAAGTAACATGGTAGAGATGCTTAAAAACAGGAATGGAAGATCTGACTATAAGAAAAGTAAGATATTATACAGCCAAGTTCCCCAAGCTGTGGTCTATAGAGAATTGCCTGTTCATATGGTATTGGATCTTCTGTGTGCCTAGCTGCCAAATCACATTAAACAAAACTGAAAATGCATTAAATATCTCTTCATATGCATCCTCCATGAAAGCAATTTGTGCAGTTGTGACAAAAGTGCCATATGAGGAGGGGATGGTAATCTGAGTTCTCTATTAAGACATAGGCTGTATTCTAGCATAGAATGAAGCCCAGCAAGGGCATCTCTTAACCTTCTTATACTCTTAATGGGTTTTAAAAATCTGGATTTTAGTTGCGATGACCTTAGTGCTTCACCTGTATACTGGGAACAGTTCTGATTCCCTTTTTGCAGGAGCACTGTGAGGATGAATTTATTAAAGTTTGTGAGCCATAGTCAAATACTATGGAATGGAGGTCAGAGTTAAGAAGGAACCTTTAAATAGTATTTGGGATAGTCCTATGTTTTAAAATAGTGTCTACTACCAGTGTGTTCTCCCTATACAGACTCTGAGACTCTTTCTGATGCTATTACAAAGCTGGAGATTTAAAAAAACATTGGGGTTCTAATTTATTTGTATTTTAGTTCTTTGTTATTTAAGATTCCGGTTTTCTAGATATTTCTTACAATTTTCTTTAAGAAAAAAAGCTATATATTTTACACAATAACCTGAATCCAGGAACTGCAATAAATACCAAAAAAAATCACAAATACTAATAATACAAAAATAAAAGTTGGCTAAAACTGGATATTTGCATCATGTAGACATATAGAGAAGATAACTTTGGGCACAGAAATCCCTATAAATGACACAGCAATAATTGAATGTTATACACAAAATTGGGGTGTGGATAATGGCTAAAATACATTGCTGGTAGCAATGGAATAAAACTGAAGCAACTCTTACCACCCCTGTCCCTCCCTAAAGCACATTACTTGCAAAAAAGATGACAGAGATTTGATCCCATTGCCTATGTTTTTTGTGTGGTTGTCCTGTAGGGATCAGTATTTCACTCTTCTATTTTATTGACTTTTAATAAAATGTTTTTCAGTTGCAAAAGAGATAAATTAAAATTGCTAACAATGCTTCTTCCTCAGTTGAAAACATACCAGGTCAGTTCAGCAACAGAATGAGTCCAAGAACAGCAGAGCTGGAACAAAAAAAGAGATAATTACTCAATTTCAGTACAAACTAAATTTGCAAGGTACTGCAGGGAAATGAATATTCAAACCAAATACTTTATCAGGGGGAAAAAAGCCCATGAAAGAAAACAAGGGCCAACCAGCTGTTTCAAGCAACAATTTCTCCATTATTACAGGAGAGGGAAGGAGGGAGGACAGAGAAATGACATACATGTCTTTGATAACTAAAGGGAGAATATAGCAAGAGAGGTTGGTGATGGGACACAGCCTTTTATCTCATGTTATGCAGTCCCCAACTCCAAACAGAAATGACCCAAAGCTGTTACTAGTAATTACATTTAATTGTCGAAGTGAAGTATGGTTTAGAGTTTTGAGTAGAAAAATGTTCACATTCGCAACATGTTACAAATTGGCAGCTCTCTTAGCAGACCTAGTAAATATGGCAAGTACTGAGACTAAGTACAGACATTCAAAAAGCCTGAGGTGGAAGCACTCTAAGTATTGTGCTTTACTTAAAGTGCTCTAAGTTAGGTTGGGTTCAAGCAGAACAGATGTTCTTCCTTTGATGAGGAGGGGTCTCAAAGCACTGCACTGGGATGACACACAGGCACCCCCAGCTATGCTTGGGGCTTGTGGGGGAGACTGGGCTGGGCCTGAGTGGTAAGAGAACTCCACTTCCCTACCCCCACTAATCCCCAGTTCCTGCCTAAGTGAAAAGCTGTGTGTGGCTCCGAGTTTCAGCTGTTGGCTGGGGGTGGGGAGTGAAAAGAATGAAGCTGCCCTGCCACATGGATCCCCCAATTCCCAAAGCAATGAAAAGCCATGCACAGCTCTGATCTGCAGCTGTCAGGCAGCTGGGTGGAGGGAGGAATGGAAATGAAGGCCCTCTGCTGCATGGACCTGGCCTGACCCATCCCTGCCCAAGGTCCTAGCCATCAAGCTGGGATGGCTCTGTTTTCCCCCTCGCCTTCCTGGCCATGAAGGGAAGAGACAGAGCCTTTTCTGTCTCCTCTTTGTGACAGCTCAGGGGTGTGACTGGGCCAGTGCTCTCCTGAAGCAGATGAACATCTGCCAAGGCTAGTATGCTGCCCAAGGAGGAGCCCGTGAGACGCCTAGGGACTATGACCCAAGTTGAGTTGCATGTGGATCTGGTGCAGACGTTTGATAGAGAGTTAGTTTATAGCACTTTAGTCTGATACCACATCCATCCAGGTCTATCTTAGATTGGGATACGCTGTTTTTAAAGCACTCTATGTGGGGTGAACATATGTTCGGTTATGACTGTAGAGCATTTTCTGAGTGCTTACTGTGCAATAAGTGTAACATCTTTACCTAACCTGAAACATCAGCTGCTGACAAATGTGAAAAAAAAAATTTCTGGAAGCAGCAGCGTGTTAGTTCAACCTGGCTCTGCAGCATCTGTATGGATTCAATCAGTTATTAGATAAAAATGCCAAAAAAAGCCCGACTAAAGCAACTGATCTCTACAGATGTTGGGAAAGCTGGGTCCAAATAATACAATGCCTCTTCTGGGCATGCATTGGGCTCAGTGCAGGGGCACACAGAGTTTAAAGTACCATGGGGGGGGGGGAGTTAATGTCCGTAAGCAGCCATCTTCTAGACAAACCTTTAATCTCACCAGAACAGTGAAGTAATTTTTTGGCACTATGGTTTAAAAAAACTTCCAGGGTCCAGATAGTTTCTATTCTTTGGATAAATGGAGGATTTCAGTGTAGTAGACTCTTAATGAACAGTTAGTACCGGATTTATCCAGAGCCAGACTGTGAAAGCCTTGTACTTCCTTGTGAGCAGCCCTACCAAAGCCAGTAAGTCCAAGGGCCTGCTTACATGTGTAAACAATTGCAAGTATAAAAGGGCCTAATTTGATTTGTTTGTGATTTTTAAAAATAAAACATGAAATTGGAAGATATTAAAACATTTAAGTTAAGCAGTTGAGTCACAGGAGCAACATTCATTTGTGATATCAAAGAACTGATGGCATTTCAGTTATACCACATATGAATTCAGTCCATTATAAGTCAAACATTTAACATATGTATTAAAAGCCATAATCTAAAACCTTACTTAGTTTTTACAACAGCCTTCCCCATGACTTACCAGGGAAGCTTTTCAGTGGAAGTATTTACAGTTCACAGTTTGCAGTCTATCATAAATAGGCACTCAATGGATATGCCTTCAAAAGCTCTGTGGGGAAGGAAGGGGACTTTAGTATTAGCAAACAAAGATAAAATTAATCCTGAGGTTAGCTGTTCTGAAGGTGTATTTTTCCAATGCTTATCACTAGTCACATCTATAAAAAGAGACACTTTACTTTGTTCCAAGAAATAAACATGTATTAGAGTTAATTGAATTCACTGGGTCTGGCTAGCAGGTAAGTCAGCAGAAAGGTTCTGAATTTCTGTAAACAGTTTTAGCACTTCACACCTTGTAATATGAAATTACCATAGGAGTGCTGGGGTGTCTTCCACGTGCTTGGTGGCAAGTGAACTGGGGGACCCCCTTGCACTCCTCCAGCTTGGCAATCATCTGCCGTGGGACCCCGGCTGCCCCCCAAGAACCAGGAGGTAAAAGTCAGCAAACCAGCAGGGCACAGGGCCCAGCATACTCCCCAGCAGAACTGGAAGTAGTTTGGAAGTGCTTCTGGTCCAATTCCAGGTCTGCTGCTGAATGTGCTGGAGAGCCCTCTGCGCTTCTGTGGGTCGTGCCATGTGCCCCAGCATCACAGCATTCACAAGCCCCTGCTACTTGGAGGTAATTAGAAAGGCATTTAAAGCCGTCTCTATGTCAGAATCTCTGAATCTTTCCAAATCTCTCTGAATCAATTCGATTTGATTTGATTTGGAGAGATTAAAGGGTCCTTTGATTTGATTTGGATTCAGAGATTCAGCCACCGAATTGGGCCAAATATCCACCGAATTGAATCAGAGACCAAAGCTTTGCACAGACCTACTGAACAGCATCAGGGATTAGATTCTATCAGCAAGTTGGTCAGTATGCACACTGAAATTTTTTATGCTTGACTACATAATCATGTTAGTGGATTCTGTATTTACAGTGCATTAACGTCTAAAGGAAAGTAAAAAATCCAACTCAGATTTAAAGCAATGGAACAAACAAATCAGCCAGGTTTGTTAAATGCATTTAAATTGATTAAATTTATATTTTGAAAATAATGAACCCAATTTTGCTATATTGACTTGATCAAAACCAGAAACAAGAAAGGACCAGTAATATAAATTAGCTGTTTCTGCAAAAAGATTCTCTCTTTTTCTCTCCCTCTCTCCCACAGGTTCATAATTTACTCCCAGTCCATAAGGTCCTTAGTTCCAGTGATTGAGATGATGGATGGCTCCAGTTCAGCTGCAGCAAGGGAAGATATGGCAATGTATCACGCTGCAGGAAAGACAATAGAACAAACGAACCAGCAGGACAGTATGGTGGGCAACAGAGTCAAGGGAATTCTCTTTTGGTGGAAAAATAGACAGCCATACCCTGGAGTTATGTAAAACACAGCATGTAGTCATTGCTCTCACTGTGGGCATACTTATGTGAAGCCTGATAGTGAAAGGGATCCCAGAAACAGTAAAATGGCAAAAATCTTTTCCACACGAGTGTCTGTGTTTTCATGGACCAGTGGATGCAATCAATGTGCCATAGCTGTTCTTCTGGTGAGGTGTGCAACATTGAATTTTAAATGTTCAAAAGAGAATAGGGTCATTTCATGGCTACTCTCTGAGGCATCATTTACTCTGAGGTTTGCTTGTGAATGCTACTGTAGCCTAAATCATTCTGTGACAACCAATTAAAACATTTATGTTTTACAGTAAGTCAGTATTCAAATTTGGGTCCAGTAAATCAACAATTGCACTGCTAGAACTCTCATCATAATGCGTAGAAACAAATCTGACAAAATAAAAAGAATGGCATAAGCATTGTATTAATTAAGCATATTCTGTTCCATTTAAAGTAAAAGAAAAATTACTTGGTAAATAATAGTGATTGCACTATGAATGCCTGTATTAATCTGAAGATTAAAGTGATATGCCTATTACAACCAGGACAAGTCAAGAATGTATTGCTTATGTATGCTTTTAACATGTAATGTAATAGTATTATATTAATTACTCAGTTACAATTTTGATGGTTGCTGCAGTAAGTAGAAGAACTATAACCATAATTAAATTCATTTACATGAGCCCCATCACCAAAGTCCAAGGGCACTTCATCCTTCCAGACCATTTTTATGCTTAAAGAGAGCAGTAAATTCTGAAGCTCTTCAGTTTTGAATTAAATGCTGTTATAGAATTGATTTTTAACTTCCTGTATGAAGTTGGTACCACTGTCATGGACTAATTATGTGCAGCTCTTTCTAGTTAGTATCGGCAGGGCTGGTAGTACTGCCTATTATTAAGGTTGTCGCTTCCCCTATATAAGACCTGGTAGCATGCTCATAACTTTACCAACATACAGCACGTCCAGATGAGCGTGCATGTGCTGCTTGCAGCAAGTCAAAGCCCTCTGAGACACTGCAAGAGGCACATGTGAGAACAAAAAAAATGTTCCCCATTACCCAGGGGAGGGGGCAAAAATGGACCCCTGGATATGCAGGGGTCAAAAAATACCCTGGGCAAAAAAGCGAAGCAAGGCACAGTCCAGGACCATGCTCTGAGGCAACCAGAGCCTTGGGTCCTCCACAGAGATGCTCTGGTAGCCAGCCAAAGCATCTCTATGGCTGGCCCTGACCCCAGTGCTGAAGCATGCTGACTGCCCGTGCAGGGCAGGCAGCATGCCAGCTTCAAGAAGCTGGATCCAGGCTCTGTGCTGGTAAGAAAGGGATGAGATGAGGCCAGAGGAGGGTGGAGAGGACCTTGGGGGGACCTCCACTAGCCCCATCCCCCACCTGCTCCCTGAGCCCCTGGATCACTGCCCCACCTGGCTCCACCCCTACCTGGTCCCCAAGCCCCCTGGATCACTGCCCCACCCAGCCCCAGCAAAAACCAACAAAAAATCCCCTGCACTCACCGGCAGTAGCAGCTGCCTTTGGGGTCACTGGGGCTCCCCTGCCCCCCACTTTCACCATTCTGCATGGGGGTGGCGCTTTGCCAGGAAGCCATCACAGGCTACTGCCAGTGAGTAGAGGCTTTTTTAAGTGCTGGAGGCTGGGGGGGGGCCAGCCATTGGAGGGGCTGGGG
>NW_017728906.1:21076282-21079443 GCF_001723895.1 Crocodylus porosus
CCGTATCTAAAAAAAAAAAAAAAAGCAGCTGCCATAGGGGTCACAGGGGCCTCCTAGCAGAGCCCCCTCCCCCCCCCACACACACATACACACAGCACAGAGCAGCAGGGAGCAGTGGGAACTGGCCTTGACCATCTGGCACCTTCACTGCCACTGCCCCATCACATGGCCTGGGTCAGCAGGGCATCATGCAGCTCTGCGTGCTGTCAGGCAGCTGGGCTGCTGTGGCCATCACCCAGGGCCCAGCACCACTCAGCCTGAGTGGCCCCAGCTGCCTGACAGCATGCAGAGCTGCATGGCATCCTGCTGACCTGGGCCACAACCATGCAATGGGGAAGTGGAAATGAGGGTGCCAGGCATCTGGGCCTAGTCCCAACTACCCCCTGCTGCCCTGTGCTGTGGGGAGGGGCTCTGCTAGGAGGCCCCCATGACCCCAATGGCTGCTGCTACTGCCAGTGAGTGTGGGGCTTTTTTTTTGAAGTGCCAGGGGGCTGGGGCCAGGTAGAGCAACCATTGGGGGTCTGGGAGTGCAAGCAGAGAGTAGGGCTGGGTGGGGACACTCCCAGACCCCCAATGGGGGTACAAACAGGGGGCGGGCATCGAGGGGCAGCCACCAGGGGAGCTGCAGGAACTGGCAAGGGATGGGGCCTGGCGGGGCAGCAATCTGGGGGGCTAAGGGAACAAGCAGGGGTGGGGCACATGGGCCCTGTTGGGGGGGCTGTAGCCCCTGTTGGGGGCTGTGGCCCTGTGGGGGGCAGTCCATGAGCTGTGGGGGGGCTGTGCCCTGCGGGGGGAAAGGACCCACCCCTCCTGAGCTTCCCCCCAACAATCCACCCACACACCCCACAGCCCTCCACAGCCACCCATATCCCCCCACCCCTCTTCCCACCCTCCTCCTGCAAACCCCACATCCTGCATGCTCAGCTTGGAGACAGGGTGAGACCTGCTAGCAGGAGCTGTGGCTCCAGGGACAGCTGTCCCCACATCCTAGTTAGTGAAGGGGTCAAGGGGAGCTCTGACTGCTCTGTGATACAAAAAAATAAAAGCAAACAGCAAAACATATAGATATTTAGAAGTAACTTTATTATGATGAGACTGGTAGGCTTCCAACTTGGTTTAACTCTATATTTATATCAATAAAACATTGCCCATTTGATTGCTGTCTCTGTCTTTCTCTCTCTATATAGTGGCCTTTTGTTTTAATGGCGGAAAAACATGGATTTGGGAGTATTTTACACAGTGACTTTGGGATTTTTTTTTATCAGGGATTTTCAGTTTTCATATAGGGAACACTAGAATTCCTGCTAGGAAGGTCAGTGACAGGACCCAGGCAGAGGAGCCTGCTCAGGGCTGGCATCTTGGACGCAGCTGAACGTGGCTGACCTCATGGTCAACTGAGGCCAGGAAGACATGCTTTGACTGTTCAAAGCAGGCCACCACACTGGGAACATCTTCTGGGCAGTAGCAGCCCAGATGGCTGGGCAGGGGCATACATGACTGTAGTGCCACACAAAGGCCAACTCTGCAGCCAGGCAGTCAGCATGGTTTAGCACCAGGGCAAGGACCAACCATAGAGATGCTCTGGCTGGTTTCCTCAGGGCACGGTCTGGAACTATGCCCTGCCCTGCTTTTTTCCCCTGGGACACTGTTTGACCCCTGGATATCCAGGGGTCTAATTTTGCTCCCACACTGCAAATCTGCAGCACAGGGAACAATTTTTGTTCCCACACATGCCTCTTACAGCATCTCAAATGGGTTTAAGATGCTGCAAGAAACATGTGGGCATTCCTCTGGACCCAGAGAGGCTAAAATTTTTCTGAGGAACTTCAGTTTGAAGCAGTGATCTATGATATGGAAATTTCAGACAAAAGTCTCCTTCAGAGTGAGCCTAAGGAAAATTAACTATCTTCTGTTAATCGTTTAACAACAGCGATTGCTCATATGCCATAGAAGAAGTATGGTCTCTGTCATAGATGACTTCCCCATGAAAATTGTATCCAAACATTACCAAGCTGTAATACTTTGAAAAAATCTGCATATACTTATTGGAAACTTAGATTTTAATAGTTAAAATCTCCACTCTTTAAATGAACCTGAGTTTTACAGTAAAGGAGTTTTGTAGTAAAGGAGAATGTTGTCTGTAGGATGTCAATCATACATGCTCCAGAAGTTGAAAGAGGCCGAGGACTAAAGAAGGAAAAAATATGATATTAAAGTTAAGGCAGGGTTGAAAGCTGCCTTGAAGAATTCATTTCTGTTTCTGGCATAATGTTTCCATGTGATGCCAAGCGCAGGTTATGGAACGGAATGTTTTACCAATGTTGCTATTATTTGAATGTTCCTGTTTTCCTGTGTGCCTAACTTGATACCTTGTGGTTTGACTTCCACAACTCCTGAGCTCTTACACCTGCAGTTGGAGTCAGTGGAAACCATTCATTTTATTTCTAAAGTTGTATGTAATGCTAGTAGGTGTTTAAATTAAGCACCGGAAATGACAGCAAACTTTTAAATGTTAATCTTAGGGCCTGAGCACCACAGATTATTCCCTCACCTCACAGGGGTGGAGGGAAGATTAATTAATTAATTAATCTTTATGAAGCAAAATGCTATAATGATGAGCATCATAGAAAAGCCCATGAGGATATTAATAATCTCTGCAGACTAGGGTTTGAACAGAGTGCAGTAAAACACGGCCTAAAGCCATACAATGAATGCTGAGGATGAAACAAAAGATAGAAGAGCTTCCAATTAAGCCAGCACCACTGGTTGTGTATGCAGAATGAGCCAGGGGTTCCATGAAAAATACAGTATGTGTTCATGTAATTAAAGACTATCATAATGAAAATACACCAGGGGACCAAATCAAAATTTACAGGCAATATTAATTTTAACAATTCCTAAATTTTGAATGCTTGAATTTGCAATCTCATTTTAACATAGTTTGGGAGTTCTTATTAGACATGGTCAGGATCTTTCTGTCTGAACAGTTTTTACACAATAGAAATTTTGCAATGGAAAAATGATTGTTGTTTCTTGAATATATATATTAAATTAATGCATGGTATTATTATATATTAAATACATATAAGATTAATGTGCAGTAAAATGTCTTGTGTTGACACACCAAGTTTATCCAATAAAAGTTATCAGTTATCACTAAA
>NW_017728906.1:21079543-21085543 GCF_001723895.1 Crocodylus porosus
ATATATATATATTTGTCTAGAAAATCAACATCAAATATTAACATTTTGAGAGGCAAGGATTTCTTACAGTGATAACTTTTATTGGACCAACTTGGTGGGTCTACACAAGACACTTTACGATGCATTAATCCAATGCACAGTCAAGCATCACTGTCTACATGTACGCAGCAATTACTGGACAGTAGATTAATCTAATGTGCCATTTTCTAGTATCTGTAAATACAGGTACTTGAAATCAAAGTGTTAAAGTAATATGCTGAAGTTCATGTGTAGATACTGACCAGGAGCAAAATGATCCCTGTCAGCTTAGACAGCAGAGGGGGGCGGGGGGCAGAAAGAGCCGTCCTGGCTCAGCAGGATGCTGTCTCCCAGCCACATGGAGATCAGGACCCATGTAGGTTATGTAAGTTACCCTAGGACAAAAATGGTAAAACAGAGGTCACCAAAGAAAATTTAAAGCAGAAATAAAACATCTAGAACACTGCAACAATTCCCTGCCTTTACAGTGCTTATCAATGACATGGTATCACCTAAGCTATAAGAAAACCTACATCTACTGGGAAAAATTGAAAAAGGTTATTTTTTTGTCTCTCATTAAAAAACAAGCAACCCACCTGCAACTGTAAGAAAATTGATATCAAAATAAAGGATTCAATGTTGCTCATTTTAATGCCTGGAATACTGAAGTACTATCAATACACCTAATATAATTCCAGCTCCCATATATTATATAATAAAGAAACATATATTCAGAGGTAACCACAGAAGAAGTAACCACAGAAGAAGTCTATTTTATGCACAACCTGTTTATTTAAAAATCCTTTAAAAATCCCTTCCACTCTCTTTTCTACCCCTACCCCTACTCTAGAGTAGCAAACCAGAAAGAGAAATTTTCCTTTCAGGCTTGATGAGTAAAGTAGTAGTCTTTCTCCACTTCAGAAGTTTTATCACTACACACATGGCAGAAACCCATCACCATACCATTAAGCCATGAAGCTCAGGAAGAAGATAATGTGGCTGAAGGTCGTGCTATTGTTTTTATCATATGCTACTATTTTTAAAGCTTAATGGCAGCAACCTCTGTATTTTCCTGCATGAAAACATTATAGACTTGAAGTTCTTGATAGGGTAAGATGGTAGAAAGCAGCTGGGGATGAAGACCCCTTCCAGACACAGAGAAGAGAATATGCATGATGCTGGATGAAAGTAAATGGCTGGCCTAAACAAGAAAGAATAGCTCCAGAGAACTATTAAAAATGAGGTGAGACAGCTCAGCTGATCATTACATTGGGCTAGAATAATTCATGTATGGTATAATGAATTGGTGTAGAGAACACAGAATCTCTTGTTCTGAATCTGTGACTAATTGTTGACTCAATCAATAAGGTTTGTTCTACATTTTAAAAAATAAAGTGCTTCTAGGAAGACATCATTAAAGAACCTCAGCCCAAATGAATTAAGGCTAAGCTTGTTTTTTTTTTCTTTTTTCCTTTAAAAATAGAGGGTAAAATCCTGATTCCATTAAGGGCAGTGGCAAAGCTCCCATTAAGTTTGGTAGGACTGTAGTTTACGCAATGTGTGTTTCCTTTGCTGTCCCTAGAAAATTGGGTCCTTTCTTCAAATTGCCAGTTGCTCATGTAGGAATAATTTATATTTTCTTATATGTACCTGAACATTAATAGAAGATATTGCTCACTAGCAATGTAACCTCCAGTTTTATATTATATTTCTTATTTAAGAATTGTGTACGTTTTTCCAGCATCTGACTGGGCATGTGACCAAAGACAACTATCAAAATCATTTACCTTTTGTTTATTTAAATTAAAAACAACAACCAAAAAACTGAAACCAGTGAATTTTGCTCTTTGACAGACTTCATAAACATAATTTCTTGTTTGCTCCTTCTGAAAGGCATTCCCTGGATTAGAAAAGATACCCAGTTGCACCATTTCTAAGACCTGAGGAAACAGCCTGGAAAGTCAACAAATTCATACCTTATTGGACCACCAAGGATGAAAACTTTGTCAATCATGACCTCTTTACTCAGAAATCCCAACCACTATATTCTAATACTTGTCATCAGAAGTACATTCACCTGTCCACGCAGTCCTTATTTATGTATGCATCTGTGTCTGGTGTGTTGTTGCACATGCTCTTTTGAAATTGTAGGTTCTCGGATTCAAATCTGGAGCTACTAGTGGAATATTCTACCTGGCTATAGCTAAAAGTACTGTATAAATAAAGAGATCCCATTGCTCTTCTACTGAGAGGCCCAGGATTCAAAACCTCTATGTTTTCCTTCATTAAAATCAACACATTGGGTTGCTACAAGAAAATTGATAATGCAACAAAATTCACGGAATATGCCACTCATTTTAATTTAAAAACCCAGTTCTGCAATGATATCCACATGAGTGCTCCTCTCTACTTGCTAGCATCATTAGACTTCAGTCTGTAGGAATGGGAACTAAATCAGTCACTGCTGAGTTGTAGCATTTCAAATGATGAGGCCCAACTGTGATCTAAGTAAGGGGGATGGTATTTTCCCCTATGACCAGTTTAATCAAAAAGTTTCATTCACTTTGGGCCAGATCCTCAGCAGCAGTTAGTGCGGCAGCATCAATTGCAGTGGAGTAACAGGAAAGTGTACCAAACTCCGGTTTTTCCCGATTTTGTACTTTTTCTTTCCCAACAGTCTTTACTTCTAAACACTATATTTTCTGCATATTAGCTTTCCCTAGGTATTTTGGGGGAGAGCTAAGGGAAGAGGGGGAAAGAATGGGTACATAACTATCTTTTTGAATGATTGCTGCAAATGCCTTTATTTCCTTGATTGTCATTGACTGAATGATCACATGAATCACTCAGTGTGAAATAATACTATATATAGGTCATGGCTTTTTCTTGCTGTCTTACACTGTCATTCTCATGTCACCTCTCAAAAGGGAAATTAAATGCATGGCTGTTTTTTTTATGACTCTACAAAATAATTAAGATGCTCAACTCTTATACCTACAAGACAGTGGTAAAGTATAAGGCAGTATAAATTGCCTTGCGGATGAGCACATTAGCGGAAAGGGGTCTGTTCTCCTGCTAGGCTGAATTAGTTTATGCCAGTATGGGGGAACCAAACCACTGCCACATTAATCCTAGATACCAGTGGGTGGCACATTAATCCAAGTACTGTTGTTTAAGCTCTACACTGAGTAACATGTAGGACTCTGGGTTATCAGGCAGTTGGTTCCTTTAGTTGAGAATAAAGATTTTAGATTATCTAGGACTTCTTCTGGCACTCTGCTTTCTCAGCATACCTATTTTGCTCTTAGTTAAAAAAATACATTTGGCACACAGTAATTAGTAGGATACCTGTAATATGCCAACTTTCATCCTTTCTCTCTTGCTCAATATGGTATAAAAATAACTGCCATTTCACTTGAGTTGAGATGTATAAAGTATCATTAACTATTCAGCAATGAGCATCAGGATATTTATTTAGACTATGATGTCTGTTGATTCACCACATTATAGTTGAATGTTATTCTCATCTCTAAAAGGCATCATTTTGAAAGTGTACACATATTTCTTTGGGATAATAAAAGGCCAAAGCAAAAATCAGATGGTAGATATCAATAAACTAGAGGAGTAGACTCATCAATAAAATAGAAGAGTAGACTCTTCTTCTGGTGAGTAGGCAGGGACGGCGACACGAGGCCTGCATTGGCGAGGTCAACCAGCACTTACGCAGTTGGTGCTGCCAGGCAGGCCTTGGGTTCCTAGATAATGACCCACGCTTTCGGGCAGCAGACTTGCTGGGGAAGCATGGGCTTCACCTCTCTCCTAAAGGCAAGTGTGTCTTCTCTTCCAGGTTGGCTGATCTCATATGGCAAGCTTTAAACTAGCCTCACAGGGGGAGGGGGCCGCAGGAAGATGTGGAGACACCACCCAAGCAAGACAGGTGACAAATGCAAGGAGTGCCCAGGTAAGAAACAGCGGTCCAGACAGTCTCCCAAATCGGGGGGGGTGGCACACCCAGCTATTCAAGGCCTTAAATGCCTATATACCAATGCTCATAGTATAGGGAACAAACAGAAGGAACTTGCCCTCTGAATAGCCAGTTCAAACCCAGACATTATAGGGTTTACAGAAACGTGGTGGGCAGTTAGCATTAGGGGCTATAGGCTTTACAGGTGGGATAGAGAAGGAAGAAAAGGTGGGGGGGTGGCACTCTTTGTCAAGGAGCAATACACATCCTCTGCTAGCAGAATGGGGTCAGAGGAGGGGCAAGCTGAAGTGCTCTGGGTCAAGATACAAGGGGGCTGTGGGGAGAGGGATCTAACGGTGGGGGTCTACTACAGACCTCCCAACCAAGGAGAGAAACTGGACCGGGAGTTTTTGGGCCAGCTTCCAGAGTCACTTAAGGCAAGGGATGTAGCTGTTATGGGTGGTTTAAATTACCCGGACATCTGCTGGGAGGAACAGTCAGCCAGGTCGGACCATTCCAGGAGGTTCCTGGCTGAGATACAAGGCTTTCACTTAATTTATGAGATGCACAGTCCCGCCAGAGGAAATGCCCTGTTGGACCTGTTCCTGGCCACAGGCGATGACCTGGAAAGGGGCCTCCAGGTTCTTGACCACCTGGGTGATAGTGATCATCGCTTGCTGGAATTCACCATCCAGCACAGGGTGTCAAGGGCCTGCAGCAAGGAGGTAGCCCTAGACTTCAAGAGGGCCAACTTCAACAAGTTGAGGAGATTAGTGAGAGAGGCGCTGGGGTTCTCCAGGGCAGGGGAACTCAGTGCCCAGGATGAGTGGTCGTTCCTTAAGGAGATGATACTCAGGGCCCAAGGGGTGGCCATCCCAACAACAAGCAAGGGGGGCAAGAGTGCCCAAAAGCCCCCCTGGCTCACCAAGGGCATCCAGGAATGCCTGATTGCCAAAAAGGCAGCGTACACCCAGTGGAAGGGGGGTGCTAACTCCAAAGAGGAGTATACCTCCTCTGCTCGGGCCTGTAGGGGGGCTGTCAGGAAAGCTAAGGCGGGCATAGAGCTAGGACTAATGTCCAAGATCAAAGATAATAAAAAGTCCGTTTTCAAATATATAGGGATGATGAAGAAGGCACCGGGAAACGTGGGGCCCCTGCAAGATTCTCTAGGCAATCTGGTGGTTGTGCCAGTGGAGAAAGCAGACCTCTTTAACCAATTTTTCACCACCGTTTTCTTGTGCAGGGACTGGGACTTCCCCACTGTGATGCAAGACGGACTTGAGGGGAACGCCTCCAGACCTCAGTTCGGGGAGGACCGGGTTAGAGAACTTCTGGAGGGGCTGGACGTGTTCAAATCAGTGGGTCCAGATGCTTTCCACCCCAGGGTGTTCAGGGAGCTAGCAGGGGTTATTGCAGAGCCCTTGGCATGGCTTTACAAGCACTCGTGGTGCTCAGGCCAGGTGCCTGGTAACTGGAAAATAGCCAGCGTGGTCCCCATCTTTAAAAAAAGGGAGGAGGGAGGACCTGGGCAATTATAGGCCCATCAGTCTTACCTCAATCCTAGGGGAGCTCTTTAAGAAGATCATCAAGGAGCACATCTGTGATGGGCTGGCTTCAGGGATGATGCTCAAGGGCAACCAGCACAGTTTCATTAGGGGCAGCTCATGTCAGACCAACCTGATTTCCTTTTATGATCAGGTCACAAAAGCATTGGATATAGGTGTTACCGTGGACACAGTCTTTCTGGACTTCGGCAAGGCCTTTGACACTGTCTCCCACCTCATCCTCATTAAAAAATTAGGCAACTGTGGCATTGATGCCTACACAGTCAGACGGATTGCAGAATGGCTGAAGGGTCATACTCAGAGGGTGGTGGTGGAAGGGTTATATTTGACCTGGGGGGAAGTGGGCAGTGGAGTCCCCCAGGGCTCAGTCCTTGGGCCCAAACTGTTCAATTTCTTTATCAGCGATTTGGATGACGGGGTGAAAAGCAACCTGTATAAATTTGCTGATGATAC
>NW_017728906.1:21085930-21092797 GCF_001723895.1 Crocodylus porosus
ACAACATTGAGAGGGTCCAGAGGAAGGCCACCCACATGATCCGGGGACACCGGTGAAGACCCTACAATGGGAGACTGTGAGACCTGAACCTGGTCAGCCTTCACAAGAGAAGGCTGAAGGGGGACCTGGTGACCATCTATAAACTCACTAGAGGGGACCAGAAGGGTTTAGGAGAGACCTTGTTTCCCCTAGCACCCTCTGGTATAACAAGGAATAACGTCCACAGGTTGTTGGAGTAGGTTTAGATTAGACATCCGTAAGAACTACTTCACAGTCAGGGCGGCTAGGATCTGGAACAAACATCCAAGGGAAGTGGTGCTGGCTCCTACCCTGGGGGTCTTTAAAAAGAGGCTTGATGCCTACCTGGCTGGAGTCGTTTGAGCCCAGTTTTTCTCCTGCCCAAGCTGGGGGGTCGGACTTGAAGATCTACAAGGTCCCTTCCGACCCTACGTCTATGATTCTATGGTTCTATGAATAAATAAGATGCTAAAAATACGGTAAGCATAACTGACAGCTGAAAATATATTATTTCTTCCTATCTATCTCATCACATTTCTGAAAAAAAGAAAATAATATTCCTTCTTTTATTATAAATTGTAGTGAAACGGAAGACTTTTGTTTTATAGAGTTTGTAATCTTGAGGTTCTACTTTCAGAAATGGTGTTATTAGTCTGGTACATTTATGAAATTGAATTGCACATCTTTCAACAGTTCAATCTAGCAACAAAAAGCTCCCTTTTACTTGCTTTCTGTTAGAAAGAAAGAATGTGTACTTATGTGTTGGAGATACTGGAACCATCTTCATTGCAAAAATTCAAGCTACTGAATAAAAGATTGATATTAAAAATCCTTAACTAATAAAATGTGCCTCTCTCAACTAAATTCTTTGAGTAAAACAAGAAATGGAAAAGCAAGAACAACTCAGACTGAACAACAGGAACCACCATTTCTTTATACCTTTCTTCTTCTTATTTTTTATCTATAGCTCTGTAAGGTCTATTCTTTAAAAAATGGTATTCATGATTAATGGCTACAGTTATTACTTTACACTAATTACAAAATCATTTATTCCTTTAATAGGTAGTTGGAAACCACTGTTATTTATATATTCATATACTTACAGATACACATTTCTATAGGAACAAATTGCTTTGAATTTCAATATAAATGAATGTCAAAATGTGGAAGATAGATAAAAAATTGATTATGCAAATAACTCAAAAATTAACATTTCAAATGTTTTAGCATTTGCTTCTAGACAATCAATGACTGTACAACTGAACTGTTACCATTACAATCTAATTGACTCCAAAACCAGTTCATCACACATGTGAGGCAGGAATAGCTTCTTCATAACCAGAACTGCCACCATATATCTTGTGCAGGACATTGTTTATTATTTCACTGAATCAAGGCAACAATTATCAGGATTAGAGGCTAACATAAGGTTTGTTGAAGATGATAGGTATTTAGCCATTGCTCCAGAATGGCTTTAGGGCATACAGATGGATTCCCATGAGCCCAAACACTAAGCTTTTTTCTACCTGGAGGTACCAGGGCAGGTGTGTTTTGCTGATGTTGCAGCTCCGAATGGAGCATACCACAGGTGATGCTAATTAAGGAAGCTATGGGAATATAAAGGAGCTCACATTTTATTGCTGATGCTGGAGTGCCAAAGGTTAGTGAAAAGCTGGATTGTCTGCTGGCCCAGGGTAGATAAGAACACAAAAGGGCACAGAAATGGATTTGAATACTGCCACTTATCAGTATGCCTTTTAAACTACATTATGCTGCAAATAATGGTATGCTTTTAGCACTAAAATTGGGAGTCCTTTTATGAATGTACTAATTTATTAACATCAATTTGTGTCACCATGTTAGTGGTTCATCCAATTTCTTTCGCCAAGAACTAGGACACCAAGTCAGCGTTAGACCAAATTCAAGTGGCTCTGATTTTTTTTCTGTCATTGTTATGTGCTGCTGGTCTAAGTCTGTATTGTCTGTGATGCTTTTTTCCCCTCAAAATAAGCAAAAGAATTCACCTCATGTAAACCAAAATAAGTTGAAATGTATTTCTATCTTATCGTGCTTGATTGCTTAAAACAGAGTAGCCCATTATTGTCCAGAAAAAAAGTAATTTATATAGTATCCTGTTAAATGCAATATTGAGTAATATGATAAAAAGACTAACATGAGGGGAAAAACAGATTTATTTACATTGCATTTATGGTGAACTATTTTGTATCTATTATACCAGTTAGAGGAACATTAACTAGAATTGCCTTAGATTTGTGTTAAGTAATAAGGCAAAATTGAAAAAAAAAAATGCTTAAGGTTGGTAAAACTTTACTGGGACATATATAAAGTACATATGGCTATCTCACATGGTCTATGGCCATCTTCCTGTCCCTGACCTGAAGCTTAAAGAATCTAGGAAACTTCCAATAAAGCATACACTAAATGACACATCATCATCCATAATCAGAAGATGATTTCACAAACAAGATAGAAAACTGAGATTTCCAGAAAACGCCTATTCCCTTATTTCCAGTTTACTCTTCGGTGCTACTGAAGAGAACATGCTTGAAAATCAAGGTTAAGGAAAGAGGGATTAAGTATATTTTGTACAGTTAGGTTCAAGGATTTAATTTTGTTGCTCTTACGTGGGTATTGAATGTTTACAGATGAAATGGAAAAAAAATGATACTAAAAAGGAAAGCCCAGAGACTAACATATTAAATCAATCTGTAGTGTTAGAAATGATAATTTAGCAATGTTCCCTAACAAAGAAGACTGAGGAGATGGTGGCTGGGAAAAAGCCCCTCAGTTAAGTCCCTCAGCTTGCTGGTTAGTTAGAGAAACAAACAGTCGGAGAAGTTGCCTACTGCTCCACAATGAAGTTTGTTGCTGATGCCAATATTTAGTGATCTTGGTGATCACTATACAACCAATATTTAATGATGCAGTATGACATGCATCAAAATACTGACTCAGTCTACTGGACACTGGTTTGAATTAGCTGATACAATTGTAAAACACTATTGTCCTGTCATAGTCAAGGAACCAGATTTATCAGCTCAGAATGATTGTTTTGCTTTGCTTCCAAGATGGAAAGTAGTTTCAGAGCAGGCTTAATTGATTACCTGAAGATGTTCACAGTGCTGAAGAGTCATGCTTCAGGTGGCACTGCACAGTAGTTTATTTCTGCCTCATCTCAGGGGCCAAAGCTGAACAAAATCTGCTGTGGTCAGAAAGTTGATATACCCACTCAATCTGCTCTTACAGCAAAGACCAGAGCTGACAAATCACCAGAACCAGACTTAGAGATATGCAAAACAAATTTAGAGCCCTCTTTGTTTCTCACCCTAGAAGTGCATGGAGAACACTCTGTGGGTGCATCCAGATGAGTAGGAACATTGTTTCCCCAGGGACAAGTAGCATGCGCTTCTGGCATGAGAAACAAAGGGGTTTCTAAATTTGTTTGTTATGGGAGATTATTTTAAAATCCCCACAGAGTGAATAGATGAAGTTAATATCAAAAAGCAGTTTTGGCAAATGTAGGAATGGTTGGCATATGTGACACTAAGCCAATCCTTTTTAGTGACATTTTATCTGCACCAGCATGAAATAGCAATGTTTAGTTATGGACACTCCTGATTCTCCTTTGTATTTCTTGCCAGATATTAATTATTCATCATAGGCAACTTTGACGGTCCCGAAGTCTTACTGAGGAAGAAACTTCCACTGACATTGGAGAGTGGGTCAAATCTATCTGAGACCATGTCTATTGGGTTTTGTCATCACTGGCTGCAGCTACACAAGACACTAACTGTCCAATCATTACTGTGCAGTCATTTAGAACTTGTTTATACAAGTGTAACTTGCATAAACAAGTTCTACATGACTGCACAGTAACCTGAGTTACTGCACAGTAGCACTGATGAATGGTTTGTTCATGATGCTCCTGCACAGTAGCCCTGAGATTACTGCACGGCAGCCTTGCATCATGAGTTCTGCCATGAGATGGTACTGCACAATAGTCTTGGCCACTGTGAACCAAATGGCCCACTTTTCAGTGCCTGAGTTCTGACTGACCAACACAGAATAAATGTGAGCCTATGCACAATGTGAAGCGCTCCCACTGGCTTTTGTGAAAGCCTCTTAGGCTAGGGTCAGACATTCAAAAAACCAGAGCCTCAATTGATTCGGTCTTTGCAGGTTAGTCGAACCAATTTCCAAGTGAAAAAACTTCCACTTTTGATTCTGGAAATGCAGGCACATGTCTGCTGTGGCTCAGGCTAGAAGCCGGGGAGCACAAGGCTGGAGGGAAGCTGACCTGGGGGCTGTGCTAGGCCCTGTCAGGGGTTAAGTATGATTACAGAGGGGTTTAAACCCCCACCCTGGTCTGTAAGGACCCAAGTGAGGGTGCGCCTGGAGGGGAAGGTGGGAAGCAGCCCTTGCCAGGCTTGTCCCTGCAGATACTGGCCAGGGCAGTGCCTCATGCAAAAAGGGGAAAGGGGAGAAGATTAAATTTCCTTGTCTCCAGGCAGGCACAGGACCTCAGCCAAGGTCTGCCCAGATTTTCCTCGTGCTCCTGCTTGAGCAGTAGGGGCCTGGCCAGAGCCAGCTGGCATGGCCCTGCTATCCACCCAGGGTTAGAGCGGTGGCTGTAGCTGTAGCTGTAGCTGTAGCTGTAGCTGGATCTGCAGGGCTGCACGACCAGGGCTGTGGAGCAGAGTGAAGCCGGCCTGCAAGTGATGCTGAGGGTGGATGCAGAGGGGCCAGCCTGGACTGGGCCATCGGGGCTGGGCCCTTCCGAGTAGGCTGAGGCTTGGGCTGGGGACACACGAGTTTAACACCAGATTGCTCCTGGCTCCTTGTGCCAGGCCAGATGGGGCTTTCATGGAGCTGCAACTGGCTGGTTGCCTGGGCTGGCTTGGAGGTGTCAGTGGGCTCCAAACCTGCCACAGCTGCAACCTAACCCTTTGTTCGGTGCACTACCAGGCAACTACAGCTGCACCACAAGCTGTGGGCTGGTTGAAGGGACTGTTCTGCCTCCCTCAGTTCCAGCTGCCACTGCTGCTGCCCCTATCTCTGCCCCTGCTGTGCTACTCTGGGTGAGTGTGCAGGAAGCTTAAGCCCCATGGCTTCTGCCCAGAGCATGGGGTTACAGCTCCAGTTCCAGCTCCAGCTCCAGCTCCAGCTCCAGCTCCCAGACACCTTCCATCCACTCTGCTCACAGGGGTTGCTCAATGTGCTCAATGGGCAGAGTGGATGGAAGGCAACCAGAACTGGAGCCAGAGCCAGAGCTCCATGTGGCTCCATGTGGCTCCAAGCCACCGGTTGAAGCTTCCACCTGCCCCGAGTGCTGCTGTGCGGTATGGCAGGAGCAGGAGCCATGGCTAGAGGTAAGGGGAAAAGAACAGCACTGCTGGGCCAAACCAACTTCCCCTCATCTCCAGCAACGACTCCCGCTCCCACTCCTGCCTTTGCTGCACCACTCTGGGTGATGGTAGGGGACTTCTGCCCAGCACATGGAGCTCTGCATCCAGCTCTTAGCCACCTTCCAACCACTCCACCCACCCACAGGGGCTGTTCATGACACTGGGTGGCTGCAGCAGGTGGCTTCTGGGCTCTGGGCCTGCTGGTGCCTCTGAGCCAGGTCACCCCCTGCCCAACCATCCTCCATCACAGAGCCACAGCAGGCTGGGAAGAGCCCTGCCCCCATGACCCAGCCCAGGTGGGCCCTGCCCTGCCCTGCCCTACCCAGCTTGTTACAGCTCCATGACAGCCCTGCCCAGCCTGGGTGTGGGAAGCTGGGAGCAATCTGGTCTCATAGCCCCCACAGCCCCAGCCTGAGCCACAGTCCACTGAGGGGCCTGGCTCCAGCAGCCCAGCCCAGCCCAGGCTGGCCTCTCTGATTCTGGCCTCAGCAGCAACCACAGGCCAGCTTAGCTCAGCCTCACAGCCCCAGCACCAGCTGCTGGTGAGGCAGGTGGATGGTAGGGCCATGCCAGCTGGCTCTGGTCATGCTCCCTCCTCTGCTGCTGGAGTGGGGGTGGGGTAAATGACTGACCGGGGCTGCTCTGCCCTGGCCAAGCAGATGCCAGTTGTCAGTGGGACAGGAAACAGGGATTAAATCCCTCTCCCTAGCTCTGTTTGCTTCAGGCTGTACATACTGGGAGGAGGGAGTTGGTTATGTCCCCCTACCGCCTCTCAAGCAGCAAGGGGGGTGGAATGCCTAACAGGGGCTACTACACCCTGGCCAGGCAGACCACAACTACAGTCCCCTGGTGGGATGGGGGATGGGAATAAACCCCCTCCCTGATCCCTTCATCTCAGGGGACCATGACTGCATTTGGCCATGCCCCCACCCTTGCTCTGGCTAGAAAGCAGAGGGGTGGGGCCAACCCTGCTATCTAGAACAGACAGCACAGGCCAGCCCAGGGCTGAAAAGCATGCTGGGATGTTGGGGGACTCTGTTTTAACTTAAACCAAGAAAAGGTCTGGGACAGAAGTTTTATAAACCAGTTTGACCCAAATCATATAAGTATGATACTACATTCAACCAGGTTTATTTTAAACCAGTTTCAGGTATTTTGAAACTAATTTATGTGCACTGAACTTATGTTTTGTTACAGCTTTAAACCAGTTTCTGATCACTTAAACAGCTGGAGTACTGTGTCCAGTTCTGTGCGCCCCACTTCAGGAGAGATGTGGAAAACAATGAGAGGGTCCAGAGGAGGGCCACCCACATGATCCGGGGACAACAGGGCAGACCCTACAATGAGAGACTGCGGGACCTGAACCTGTTCAGCCTTCACAAGAGAAGGCTGAGGGGGGACCTGGTGACCATCTATAAACTCA
>NW_017728906.1:21092897-21140894 GCF_001723895.1 Crocodylus porosus
GGCAGCTAGGATCTGGAACCAACTTCCAAGGGAAGTGGTGCTGGCTCCTACCCTGGGGGTCTTTAAGAGGAGGCTTGATGCCTACCTAGCTGGGATCATTTGAGCCCAGTTTTCTCCTGCCCAGGCAGGGGGTCAGACTTGAAGATCTACAAGGTTCCTTCTGACCCTACTTCTATGATTCTATGAAACCAGTTTATGTGTAATTTCTGCCCCTAGTAATTTCTTACCCTAGCCTTAAGGGTAAAGATCCTCATTAGCTCTATGGTGCTGCCAAGCATCCTCAAGCTATACCTTGAAGGAGAACCAGCCCGATACAGACTTTACTTTTGCCCAAATTTACATCATAAGCATGGATTGAACCCTTGATTTTCTCTGACACCCAAGGAACCCCCTGGGAATACTATTACTGTTTCCAGTTGCTAAATAATTTGGGAGACTTTAATGGTAGTACAGTTTATGATGCGATTCTTTTAGAACAATTAAGTGGTGAGAAATATGAGAGATATCACAATAAAAAAAAAATTTCCTCTCTCTCTTGTTCATATACTGTTGGGCAGAAATACACCTGCTTGCTTGCTGACACTCTTTGAGACATGTTTTTACTAAAAAATAAAAACAGTTCAAACACCTTTGTGGCCCAAACAATCATATTACAGCTAAAAGGAATTCTAAATAGTGGCCATAGAAAAAGCTAAGTTTTAGTTATGTTTTCCTCTAAGGTTCCTTAGACCATGTACATTGAAAAATTATTACATAAAAGAGATACAGAGAACAAGGGGGGTGGGGGGGGGAGAGAGAGAGAGAGAGAGAGTGAGGCAACAGCTTTCAGGGAATCAACAGGGACACTGAGCAATGATGGGACTGAGCCCTGTAGATACCTCCCAGTGATCTCGTGGGAACAATGCATGTTTCATCTGATGGCACAGGAGATTGTGAATGGATAAAGACAGATCAGAAAAGCTTAAATAGTAAGAGAGATCAGGATAATCTATTAAAATGTACATTTATATTGTGAAATATGTTTGGGGGAAGGGCTGAGAGCTAGCAAACAACAGATCATAGAGAGCATTGACTGAAAAGCTCACTGGTTTGGCAAAAAAAAATTCATTTCATAAGTCATTTGCTGCAGTAGCTCCAGAAAGTCAGCATATTTTTAAAATTAATGAGATGTGTCCCATCATATATTTCGGCTGTGGTGACCACTCCCCTTTATGAGTTTGTTTCATATTGTGTTGAACTACACTCCATCAGCTTGTGCTTCTAGCCTGCTAGACTTTCAGAAGTGACAGATTTGTTTGGCATATTTTCAGCATGTATAATTATTTTATATTACGTGAACAACCCCGTAAATGCATATAGCTTTAGAAAGATTTTTTTAACAGAGTCGAACTCCAAGTGCTTCTAATTTTAAATAAGATAAGCACTACAATGAAGAAGAATGGTGTTGGTGAAATGCTACAAAAAATCATCATCAGATTATCACTCCTGTAGAGATAGGGTCGTCTCCTGTATGCTGATGCTTTCTATTTCATCTGTTTTGTTTTGTTTTTTAAATACCTGCATCTATTCTCAAATGATACACACATGCTTTTTCTTTGTCAACTGTTATGCATGATGTAAACAAGATAAATTCTCCCATAAAAAAGAAGAGGTATTTGAATAAGTATTATTCAATACTTCAATTATTCAAAACAACTGTATTATTGTTCTATTATACACACACACACACACACACACACACACACACACACACACAGTATATATATACTTTAACAAGTCATCTTAAAACATCCTACCAAATGCTAATAGTTGCTTACAAATTTTAGGACTTCAGGAGTGACATGTATTATGTGTCCTTCTTTCATTTTTATTCCTGTTTCTAAGAGTAAATTTATTAAAGAACAGAAGTAGTAGCCTATGCTCCATTTTTTTTTGCCTAGAAGTATCCTTGTCTTTATCAAAGTGAAAATATTCTCTGGATGCTGAAAAAGATATTTTCACAGTGCATTAGAAGTTGCTGGCTTAACATAGGCCCCAGGCTTGCCTAAGCCACTCTTAGCAAAACCTGCATACATTCTTGGAAACAATTCATATGAAAAGGTGCAAAAATCTGACAGCAATGCTTAAGACTTATGTAAGCTACCTGGTTGCACATACTCTGTTTTAGAAACCAGACATTCTGTTATGCATAAAGACAACTGTTTTTTTCTTCATTGCAACTTTTTAAGAACTGAGAATATCGCAAGTTTCAATCCAAGTATCTCTGATTAAAACATCCATGCAGAACTCGTTCCTATAAGTCTACCAATACAAATCACAACAATTTACAAATTTCATGATATAATTTTTTTCACTTAAATGGATCATTAAATAATTTATCTTGGATATAATTTATCTTGGGAATAATTTGCCTTGAAGAAATGTGAGCTAGACAAAACTACTATAAGGTAGATAGACAACTGAATCAATATCCACAAGCAAAGGGTAGTTACACATGGACCCATGTCCATTTGGTAGGAGGTTTTGAGTGGAGTCCCACAAGAGTCCATTCGCGGCCCAGTGCTGTTCAACATGTTCATTAATTATCTGAAAACTGGAATAGATCCCTGAGCAAATTTGGAGACTATATGAAACTAGGAACGACTGTGGACACACTAAAAGACAGGAGCACAATTCACAAGTATCCTGACACATTGGAAAGCTGGGCTGGAATTAACAGTTTGATGCTGACAAATGTAAGGTGCTACACCTCAGGAAGAATATTCAAAAATACAAATACAAACTTGGTGACACCTGGCTGCTTGGCAGCATTAAGGAGAAGTATCTAGGAGTCTTAGTTGAACACAGACTCAATATGAATCTGCAGTCTGAAGTAGCTGCATTAAATGCACAGTTTTGGGACCCAACAACAGAAGCATTAGGTCTAAGATGTGGAGACTTCTTTATTCAGCATTGGTTAGGCCTCATCCAGAGTATTGTGTACAGTTTGGGGATCCACATTAAAAGGGACATGGGGAAGTTAGAGAAGGTCCAGAGGCAACAAAAATTATAAGGGCTTGGACAGCAAGTTATACAAGGAGAGGTTGAAGGAAACATGCATATTCAGCTTGCAGAAAAGTCAGTTAGGAGGGGAAATATTTGAAGGGCTGTCATAAGAAAGAGGGAAAGCACCTCTCTCTTGCTGAAAAAAAGATGGACCTTTGCCTTTTACATTGCAGCAAAGTAGGTTTTGATTGAATATCAAGAAAAAACTTCCCACTATGACTCCTAGATCCCTTTCTTCTTCTGTGCTGCTGAGAGGGTCACTTCCCAGCCAGGAGGTGTGTTGGATATTTTTGAGCCCTAGGTGGAGCACTCTGCATTTGTCCTTGTTGTACTGCATCCTATTGTGTACTGCCCACTTTTCTAACCTGTCCAGGTCTGCCTGCAATCGTTCCCTACCCTCTGGAGTGTGCACTTCACCCCACAATTTAGTACCGTCTGCAAACTTGGACAGAGTACACTTCACACCCACATCCAAGTCACTGATGAAGATATTGAAGAATACAGGTCCTGCTGAGGAATCAAGCAGTAGGGTTGTGCACAAGCTGGCATTTCTTCATGTCTTTGATGTTCAAGTATCATTATCACCAAATCCTGCAAAGTTTCCTTGCAAGCTGAAGATGCCAGAAGGCAGTTCTAGTTACCAGCTTCTTGGCTACAAGTATGAGATAAATAATTACTCTTAATGATGAGTAATACATGATCTTTAAGTTTGTTTCATATCTCTTCACAAAGAGGAAGGAAAGAAAATACAATGTCCAGCTGCCACAAATAAATACTGCCCACTTAACAAGAGTGAAATTGCATAAAAATATTTTTGAACTTTGAAATATTGTTTTTCTTCTGCTTTCATGGCTTAACTATATTGCTGCATAGTCTCAGTTTTCAAAATATAGTTATTTAAAACAATAGAAGGTTAAAAATTAAAAATACCACAGCAATTTCCCAAATTTTCTCTGTAATAATGTAAAAGATAACTCCTAAATTCTCCATTTCACCTTTAGTGTGCAAACCAAAGGTTAAAAAGGGTGCTTTTTCTATAAGAACACCATACTCTGGTATGCCTCCTTTCTTCTGATGACCACAATACACTAACGTTAATTAAGCCCCAGACCCTTTCTGGAAGCAAGGAAAGGTATAATACCTAGCTTTTATACAAAATATAAAATGTTAATGTCAAGTGTGGTTATCCAGTTTCTGAACAGCCAGCTGCATTCTAAATTATCCTACATTGTTCTCAATGCTAATGCTATTTGTGCCCTTCGTAAGACTCTTAATGGTTTTTCCAGATGTACCGTATAACATTACATTGCATTGTCAATTATAATATATATTTCTGATATTTCCTTTACTCAACATAAACATGAGAAAGAAATATCGCTTTATTAAGAAATCTGTGGATGCATTACATTTTGCCAACTATCCCAGTATTTTATAGGTTCTCAGCATGTACCACAATTCTATATTTATCACAACAAATGTTGAGTTTTATCAGAAGAATTAGTATTTTTTTAATTTCAACTGGGTTTTATTTGCTGAAGTGAATATAATTATGAAGAAAATACATTTTCATAAAAATCAGTTAGAGTTCTTGTTAAAATTCTAAAGGTAGTAGACCTTTTAACTGCCAACATATTATCTGTAATAGATCCAAGTGTAATTAGAAATACAAGCATTTTGAAAAAAAATAATTCACGAATGCCCACCATACCAAAACAAACCTGTCCCCAAATTTTTGGACTGGAAGCTTCTCGTGTTCATGTCTGCACAGGCTTGAATATACACTTTAAAACATTCCAAATTACTTGATAGCAGAATTTACTCCCAGAAAAAATCATTGAACTACTATTATATATTTACTCTTGTGTTTATTTGTCTATCCTTACATCATTCATGACCCTTCCTTCTCCTCCTTGGGTACCCCAAATAGTATAACCATTTTAACATGATGCTTACTTTGGAGCTAATCAGCAATGCTGAGAATCAAGGACTAATAACCTAGGCCAAACACCATACTAACTCAACTATACTTCTTTCAGTTTCTGATTTCAGAGTACTGCATTGTTCCCTATAGACATAGATGGTGTATCAGAGGGGTATGGGGAGGCATGTGTCTGCCCTGAGATTGGTCACTGCAGCCGCCAGCTTCTGCAGGCAGTCTCTGTTCGACACCCACCTCCCCCCTCGCTGCTGCCAGCTTCTGCGGCAGGTCCCCACTCACCGCTCGGCTCTCTTCCTGGCCACCAGCTTGCTGCTCACCACCACCGCTGCCAGTGTCTGTGGGTGGTCCCTGCTCACTGCTTGCCACTCATCCCCTCCCCGCCCCCGCCCCCACCACCGACGCTGCCACCAGTATCTGCGGGTGGTCCCCACTTGCCACCAATGCTGCCACCTACAAATGGTGCTCCCCCAGTCTTGGGAGGCACCAGTTGTTCGTGCCTATAGACACACCCAATGGTGCAAGATGCAGCTTCCTACAGAAAAGAACTCTTTATTGAGAAATGCATTACAAAAAGCCAAAATGCCTGCTTGGGATCATTAGCAGTTTGGCCATCAGCTTGCAAATCTAATCACTGTGTGTAACACCAAGCTATGTCCATTCCCAAACTAAGAGTCTTTCTCTACAAACTAAGCACCTTACTGTTTCCATGCTCAGTCTCATAAATTCCAGTACTACTGCAATGGCTGGGACTTGAATCCAATGCTGACCTTTCTTGCCCTATGCTCTTCCTTATATTTGATAGTCTGTTAACTATCATCTGCTTCTCCTAATGTCCCTTCAAACATAGTATGGCAAACATTGTCTTTATTTCTACTCACAAACCCTCTTGGGCTAGGTACAGACAGTCAAAAAGACCAAGGCTGAATAGATTTAGTCTTTGCAGGTTAGTCTAAGCTGCACAGCTTGAAGGGATTAAGAAACGGACTGACATTCACTTTTGAATCAAGAAATGCAGCAACATGCCTTCAGCTGCTCAAGCCAGAAGCACCACCTGCCAGCCACTGCCAAAGAGGAGGGGAGAAAGCCCTCCAAAAGGCTCTCACCCCTCCCTACTGGAGCAGAAGGGGTGTGACCAGGCACTAGCCTGGGCCTAGCCAGCTGAAGGGTGGGGGTTTAAATCCCTTCCATGACCAAATGCCAGCCAAGGTCTGTAGGGAAGGTGAGCAGCCACTGCCAGACTGAGGAATGGGGATGGGGAAAAAGTCCTTTCTCTGAAACAAGCATGTATGGATCACAGCAATTTGCCACCTCAAGCACACAACACAAAACAACCAAAAACCTTCGTCTAAGCTAAGACACAGCCCAGTAAAACAAAGTGAGAGCACACACAGTGTGGTTTAACTTAAAATGGAATGTAATAAACCAAAAAGACAAGAGAAAGCCTTACATAAATCTTACGTAATCCTTAAGGCAGAGTTTCTCTTTATACCCCCTCCCCTTCTCCCATCCCTTCCCTTCCCTTCCCTTTATCAACTGCTGACTTTAGTCTCTGCTAGAGGTGGGAGGGGGGTGGAGTCTTCTCCTTAAGAAGGGTCCTATCTTGTCCCTTCCTCCAATAAGTCTCTGGATAGGAAAAGGTAGACAAGGTTCTTTGGGTAGATGTGATATCTTTTATTAGACCAGCTAAATACCTGGAAAAAAGGTTATTTGTAAACTTTCAGGCACAAACACCCTTCTTCAGGTAATGGGAGACTCTGCTACTGTTATGAGTGCTCCAAGGTAGAAAAGAAACTGAAAGTGTGACAGGAAGTCTGTGAAGATGCAAATGAGTGGAAGTTTGGAAGACAAAGGGACAGGCAAACACATTCTGCTAGGTACCTGGGTCAATAATTAAGAAACAAAGCTGTTAGCAGTCTCATGACTCTTGGATTAACATTTTAACAAGGTGTTATTTACCTTTGCTGTGCAGGCAGTGGTTTGACATGCAGTTGTTAAAGAACCAGCCAGGACTGGCCCGTGGGGAAATAAACCTCCCTCCTTTGCCATGTTGGGGCTAGCATCTGGCCACACCCTCCCTCACCCCTCCTCTGGCTCAAAAGCAGAGGACCAGGGCCAGCCCTGCTCTCTGAAGCAGATAGCACAGCCCAGTACAGCCCAGCCCAGGGCTGAAAAGCATGCTGGGATGCCACAGGACTATGAGTTAACTTAAACCAGGAAGGGGTCTGGGACAGAAGTTCTGCAAACCAATTTGACCCAAATCAGTTAAGTGTGATACTACATTCAACCAGGTTTATCTTAAAACAGTTTCAGCCATTTTTAAACGGTTTTATATGCACTGAACTTATGTTCTGTTAGAGGTTTAAACCAGTTTCTGATCACTTAAACCAGTTTATGTGTAACTTCTGTCCCTAGCCCTGGAGACAAGCCAGTATCATAAGTTTTTTGAGCAACAAAGAGAACTTAGACCACAAAGTCACACATTTTTGTAGACTGATGACAAGAGGCTCCATGCATTCCTTCTCTCTATCACACATGATTCCCATTCCTCTCTATTTCATGGTCTCCATATATAAGGCCCTACAATACTTCTCTGTTTCCCTATTACATTACCTCTATGTCAAGGTCTGTTTGTATGCAGCCCTTATCCACCAGGTCCTGTATAGCCTGCCCACCCATGTCATTGCCCTACATTATACTACTATATTATAATTTCTGTGTCTACCCATTCATGCTATCCCCCAGCACAAGGCTCCTCTGTATCACTTCCTTCATACCAGAGCCCCTGTCATGTGGGGATGAGGAGAGTCTGGGACAATGATAGTTTTGGTAACCTTGCAAAGTCCCTGTCTCCCATTAGCCATTCTGTGTGCCCCTCTTCCTCTATTCTCCATGATGCATTATTTCCTCTTTCTCTGTTTGGGAGACAAGTCAGGAGATAAGTAATTAAAAGTTTCAGCATGTTAAACTCTGTTGGGAGGATGTTTAAAACAAATATACATGTCTTATTTGTTTTGGTAAATGAGCATCATCAGCCAGTGTTTGATCTATAGACATTTGCAGAATTCTTTAAACTAGGTTGAGAGTTGTACATATCCCCTCCCCATTCCTGAGTTTCCCTTTTTAATTTTCTCCAAAATTAAAAATGGTCTCTTTATTCACGTCTAGGACATTGCCTGCAAATGTTGAAATTGATCAGATTCCAAAGATACAGAGTTAAAACATTACCATATTACAGATAAACAAATTAACAAATGCCTTTTATTGCATTAATTTTAAATATAACAGTACAGTCAAAGAGAGGTATATAGCCAGCAACTGAAAGGGCCAGTTGGTAGTTCATTTCTGTACACAATTCCACATTCAATATGCAAGCACATTCAGACTGTAAACAGATATTGCATGTCTCCTAGGAGAAAGCCTTCTGTGACAGGATCCTACAAACATTCACTCCTGGGCTCGGGACAGAAATTATACCTCAGAGGTTCCCAAACTTTTGCTTATTGTGTACCCCTTCCAGATTTGCCAGCTGTCCATATACCCCTATCAGCATATGTTTTATATTTTAAAATCTTAAATGCCACTTACTATTATAATGCAACTTAAATCCACCATTACACAATCTCTCATGTATACCCACTAGAGATGGCTTGCATATACCCACGGGTATGTGTACCACAATTTGGGAACCCCTGTTATACATAAGCAATAAGAAACCAGTTCAAATGTGTAACACAACAAAAGTTCAACAAACATAAACTGCTTTCAAAATGGCCAAAAATGTCAGATTTAGGTTAAATCAGTTTATTGAAATTCAGATCCCTTCTAGAATCAAGTTAACTCACAGTCCTCTAGTACTGCAGGATGCTCTACACCTCCCCTGTAAACCCTGCCTTACAGCCTTTGTCCAAGTCAGCTTTGGCCCAAGATGTCTGCTCCAGTTGAGCAGGGAGCCATGCTCTAGCATCCCTGAGCTTCTGGCCTGGGACACTGCAGGCATGTGGCTGCATTTTTGGAATCAAAAGTGAGTGTCTGTTCACTTGCTTATCAGTTCAATCTACACAGTTTAGACTAACCTGGGAAGATTGTTAATTTAGCCTCAGGATTTTTGACTGTCTGTACTTAGCCCCATTGTCCAGCTTCAAGCACATCTGAAGTATGCTGGATAAAATGTGTTAACAGATTTTTTCTGGGACGTTACTGTGTGCATCTAAGTTAATTGCAGCTTATTTAACTGAATTGCTGTTCATTATAGAGACAATTTTGTCAGGCTGTGTGCTCTTCCTGGCCAACTATTGGCTGAGAAGTAGCAATGCAGCTTGGTAGGGCTATATGTCTAAAGGGCTGTGCCACTCCTGTTTTGATCCAAAACAAAACCTGGGACAATCAGGATGGCCTCAAATGTGATATCTGTTTACTCCCTCAGAATGTATGTACACTCACCCTGGAATTGCAGATGTCCTTTCAGACATGTTTATTCCCTCTCTGCCCAAGTATCTAATTAATCTAATCTGCTGCAATGCATTGTAATAATGCCTCACTGCTCATGTATAGGCACCTATTGAGATTTCTTTCTTTCTCCAACACACCCATTCCTTCTATCCATACTGTTAATATTTTTTGGATTTTTAATACACTGTTAATATTTTTGTACAGACATGTTGCTCTCTCCTTGTGTAGCTGCTTCGTCATCTTCCCTAGATTCTGTATATATTGTTATTATTGGTATTATTATAGAATTTAGGGAATTTAGTTCTACATGGGAATCTCATTGTGTGGGATAATGTTCCAAACATAGAAGTAAGAGATAGTTTCCTGCTCCAAATACTCATACATTCAAAGAATAAGAAAAGAGACAGACAGGGGAATGCATGCAGACAATATTGGAACAGTGAAAGAAAAGAAACAAAGATGCTGGTTTGAACATTTAAAACTGGATAAGGCTGAAGTCATGGAATGACCACTAGTACCTGTGTTTTGTAAGATGGCCTTTTATTTCCACTTCTTCTGTGATGCCTTCTAACTGTCTCTTTCCATGCTGTTTTATACATAAAATCCAATCCTGCATATTGTATTTGGAAATCCAGATTGTTCGCTTCCTGTGAAAAATGATGTCACTCTTTCAGTTTGCCAAGTTCAGTATATTTTTACTAAAGATTATAATCATTATTTTCACTCTAGCTTATGATTTTGATCCTATGCTATTCAGGTGCTTGAATACTATTTAAATAATTGATTCCACTGAATATGGCTTCCAAATATTTTAATTAAGAATCAATCTATTCTAATTATTTTTACAAGTACTGCCTATTCTTCAGCTGCAGTTGCAAATCAGTTCCACTCCCCCACCAGCCCATTGAAAGAAAAGGATAATTATTTGCATTGCTTATATTGGATAAAGGAGAGATCATAATTTTTGCAGAATTAGAGATTTAACCCTAGGAGTAATCCTGATACATAAATAATTGACTATATTAACATAAACAAAAGAATCTAGAAGGACTGAGAAATACTGGTCCATCTAGGTTAATACAGCCACAATGCCGCAGTTGCCTAAGTATGAGCAGAACAAGGTTTGCTTAAGTCAGTTTCATAGGGAAGTTGATGTTAAGCTATATAGCTCTTCAATTCTTTGTACACAGATGCTAACCATACAGCTTCAGTAGATGGCCCTATGGGCATTGTTAGAATAAGTCAGGTTTGAGAACTTTACTCCTACAATACGTTATATCTAGGAATTGATTAAAATAGCTAGGTTTTGAGCATTTAAAATAAAGTATTTCTGTTTCTGCATTACAGTTACATAGCTAACATTATACAATTTTATAGTTGTATAAAAGTTATATAAAACTTAAGATTTAAATGGCAAATTGACATTGATACTCGCATGTTTTCTGTTTTGTTCCACAACTGAGCAAGGCCACACAAAGCAGGACTGTACTTAAGCACATGCTTAAGGTCCCCCAGAATGAAAAGGACTTAAGCATAGACAGAAGCCAGGTATAGACATTAAAAAAACCCAAAGTGGAAGCAATCTAATTTATGCAGTTTACTCTAAATGCCCTAGGTTAGATAGGTAGTGAACAGAATATATTTTTACCCTTTGGTGGGGAGGCACATAGGTTGCCTATACTGGGCAAAGCCAGTAGGTTAGAGGTACTCCCACCCACCTGCAAGTGGGCTTCCTGGTCTACCAGAGACTGCTGAGTGAAGCCTAACACAGCTGACCACTCCTGATTGGTCACTCCTGATTGGCTGCCGGGCACAGCTAAGCAGCCCTCCCACCCTTTCCCCTTGCCTTCCCTGGCAATGTCAGGCACAGGCATGACAACCGCTGGCATGCAATGGAGGCAACCCTGCTTGGCCATGCATGGTAGCCTGGTTCTGTCCTCTGGGGTCGCTCCCACTCACAAAGACATGGGGGTCTCTAGGTGGACTCCTATCCACCTAGACAGGGATCCCCTTGCTTTCACAAGCTGATGAAGCTCTAAGGAACAGGACCAGGCTGCCAGGGACAGCCAAGCACCCCTTCCACAACAGCATCAGCCATTGTGCTTATTTGGCTCTGTGAGGGTTCAGGGGCAGGACCAGATAAGTGCTCAGCTGGATGAGCCAAATACAGGCCAGCTGCTAGTGCACTTCCTTGCAAGGGAGGTCAATAGGTAGTCACAAAGCCACCTTGGATGCTGGAGGACAGAGCTCTAACTTGAGTGACTAGGGGATCTGGTACAGACGTTTGATAGACTGGTCTAACCTAAATTAATGAAGTCTGATACCACATCAATAATGGGCCACATACATTCACTATAGGCATAAGGAATACAAAGTTATTGATTGCAGAGAATTTGCACCTTCTTCTGTCAATCTGGAGAATATGTTCAATGGTTGAATGTACAATACTCTATGGCAGGGGTGGACAATTATTTGGGCCTGCAGGTCACATAGGAAGTTGTGCTGAGTTGTTGTGAGCCACCTGCAACAGCTCACCAAAACTCCCTAAATGGAACGGGCCCATGAGAGTGTTTGACAGTGGGATGGGCAGGCATGGCTGGGATCATAGGGCAGGGTCTCAGGGCAGTGACAGCATGGGATTGGGGTCCAGGGCAGATATAGCCCCCTATACATCTGTGCCATGGGCGTGAGTTCTGTGGACGGGGGAGTGCAGGGCGCAGATCATGGCTCTGCCTCAGCCCCATGCAGTCACAGTCCAAAGGTCATGGATCCAGCCCTCAACATAGCTCCCCACCTGGCAGGAAGCCCAGTCTCCATGGAGACCATGGGATCATGGGGAGGTGGCAGTGTGGTGCTGAGGCCAGGGCAGACCCATGATGCACTCCAAACACATCCCTGCCCACAGAACCAGGGCTCTGCACTGTCATCACCTCCCGATCCTGATTTCTGGGCCTCCATGGAGACCAGCAAGGAGCCACACAAGCAGGAAGTGATGGGACAGTGCCATGGGGAGGGCTGGGGCTGTGGTTGGGGATCAGATCATGGGGTGGTGACAGTGTGGGGCCAGGGCTGGGGCAGAGCCAAGATCTACTCCCTGCACACCCCACAGAACCAGCACCTGTCAGGGACAAGCAGGCAGTAAATCATGATGTTGCCCTGGTCTCTGCCCTGCATTGTCACTCCCCCAGGATCCTGAGGTCTCCTCAAGCCTGACTGCCCATCTCACTCCTGGACACCACTCCCTGCTGTCCTTCAGCCCTATCCCAGCCACCTGGCTGCATGCCCTTACCACAAGGGTCCCACCTTGATGTGGGGTGAATGGGCCAGGGTGACTGGGCAGCAGGGCTGGCTCTGGCAGCAGCAGCTAGAAGGAGCCACTGCCACTGAAGCTGCTGGAAACCAGAGTCTGGCTGTTGTACTGCCCTAGCCCCACTGCATGCCCAGGGGTGATACGACAGGCCACGCATGCCACAGCCTGAGCTGCCCCAATGCCCGAACTGGGCAGGGCCAAGAAATTGCTCTGCAGGCTGGATCTGGCCCACAGGCCATATTTTGACCACCCCTGCTCTATGGCCTAACACAGATGACATTTCTTTGAGACATTTCTGACCTATCCCATTCATTTACTGTGTTGCGACTGTAACAGATAAGTAGGTTTGGGGGCCAAACTCAGTGTGGTTTTGTTTTGCCAAACCACAACTTGACCAAGACTTTGCAAAACCTAGCTTACATTCTGGACACACATCTACAAAAAATATTAAGTAAATTATTCCTATGCAGAGAGATTTACATTTATATTATTTAGCATTTTGGTAGAATTAGGCATGCTTTCAGTTTCTGTTGTACTCTGTTGAGCAACAAAAACCAATTAGTTCATCAGAACAACTGCTGAATAAAAATGTGAAATTATCATTTTACTTGAGAAAAAAATAATCTTATTTTTTTTTCTAAGTGGTTTGGGACACATTGGGAGAGCTTTTGATGTCCTTAGCTCTTCCCAAATGGTTGCTGGGTAGTTTCAGCCTGCCAATGACAGAAATCAAAATCTATAGACACTAGATCCAGCTCCCTGGATTGTAGAATTCCAGACCCATTAAGGATCTTTTAAAGTAAATTAAACATTTTATTATTTTCAACAATCTAATGCACAGGCCAATGAATGAGTCCACACATCAGTCCATCCATCACCAAAATCTTTGCCTTCTATAATTTTTTTTTATAGAGACAGATTGTTTGAGTATGTTTATATGACACATTTTTTTTCTACTAGGATCAATGCTAAGACCTCTGAACTAATGTAAAAATCATCTTTCTAAATGGAATACTAATTTTAGCTAAGCTGCTTTTGAAGACTATGCTCTTTTAAAAACCAAAGCTTCATACAAAGAGTAAGGGGGGAAAAGAGGGAGACGGTAGTTGATGAAATGCAAATGAGGCTTTTCTCAGACAGCTGGCTGCTTCAGGATGACATGTGTGATGAATGGCTCTTAAAACATGAGCAGGCATCAAGCTCCAATTCAGTGTCAGACTGGCAAAAACAGCAGCATTACTGGATGCTTCCTTTAATTAATGCAACACTTCTGCATTAGTCCGGACACTGCCGATAAATGGGAAAGAACTGATATCAGTGGTAATATCAGAAATCTTTCAACCTTGAAGCTGGGATGCATTAGCCAAAAGCTGCAGTATCGTAAAAGGTTTAATTGTATTTGTAATGTACCAGTGCACCATGACAAAAATGGGAGATAGTGTAGGCAGGACGGAGTATGCCTGTGATAAATGAGTGAGAGTGAGTGATTATAAAGCAAGAAGGAGTGTGAAAAACAGACAATAGACAAGCAAAGGGAAAGTGTGTGTGTGTGTGGGGGGGGAGAGGTTATGATAGCAACAGCTATTCTAATGTGAAAAGTAGGTATGGCTAGAAACCTAGCTTTATAGTTTTGTATTGGGATTCAGGCACAAAGCAGCTTAACATAAATCTTTCCTCCTAAACAGATTTCATCGACAAAAGTGAGATTTACCACTGCATATAGTCATTTGTGAACTTCTTAGGGAAGAGCTCGAAGCCAGTCATCAGTTAGACAGCATTACAACTCACTAAATCAAAAGCACAGCTCAAGGTTTTCTATTAATTACAGATAAAAAAAATTAAAAAACAGCCCTCCCAAATGCACATGATATTCGCCCATTTTGTTCAAAATATTTGTCCAATTATAATGTAGCATTAAGCAATAGTGAAATTTTGCTTTATCACATTCTTTTAAAAAGTATCTCACAGCAAACTAGTATCACATGAAAACTGAGTGAATGTTCATAGTCTAGTTCTGATTAACTTTGTAAAAATTAATCTCATACTGAAAGTATAACAACACATTCATGTTTAAAGTTTACAAAGTATTCGTGTTCTATTATTACCATCTACCCAGAAACATTTCTAAAACATCCATCACTCTTATATCTAGGCTTAGGTGTAAAATTAAGATTAATGGTAAATTCTGCTCAAAGTTCTTGACAATGGCCTATGCTTAATACTTCTGAGAAAGGTGAAACATTCCCGTAATGTACTTGAGAAGATTTGCAATTACCTGAAGATACCTTCATTCATGTAGTGGCCTTTTGACATCATTACAATTATTCTCTGCCCTCTCTCACATACACACTCAAGTATTTACTATGTGTATTTTAAACTACCAGTATTATTCTCTTTTTAATTAACCCTTCTTTATGAAGCTTGAAAGAATCAGCTACACTTTAAGATAAATACCACTTACAGCCAATGCATGCACCCCCCACCCATTCTTGAGACAGAAAAACCAGTCACCATCCCACTTACTACCACTAGTATTCTGTACTGTAAATATTTTGCACTGACCCACAGAAGACTTTGTGGGCAATATTATGTAGAAAGCTACTCAGTATTCTGTAGGAATCTTTTTTATCATGGTATATTCTGGTATACCTACAGTACCCAATTCAGGAAAACATCCTAGTCGTATGAACATTAAAATTAAGCACATACTAATCTGCTATCTGGGAGTATAGTACATATAACCTTTTTTTTTTTTTAATGAGGTCCACCTTTCTTGCAATATAACCATACTGTTGACATAGCTAAGAACTTTCTTTAAAAGTATTAAAATTCAAATTTGAATGATCATATATTGCAGTTTTAATAATTTTTTTTTCAAATCAAATATACTGCAGTTTATTTGCAAATAGACATTCTCAGTAGTGGTATATATATCTGAATATAAGTAGCAGTATTAATCTATTTAATTTTACAGAACATTTTAATATTTTCTTTGGCTCCTATTTCATACACCGTATGGATGGTATTTCATTCCCGCCCTGCCGCTTTCCCACCCCTGTTTTTTTTGTTATCTTAGTTATATCCTGTAATGTTTCTATTAATCTTTTTCTCTGCAAAACCCACAAGCTTTAGTGCTGCAAACAGCCTCTAGAAGATAAATTAGAAACCAGTTTTATATTGAGTGTTAGAGATAGGTGATAGGGGAATCAAATCAGCAGGGTCATAACCATTTATTGCCAATGCACTAGAACTCAGAGATAGCCATATCTTTCATGGATGAATGTTATTGGCCAGATTGTAAAGGTCCAGCCAACTTGCTCTTGGTATATAACTAAGATGGTGGTAATGAATCCTCCCAGCAGCCAGAGGCAAAAAGAGTTCACATCAAATTCTGGAGTGGAGCCAGCTCTTAGCCCTAAGCATCCTCTTATGTAAGGGGAATTCCCAGACTAATTAACAGCAATTTTACATGTGCTCCAACGCATTCTGATTCTAATTACAATTCTCCAGTATACTGCAGTGTCCCATGTATTCAGCATCCTCGCATTTCAAAATGGTGGTGGCAGTGCTTTAACTAAAGCTTGTCAAATGAGCTTTAGTTACAGCACCCCCCACCACCGTTTTGAAACGCGGGATGCTAAATACACAAGATGCTGTCACATCTGGGACCAGCGTCTGCTACCCCTGCCCTCCTTTCCAGGTATGGGACTGGCTGCTGCTCTGGTTTAAAAAATCAGGAGTTTTCACATTTCTGGTAGGTGCTCCATCCCGAGCATGCCAGATTCATGAAGCTATACTGTATTACAATGTGCAAATTTAGTTAGACCTGTTGCTACACCACTATATTCTCTCTTTTATATCCACCCTCTCCTTACCTGGAATTTCATGTACAAGCCAATGCTATCATCTGAAGAGTTTTCCATGAAGCCTGAGATAGCTCATGATGTGCTTATTTGGGTAGAAGAGATTTTACTTCATAAGCTCACTTCTTTAGGACTACTTGAAAAGTGAGATGATGATTACTGTAACAATATCATCTTGAGTCCTTAATTTAGTCCGCTTCTACTGCAGAATTATTGTTTTTCCATTGTGGATTAAAAATTCTCTGCTTATGGAAATCTAAAGTACTTCAAGGCACTGGCTCCTCTCTATGGCCGCATCCGATGAGTGAGCACGTACCTGTTGCGGTTTCTTAAAGCAGTATTGAGATGCCACAGGACGCACACTAGGAATATGCAGCATGGACTCTATGTTTGATGCTGGGAAATCCTGGTATAAAGAAAAATATGCTGAAAAAAGTGGCACAGGGCACAGTTCAGGAGCATGCCCCGAAGCAACAAAAGGCTGGATCCTCCAGAGAGATACTCTAGCACCTGGTCTCTATGCCTGCTGCGTGCCCCTGCTGGCTCAGCATGCTGGAGCAAATAGATGCAGGGCAAGGCTGGCAGCAGTGGCCCAGACCCAGGCTCTGTCCCCAGTAAGTAGGGACATTGGGGTGGCAGGGACTGTGTATGGGTGTGGGGGTCTGCAGGTGGGTGGAGTATGTGGGAGTGTATGGGAATGGTATGGGATGGGTGGATCCCTTGCTGGCCCCTTGCATGGTGCACAATTCTGTTCCTCCCCCACCCAGCAGCAGGCTATCAGGGCACTCAGAGCTCACTGCTGGCAGACCCCGGCAGTGCACGTGTCTGCATATGTGAACACACCCTATAAGGCTCTAAATAATCTAGGCCCTACATACCTAAGGCCTTATGTCTCATTGTGATCTCTAAGGTCATCCAAGAGTGACCTTCTTCAAGTACCATCAATGTGCCAAATCTGCTTGGCAAAAACATGTGGGAGGTTATTCTCAGCAGTTGTTGCTCAGGTCCCCAATTCCCTCCTCTTTAGGTTTGCCAAAACCTGAGGCTGGCCCTGGCCATCTTTCAGAAGTTCTGTAAAACCTTCCTATTTGGGCAGGCATTTAGCACATAAAGCCAGTCTGGGATATTGATTAGGTAATTTCTATTCTATGTTAATGCTCTAGTTTCCCTTTTAAGTTGATTTGTTCTCTTATTCTTTCTCCAGTTTTGTAAACTATTTTCTCCATTTATTATAAGCTGCCCTGAGCCTATTTTGGGGAAGGGGTGCATATAAATCAAATAAATACATGAATAAATAAAATAATAGAAAATGATTTAATACTCTTTCTTAACTGTGCTGTTGCTTGTCCACTGGACAGCTGTGGTATAATTGTTCCCCCGGCCCAGTGATGACTGTACTGTAGGTGAGCACTAAAGATATCCCACAATGTCACCTAATGGGATTTGACTTGGACTGCAATCAATAGTAATAGATCCAACTACAAACAAATAACTATAAATCACTTTGACCAAGTTAACCCAAAGATGTGTGCCACATTTTAGTGTCAGACTATCTAGTACACATTCCATAATAAGTAGAAAAATGTTTTTAGCAGAAATCAAACAAACAATGAGGGTTAGGTTGAAATCATTCAACCACAAGGCTAGGCACAGATGGCAGAGCCTTTCCTAGGGGAGTCAAGAATGTTAGTGTCCTATTATGGTGGGCCAACATTCAAGCAGTACCAGAGGGAAACGCATTCCTAGCTACTACGTTAAAAAAACATGCATGCAAAAAACTAAGACTGGGTATAAAAACATTAAATGAAGCAGCTAATAGAAATTTCCTAAACAAGGAAATCAGCTTTAAAAATTCACAAGAAGTCAAAAATAAGAAATACTGTATTTACTCAAATCCAAGACAAGGTGTCCCTCTGCGTCCCCATTTAAAACAGATAGAAAAAGCCCCTTATTTTGGATTCAAGTACAAGGTAGTGGTGGAGGTGGGGGTAACAGCTGCTGTGACTTCAACTCAGGTCCCAACCCGGACTGGGGATCAGAACTGCAACTGCTTCCCATTCCTTTCTACCTCTTCCTGCACTATCTGCCCCACCCCCACTGCTTATGCTACAGCTCCAGCTCTGGCTCTCACCCTTTGGTTCTGGGCTCAGCCCAGCCTGGTAGCAGCAGCAGCAATGGTGATAGCTGTGATCCAAGTTCCAGCTCCAGGATGTTGTGCTACCACCACAAAGACTTCTACATGGCCATACTGAGCCAGACCAGTCATGTTCCCTGTGTCTCCGGCTGGAGCAAGGCAATGTGCTCCTGCTGGAGCTGGAGCTGGAGCTGGAGCCACAGCATAAGTGGTAGCAAGGAAAGAAGGAAGGGGCTGAGGGGGGCAGAGGTGGAATGAGAGCAGGAAGTGGGGGGGGAACAGGTGCCAAAGCATTCATGCATGGGTGAGGGCAAGTAGCAGGGGTCAGGCACTGGGCCATGTAGGCACCAGGAAGGTAGTAGGCAGCAAAGGGAGCATGTAATGCAGGGGGAGAAGGGGCAAGCAGGCATCAAGGGGCAAGGAGCAGGCTGCTTTACTACCCCTGCTATCCCACTGCCTGCCTCACTAAGGCCTCCCCCATCACTTGCCCCCTGCCTTCCCCTCCCCCTGCCTACTCCCAACTGCCTCCCACCCTGCACTGTGGGAAGGATGAATTTAAGATGACTCCCCAATAATTACACTTTATACATTGAAAATTATAACAAATCTATAAATTTTCCATGTATGGAATCTAATTTTTGAAGGGGTCGTCTTAAATTTAGAGTCATCTTGGATTTGGATACATATGGTAAATAATATTTTTGTACTATTCTTTTAAGTCTGCATTTTAGACATTGAATGATATCCAGAGTGCCCTAAGTATCCTGAAAGATGTGAATATGACCTCGGTCACACAGTCAGCACCTTACAGATTTCACGTTACGTTTTGTATAGGAAGTGGTATGTATGGGTAGGGATGGAGTTAGGGGAGGATTAACTTAAGAAAATTACAAGACAGCTATAATAAGAAATTACTGAAAATTTCTCTCTCTTCTCATGTTAAACATCATAGCTAGGGATGCTCAACCTCCAGCCTGAGATTCTGCACTTTGGGATTCATACAAATATAGGGGGAGTTCAGGTTCATGAGGGCACTTGAAGCCAGCCAATTTTTGTTTTGTGTGGAGTTTCTTTATGAAAGTATCTCTCAGAGTGATGGATATACCAAAAGCCTTTCCAGGGAAAAGAGGCAGAGAGGGGTAGAACTGAATATGCGCAAGAACCCTAAGCATGAATACAGTAATTGGTAAATGCTTTTGAGCAGATGGTCTCCTACCTGAATTAAGAGAGATAGGGTCCCTGGGACCAATTGCTCCTGGAAGATCGACAAACAATTCCCATCCTTCATGTACTCCAAATTCAGCACTATTTGGAATACCTTATTGTTATTCTCTAGCTCTTTTCTCAAGTTTAACTTTATTTTGACTCAAAATTTTGTCCAAGACTATTGTATCAACAGCTAGATCTTGTACCAATAATATTTCCCTTTATCTATTATTTCGATCCATGTTACATTCATGGGTGATAACATTACATTTAATTTTAAAGGCCAAAATTTATATAGAAGTGATCAAATCCACTTCTGGCAATGTGTGAATGCTTTTCTCAACCATACAATTTAAATACCACAGGATTTCCAGACAAATAGGAAGGATGTATTGTCAAAGGCAGTGTGGCCCCAGAGTCAGGGAATAGGGAATAGGAATGGAAAACAAAAGATGTAGGGCTGTGTTACGCCTTACACTGTGAGCTGGATAAATGTTGACTGGTCTTAGTGCTAACTAGAGTTTGGAGCAGTCACACTTCAGGCCAGCAGGAGCCTAAGGGACTGAAAGATAAGTGTCCCCTCCACTCCCTCCCCTGCTTTCTCCTTGTTCCCTGCCACCCCACTCCCAGCTCTCTCCTGCTTCTCCCCTAAGGTTCCCGACTCACCTCCCTCCAGTTTACTTGTGGCTGTCCACAGTGTCTGTCCCAGGGGAGCAGGCAAAGAAGGGTTAACCTGCCTGCTCAATCCCTGCAGCAACTGCTCCTGGGCAGGCAGGTTAACCCTTCCCTGTCTGCTCCCCTGGGACAGACAGAGTGAGCAGCCACAAGTAAGCAGTGGGAGGGGCAGTGAGTGAGGATGTAGGGTGCTGGGGAAGGTGTCACGGGAGGCAGTGGTTCCAATCCAGGCCAGCAAGGCAGGAGGGTGGGCAGGGTGTTTACATGCAGGCATAGCGCAGAATGTCTACACTTTAGTGTAACACGAGCTGTGTAACACAGATTAGAGATAATCCTGCCTTGGAGTGGAGTAATTTTGAGTGGCATAATGAGTGCTTAAAATGAGTTTCAGGCTTAATACATGGACAAGCCAGGTGTTAAGAGCTCAAGGAGCCACCTAAATTTAGTGTGTAACAAGGCCACTAATGTATGACCTAGAATAAGTTATTTCACTGCTTTGTACTACTGTTTCCCCCTTCTCTATGTAATCTGGGTGTATGTGGATGGTACCCCCTCTCCAAGTGAAGGGATGTCAACAGGTGCATGTATGCTGTGGGAGCATGGCTGTAGGCCAGCTCACTTTCTTTGTCCTGCAGAGCAGAGCAGAGACCCAAAACACCCAGTGATATTTAACTATTTACAAATTTAATGATACAACATAATATAAAATGTTTAACCATGAACTTGCATAGATACCTATAGATATAGCTATAGTTATAGATATCTATCTATAAAAATACAAGTGTTATTTATAAATAAAGGTTTACACAGGCAATAACTCTTTTCTTAACTTTGAACTCAGACACAGGCCTAACCCTCTATGGCCTTCCGATTAATCTGCAATGATAAAGCATAGGTTAGTCTACAAATCAATGACAGGATTATCTGGCAGTGATGGGTCAATAACTGAACATACACAATAACGTTAAACCAAATGAGATATACATACATACAGATAACCCATACAGTGAGTTCAGATCCACCCTCAGGTCCTCTGGATCAAGGAAAGCTTGCCTCCTGCCTCCTCCTCATTGGTGGAAATGCCCCACCAATCAGCCTGAGCCACTTCGGCTAACAATCTGGGCTGCCAGTAAGCCCACTGGCAAGCCTCACATGTATTTAGAGTTTAAGCTCTTATGTTTGTACAGTGCCTAGCACAATGGAGCCAGACCTGCATTCAGCCTCTAGGTATTACTAAAATAAAAATAAGAACACATTAATGATTTGACTATAGCTACTGTTGCTTTCTGCCATAGATGTTCAGTCATGACCTGAAACAGTACTACTCTAGGGTTCAGGCATAACAAAACAGCTTTCCATATTCCTAGAAAATGAAATAGGGAACACCATATTTTATGTCCCCCCTCCCCCCAAAAAGCCCAGTCCTTACTGAATTAACACCTAAGTTAATTGAAACTTAACAGAAATAGTTATGGAAATCGAGCTTCATAATATCTGTCTCAATTTGTAGATATAAACTTGATTAGTCCTGACCAAAAAAAGAGAGGGAGATATATGAATTAAGAGATAATGAGATCAAACATTTTGACTGATATCTGGTTTATTTAAAATAGCTTTGACTCTTTAAAAGAATTCTCATCTCCAAAGGACCTCTCCCTTCTTATTGTGAGTCATTGTTTCTTTACCCTTTCCACTCTTTCCTGATATAGGTATTCCCTTACTTGTTTTACTTTTCTGATAAAAGATGGTCTGACAGACAGTGCTTGCAAAAGAAACATTATAAATCATCTTTAACTTGATGGTATCACACCTTGGCTGTCATACAAAAACCACTATGTTATCATAATATTACAACATCCTTCTAAAAATGAATTCATCTGCATTGAACATCACCACATTATATGCATCATTACACTGTAACAGTAAAAAGGAAAATGAAAGTATGATACAACCCAAATATCTTTATAATAATCTCAAGTTTGTGGACATGCCAAAATACAATTGTCAATTATAATACATATTCAGTTTTTTAAAATAATGGACCAGATCTAGAAAAACAAGAAATAGTGACTGTGTCTGCTTTCTGATCTTTCTTTTGCTTTTCAATCAAACTCCATTTTGCAACTACAGTTAAGAGAAACAGTATGAAGATCAGCATTTCTATGCAAAAGATTTTCCCCTAGTGCTTGTTCCATAGACCCTAGTTTTCAATTTGAGTTTTAGGGTAGAATAAAAGCAATTCAAGAAAGAGAGAAAAAATATTTCTCAAGACACAATCAACCATTAAAAATTAAAAAGAAAAATTTGTTTCATCTAGATATTTCAGATAAAACTATTTAAAAAAAAAACAAGGTTTCATATGGTATCCATCCAAAAGTAAAAGTAATTTCAGAATGTGTTGATAGTAGGCCTAAGACAGCTAAAAATTTTGCAAAATTTTGAATAAAATGGGATATATTTTGGGTTGACAGTGAAAATGTTAATACGAAATGCCTTGCTCAATCCAAACAACAGTTTTATATCAGTGAGTAAAGACACAAAAAACAACAAACAACAGGAACAGCAACATTTGGGTTCTATTCTAATCATTTCATGTAACTATCTATATCAGCTATACTGATAGCTGTCTACCATATTTACTTGAATAGAAGAAGGATTTTTTTTCTCCCCACTCAGCATAGGGAAAAAATCCTCTCATCTTAAATCCGTATACCAAGAGCTATCCTCCCACCCCCATTAAATACATTGGCTTTCATTAAAGTGCAACTAGAAGCAGCAAATGCTTAGTCATAGAAACCAACTAGGAAGTTGATTGAATACAGCGTATGCTGAGCTTGCCCTTAAAACATGTGGCCCATATTGGGCAAACACACTGATAGGACCTTTTTTTAATGAAAGTAGCAAAAACTTTAAAAACCTACTTCTATCAGCTGACATTGTGTTAAAAAAAAAAAAAGACTACCTCAATTACAGGCCAACAAAACAATAAAGTATTGAAACTTAAGTTAGGTTTCCATAAACTAAGAAGAAATGAAAATGACTTCCATCAGTTTCCAAAATTTCAACAAATAAGACCAACAGAAATCAGAGGACAGTGCGCTTAGCAGCAGACCCAGAATTAGACCAGAAGCACTTCCGGCCCACTTCTGGGTCTGTTGGGGAGCGTACTGGGGGCACCCCCCTTGCCCCTCCCGCTTGGCAACTGGTGCCTCCTAGGTCTGGGGGGGCACCTGGGGTCTCCCCATGGCTGATTGCCGAGCTGAAGGGGTGGGGGGTGGCACCCGGGCACACTCCCCATCAGACCTGGAAGTGGACCAGAAGTACTTCCAGTCCGCTTCTGGGTTCACCACCAAGCATTGCAGGGCCCTCCCCCATTCTCCTGTGGGACATTCCATCTGCCCCACCATTGCAGCATTCACAAGCCATGCTGGCACCTTGAAGTATGTATAAAAAACATTTAAAGCTATGTATATGGCCAAATTGCTGATTCTCTGAATCAGCATCAAATCTTAAGATTCAGATTCAGCCAAATAGAATTGTGGTCGGTGATCCGAATTAACAAATTGAATCACTGTCCTCAATTCAGGCCATATCCAAATCCAAATTGAATATGGCCCATTTTGCACACCCGTAGCATACATTCCTTTCATGCTCTCCATTCCTCACAGTGGATCCTAAACCATCTGTACACTTGTCATCTTCCTGTTGTCTATTTCTTTTTCTCTCTCCTTGCATCTCCACCCCCTCTCAAACACCTGCCACTTAGGTTTCCACTTCACGCATTCTCCATTCCACCTCATATTGTTGACCTCTTCCTCCTTCTCCTACTCTCCCTTCTTCCCCAACTTCCTACCCTTTCCTTTAACCTCCTTCCCCTATTCCTCCTGTTGTACCCTTCCAACTTCCCTCTGACCATTTACCTACCTCTATCTTCATTATTCCACTCATCCCTACCTCTTTTTCCCCTCCCCATCTTCTCTCCATGTCTCCCTTCCTATCTTCCTGTTCTTCTAGTCCTCTTTTCTTCCCCATTCCCTTTTTCCTCATCATCTTTTTCTCTCTTCCTCCAAATCCTCCCACTCTGTAGGCCCCTTCTCTACCCCTGCTTCAGCCTATTATTTTCTCCCATCTCATCTGATGCCTCTTCTCTCATCTGTGTTCTGTACAGCCTCTCCCCCACCTCTTTCTGCATGCTTTCCTCTGCTGTACTCTCTGCACCTGACTCTGTTTGTGAAAGATCTGGGGCAGGTAAGGAACACATGACATGATTCTCCACACAAATTACACTTGCATTCCTTCTTACATTCTCACATCCCGTAACCCATCTCCCTACATACCATGTCAATCTCATATGAACAGACCATTGGCAAATCAACAGGCCATTGCCAAATGCCCCTCTTCCTTCCATCTCAAGCATAACTTTGGCCATCCATAGTAAATCAGTCCTTCATAGTACCCTAAGGCAGGGGTGGGCAAAATGCGGCCCGGGATCTGGATGCGGCCTGCCAGGCCATTCTATCCGGCCCACGGGGACCCTAAAACATTCAGAAAATTAATATTTATCTCCCCTGGCTGCCTGTCATGTGGGCCTTGATGGCTTGCCAAAACTCAGTAAGTGGCCCTCTGCCCAAAATAATTGCCCGCCCCTGCCTTAAGGTGATTCCCAGAGACAGGTTTTGTACCTAACCTGCCCCTACTGAGGCCACACGGACTAATACCTGGATTCTTCAGGCCCCAGTCCATACCCTGTCTATATTTCAGGTTGTGTCCGTGTTCTCCACTTCCTTACAGTGCCTCAGTAGCCAAAATTTTATATCCTCCTCTTCAATAGAGTTTGCATACATCTTAATTGTGGTTACTCTTTTTTGGGTGTCCTCAAGAGCCACAGTATCAAAATGTGCCAGCATAGGGTATTCCTGACATTCTTTTTAGGTCTCCCAAAATCTTCAGTATGTTGTCTCATCCCTAAACTTTACCTTTCAGTCCAAGTTGCTTGGCATCTGCATTAGGCAATTCATATCAAGTACCCAAACCTTCAGCACCGCCTGCAGTATCAGCCTGCTGAAATCCAGCCAAGTAATCTCTAGCTTCAAAACTCCCAGGTGAAAGCCTTGTCTTGTGGAAGTCCTTATGCACAGCTGCTTCCTTCTCCTGGATCTTATTCACTGTCCCCCACCAGGTACAGTCCATCCTGTCTCTTTCCTTGTCACTCTTCCAAACAGTGCAGCTGCAGTCACTGCCACTGCTGATCCCTTCTAAACCTTCCAACCAAACCAGGTCATCATTTTGATTTTGGCCCACAGTAACCTACTGATGGAAATCTATCCAGGTCTAGCTTAAGGCATCCTGTCTGAATAAGATATAGGGTCTATTGCGCTCATTCCCCCTCAGTGTCAATTCTTTTTGAAGTCATGAGCCACTACATCAAACACATTTCAATTGCTCTTCACTCTCACAAATTTTAATGCCTGTCAGATATTGCTTGAGAGGCTCTGTCACCCCCTCTCTCAGCCTGTCAGATGTGATTAGTGTGGCCCTGCCCTCTATGGAGTAGAGATGGACCAGGCCTCATCTGCATATACATTTTTGGAGGATCCTAGGACTTGTGACAAGAACACCCAATTCCAGTCATGAGTGGAGCACTAATTGGCATGTGGATCCTTCGTGGGTGTATCCAGAGTACACATAAACACTGCCCAGTGCTGGGCTGTGGGGTCACTATGGTTTGATGCTGTTGACCCTGCTGGGGCCCACCCCATTAAACTATGTGCTAAGTCAGGACCCTTTTGGCTTTGGACTAATATCATCCACAGTTTGTACTATATATAAGAAAATACAAAACTGGTGCTCGAGGCAGTCAAACGTGTAGCAGTCTCCTCTCCCCTTCTGCAGCTTCTGCCTCTCCTCTGTCCCTTTCTCCACCACTTACTGTCATGTTCAGCTCACTTCCACATTGTGTTTATAGAGGGAACATTCTCTAAGCAGGGTCTAACAGTAAGAGGAAGCGGGAAGTCTGCAGGGGAAAGAAGTGGGGGGGACAGAGGGTAAGGGGCCACCTGAGGCCCCCCCCAACTATTTTATCTGCTGTGGAAAGGGGAGCAGTGGGAGGGGGATAAATTCAGGACAATCTTCTAATAATTAGATTATATACCTGGAGAATTATTACAAATTTACACATTTTCCATATATAGAATCCAATTATTGGGGGACCATCTTATATTCGCAGTAAATATATTATCTATCTTTCTATCTATCTATTTATATTTCAGTTCAAGGCTTGAAACAAAGAAAAATCATTATATTCCTCACTCATTAGCTCATGGAAGGAAGTGAGCAAGCAATCTATGTCAAAGTATACAAAGACATTAGGAGACCTGACACTGGCAAGGGTATAGTAAGTATAAGAATCAGCCCTATGTGCTTTTTGACAGAAAGATGAGATATAGGCTCCTGAAACATGTTACATTAATACATTAATTGCACAATAAATAGTAACAGTGCAACATGTTCATTCAGTTTACAGCTCCATAAAGTCATGGACACAACAACCATAAATCAGCATCATCATGGGGATGGGAGTTGGTATTGGGACCAGAACAGCCTTGCTGAAAAATGGCTGCCAGAAGAGCAGGTTGCAAGGTTTCCTAGTGGGGTAGCTGAAGTGCTTCAGCCACTGTGAATATGACATTCTAGGTCCCTCTGGGGCCTTTTCTGTCTTGCTCTGGATCCCCTGGGTTACAGAGAGCCGAAACACAAGGATACCAGAATGGGGAAGAATCTCCCCAATCCAAAGGTCCAAGTGCCACAGGACTTCTCAAAGCCATGCATGCACTGGCTGTTCCAGGGTGGGCAGGCCAACAATCAGCTGACAGCCTGGGGTCTCAAACCTATCTGGGTTTGTTGGACTTGGCCCCAACAGCCCAGGGGCTTGAGGTGAACCAAGAGCTGTCAGGGTAAGATATGACAATTAGCTGATTGTTGGACATAGACTTGAGAATGTAGAGACGTGAACACACTCAGGACTGTTGCTCTGTAGTACCTTGAGGAGGCTTGTGGTGTGGACAGAAAACTTCATTATTTATCAGAATTTACATGATTTGTATGCAATGTATATAAAGAGCTATTTTCAGTAAAAAAGTAACAGTCTTCTACTGCCCTTGCAAGGGTCTAGGTCTTAGCCTTGTTGCTGCCCCAACACACCAGGAACCTCCTATTGCCTCATCAGATTGTCTCCTATAATGCCATATTCTGAGGACACTCTATGGCCTCTGGCACATATTCATCTACTTATGCAATGGGACCGGTTCCCTGATCCCAACAATCACATGTCCCATGCTACACACGCACGACAGAACACAAATTTTTGGATTGGATATTGGATCCTAATTGTGCCATCTTGCTTCCTAATACAGGGGGAGCCTGAGGTCATGATCCTAGGATCCCACTGCTTTAGAAAGTTGAAAATCACATCCTGGTTATCAGCTGATTGTGGATCCCAGCCCTAGGATGAGCTAGATACATCTGGAGACTCCGGTGCAAACCTGGGGCAAGGGGATCTGTCAATCAAGCCCTACATTGCAACAAGAAGGTTCAACGGAAATCAGCCATAAAATTAATATAGGTTTCACATTTTGTGGCTAGCCCCAGCCATGCAGACTACTGATTTCTGATTCATGTACTGTGATACCATTAACTCTATATAACACAGTTTGCTATGAGTCTGGAAAAATCTTTTTTCCCTACATTTTTCCTTCCAGAAACAAGGTACATATTTTATGAGGGGAAAGCATGGAGTTGCAGTATACAAAAAATAAAAGCAATATAAAATATTAAATTAGACACATTAATTGAAGCTAGCTTTTCTATCAGCTGATAATAAAAGCATGCAATAACAGTAACTTCTGTCTCCTAAACTTCAGTAGTAAGAGAAAGACTAAACCAGGTATTCCATTCATTCTATTAATATTTTCAGGAGGATATGTGGTGGGTTGACATTTTAAGGGATTTTTCCACTGAAATAAAACCAATAAATACTATTTAGTCATAGCGATAGTGCTTAGGGTCAGAAGGGACCCTAAACATATCATCAGGTCTGACCCTCTGCCCCAGGCAGGAATGGGTGCCGGGGTCATATTTGTCCAGCCAAATATTTGTCCAGCATCCTCTTGAAGGCCCCCAAGGTAGGAGACAGTACCACCTCACTTGGGAGCTGATTCCAGAGCCTGGCAGCCCTAACTGTAAAGTAATGTCTCCTGGTGTCCAGCCTGACCCTTCTCTCTAACAATTTGTGGCCATAATTCCTAGTAACGCCAGGTGGTGCCTGAGGGAACAGAGCCTCCCCCAATTCCCCCGACACCCTCGTCCAGGGACTTTGTGACCTGATCATAAAAAGAAACCAGGTTAGTCAGGCAGGACCTGCCCTCAATGAACCCATGTTGGTTGCACCTGAGCATTACCTCCCCTGCTGGGCGCTGGCAGATGTGCTCCTTGATAATTTTCTCAAAGGTCTTCCCAAGGACCAAGGTAAGACTGACTGGCCTATAATTTCTGGGGTCCTCCTTTCTCCCCTTCCTGTAAATGGGGACCACATTGGCCCTTTTCCAATCCTGTAGTATCTGGCCTGTGTCCCATGAGTTCTCACAGAGCCGTGCTAGGGGCCCTTCTATGACCCCCACCAATGTTCTCAGCATCCTCGGGTGAAGAGCATCTGTACCTACTGATTTAAACACATCCAGTCCCTCCAAAAGTTCCCTAACTAGGTTGTACCTGACCCTAGACATGGCAGTGCCTCCCCTGGGTCTGTCCGCAATTCTAGTGGTGAAGACATCCTGGTCCCTGTTTGGGAATATGGAGGCAAAGAATTCATTTAAAGAGGTTAGCTTTTTCCTTTGCTGAAATGACCAGATTGTCAAGCCTATCCTGTAGGGACTCCACATTACCCGGTGCCTTCTTCTTACTTCCTATGTATTTGAAAAATAACTTTTTATTATCCTTAATTCTGGTCACTAGCCCTAGCTCTATCTCTGCCTTGGCCTTCCTAACAGCCTCCCTGCAGTCCTGAAGTGTAATCCTCCTGGGTGATAGTCCCTTGCTTCCACTGTTAGTATGCCTCCTTTTTTGCCCTCAGGGATCCCTGGATGCCTTTGCTGAGCCACAGGAGCTTCTTAGCACTCCTGCCTCCTTTCGTGCACATTGGGACTGACTCCCTTTGAGCTCAGAGGATCGTCTTCTTGGGGAACAACCACCCATCTTGGACTCCCATCTCATTGAAGCTCTGAGAACCCAATGCCTCTCCTACTAACCTTCTCAGCTTACAGAAATCAGCCTCCTGAAGTGAAGGACCTCTGCCTTGCTGCTTGCTTTTACCACACTGCACTGGATAGTAAATTCCAGCAGGCGATGATCACTGTTGCCCAGGTGGTCAAGTATCCACAGACCCCTCACCAGGTCCTTATCTGTGGCAAGGACCAAGTCCAGCAAGGCATTTCCGCTGGTGGGACTATGCACCTCCTGGGTTAGGTGGAGGTCCTTTATCCTGGCTAGGAACCCATTTAAGTGGTCAGACCTGTCTGACTGCTCCTCTCAGCAGATGTTTGGGTAGTTTAGATCACCCATGACAACCACATCCTTTGACTTTACTGCCTCCATGAGCTGACCTGAGAATTCCAGGTCCAGCTCATCCCCCTGGTGAGGTGGTCTGCAGTGGATGCCCACTATCAAGTCCCCTCCCCCATGCCCCCCTTGCATTCTTACGCAGAGCATCTCATGTTGCCCCTCCTCTGACCCCAACCTGATCATTGAGGATGTTTATTGTTCCTTTTCCCTGCTCTGTCTTGCCTGTACAGTCTGTAGCCCTTGATGTCCACTGCCCAGTCATGGATAGAATTCCACCAGGTTTCTGTGAGCCCCACTAGGTCTGGGTTTTTGCTAGCTAGCAGTGGGGTGAGTGCCTCCTGCTTATTCCCCATGCTTCGAGCATTTATGTAGAGGCATTCAAGGCCTTCTGTAGGTGCCCATCCTTCCCCTTTGCTCCTAAGCCTGCCCTGGCCCCTGTCACTTACCTAGCTACTACCTGTATTCATCATCTGGCTTGATGGTGAAGTGTCCTCATGTTCCTCTGCGTCCCTGTGACATTTAAGGCATCACAACTAAAGGGAGTAAATTCTCAAATATTTTTGTATATGGCAAAAAAGTACTTTATCTCAACAGAATATTAAAGCATCTAGAGTTCTATAGTTTCTGATGTCTGAAGTGCCATGACAACACTTTCTGCCAATCATCTTCCAGAAATGTGAAAATTGCCCTCTCTCAACAAAAATATTTAACATACATAATATGTACTTGTGGTTTCTTTCTTAATCATTCTTCCCCCAAATCATTCTATGCATTAGCATATCAGTTCCAAAAAGGTACAGAAATAAGAGAAGTTTGAATACATAGGATGTAATGGGTTACAAATGTTTTATATATTTTTGTTTACATAAGAATTAAGGTCTATATTGTATAAATACTTGCAGCAATAATAAAGAAAATCAAATGACTTGTAAATCAGCTTTTTCAGGAATTACACTTCTAATCAGCAGCCTATCCAACCTTAGCTAATCACTTAATTTTAGGCAAGGGTTTAAATTGGACTTAAAACAAATGCCTAATACTCATTGTGCACATAAGTACTTTGCTGAATAAAATAATGATTTGCAGAAGTTAGACTTTAATTTGTAATCATATTATCTATTTTTCAAAGTGTGACAGCTCATCTAAGGAAAGAATACATCAGTTTGTTTTAGCTTTACAAATCTTCACTGAGTTCTTGTCACTTCTAGTCTCCTAGGCAAAAATCTATTTCCTAGTCTTCAACATTTTCTACGAATATTCATCCCATAATATGCATCTCCCATAACACTTCTTTTTACATCATTATCAATTTGTAATACAGCTATGCTATGAGACTCTTAATTAAGTTCATGGCCCTACTGTGCTAGGCACCTAGTACCACCTAGAAAGCTATGTTCCCCAAAAAGTTACTGTCTAATTTAAGAGGAGCTATAACAATAGTATTTATAGAGGTAGTTAGCTGTGTTTGCCTGAGATCAGGCAGAAGGCAGGGTAGAGTGGTATCTTAGATACTAACTCATTCAAGGATGCCATCCTACCCTGCATTCAGTAGTATTCATGAAAGAAAAAGGAAGCAAAGAGGGTCAGGAAGCTTTTAGGAATAGCTCAACTTTATCCTCTAGCACCTTTCTCATTGTACCTCAATTCTCTGACCCATGTTGCTACATATCTTTTCTATAAGGGATGAAAAAATCAAAGGCAGGACACAGCCTGTATATCTGCATGCTCTCAGCTCTGAATTTCCTTGCTCCATGCCCCACAATACCAACTGACCCTATGTTCAGAATAGAATGCAACCTGCTGTTTGCATATACATACCTTCATCCTGAAATCAGATTCTGCTGCATAAATCCCTGGGTCTGTGAAAGTTCCATTGATTTCAGAGTACGGGTAAATGTGTCATCTATGCTGAAGTTGTAAAACAAGGGTGCTATATCAAAACCAGTTCTTCATGTAATAGTAACTCTTCTACCTTATTTTTATTTCCAAAACAACTAAATTGATTTTTTTTCCTGGAATATACTCTTAAAATTAATATTAAAACCCAGAGGTATTTGAAGAATTGGAGTAATTGCCACTGTAACTAACTACTCATGGGATGCATCTACACATCCATTAATGCATAGTAGTTTCTGCACATTTAATTTAGTACTTTCTTAATGAAGTACTAACTAAATGCCCAGTAAGTACAGTTACTGCACAGTAGCACTAATGCATGGTGTTTTTTGTGACGGTTAGTGCACAGTAGCATAATAACACTGCACCGTAGCTAATTAGAGCAGTTTTTGACTGGACACTACAGCACAGTGTTATTAGGCTACCGCACAGTAAACATCTTGTGTAGATGTGCCTATGCTATACCAACTTGGTTATACTGGAGTCAGCTGTCATCTGAACTAGAGAAGGATGCTAAGGGTTTGTTTGGGGGGGGTTTAAAGAATCAGTTATATGCTCTAACAAATAGCATTATTCCTGCTTGTTTGACAGCTGCATAACAAATTGGCAAACATCCAGTGTATGGACATCACACAGCTCTAGTGCTAAATAATCTCCTCCTCTCAGGTGGCATTAATAAACATTAGTTTGTTGTACTGCATAACAAAAGGAAATCCATAAAGGATTAATCAAAGAAATTGAGTTTAGATTTCCTAGTAAATTTTAATCTATAGTGAAAGTTTTTCATTCAATCAGTATATATTTCTATGAAAAAAGAAACTGAGAGGAAAACAGGAACCAGACACAATAAAAATGCCTTATCACTAACCAACTCTTTTCAGGTGCAGGGTAAGGGGCTTTATCATTACCCCATTGTCCATAAAAAGGAGAGAGGAAACTCACCTCTATAAGTATATTTTTTCATTACACTTCCAAACATATTTTTACTTTGCTTTGTAACAACTCTAAATGAGCAAGGTCTACAAGAAACCTATTGCTTTCAGCTAAAATACGTCAACGGTTTGCATCCTTAGGCAATTCCTTTCCCATAATTGTACAAAGTGAGGATTCAATTCATTGTTAGTATGGGCTGCTACTCCAAACAGAGGTCTAAACCAATTATGAGTAAAAGATTGTGATTTTTCCAAATTACTTTCAACTTGGTTGGTTGAGGAGCAGAGTTTTTCTATTGGTTCAGCATAGAAGAAGAGAGACTATCTGGAAACCGGTCATGCCTAGGAGCTTCCATGAGGGCTAGCTAAAAAAATCCAGACCTAAATAAAACAATACTGAAAGATAATAGAAAACATTTGAAAATGTTTAATCTATAGAAAGCAGAGATTTTATGAAATGATGAGTAAAACAGACAAAGATAGACAAAAGGGAATTTTCAGTTCTTAAAATGATCTAAAAAATAAACAAACTCAAGGTCTAATTCTGAAATGTGCTTAAGTGAATGTAACTTTTAGTATCTGCTTGTGGCCTTTAAGGACATACTCAAATCTCATAAAAGGTCAGTAGGACTTAGCTCACACATTAGCATATTGCTGAATAGGGATGGATTTAAGCAGTGGCTTAAATTGCTCTGATGAATCAAATAGGCTATTTGATCTGCATGCGCAAGCCCTTTTACCCATAAATTATAGCATGGAGTATACCCACACATCTGCCAGCCACATGATATGTTTTTTTCAGCCTTCAGCACATGCAGAGTAAGGCAAGTATGTGGGACATGCTTTCATGACAGCACTCCCTAACATTGCCTGATGGGATGTAGACATACCAATGGGTGTCTTACTGACATTGGATATGTGCACACGTTCCCAAGACCTAATCTAGGATCACTACCTTAAACCTCATGATTCTAGGTTGGGCTCCATTTGTATAGACGTGTAACCCTGGGCACGACACTACACTTGCCCTCACCTGAATAGTGGGATCCTGGAGTACCCAGTAGCCAGTAGCCCTGCCCAGCCCCCCAGGAAGTTGCTGCAGTGCCCCCGAGTGGGGAGCCTCCCCTTACAATCAAGCATCCTCGCAGACAATTCTCAAAATATTTACAAGATTTAATTATTTACAACATAACAAATAACCATTAAATAAACACATTGATATATCCACTTATAAACCCTCAAGAACTTATTTACAGTCTCTCACATACACACAGTATACTGGGGATACTGTGGGCACTGCCCCAGTGGGGTGTCTCGGGGAGCAGGACTGTCCGTGTCCCTGCACATGGTCTGTGGACGCTCCCTGGTGCTGGTGTCCATCTCCGTGCTTCTGGGGTCTCCAGGCAGCAAGGGTCTCTGGACATCAGGCAGCAGCTCCTCTGCTGCAGTCCCTGCAAGACAGCCTTCCCCTGCCTTTGACTCCCTTCCCTGGCTCAGCAGGGAGCAGTGTCTGAGCTTCAGGCTGTAGCAACTCTCCTGTCCCACACAGCGCCACAGCCCTGGCAAACACAGCCCCTCCCTGGGCTTTGCCTGCCCCTGGAGCCCCCCACCCATCAGGGAAAACAGGGCAGACTCCAGCAGTTCCCAGAGCCCTTCCTGGGCTTTTGCTAATGGGTCTATTTCAAAACTTTGCTGGGGTTACCTCACCCCTCCCACTTCCAACAGGGCTGCCTCCAAAACAGGTTTGCTTGCCCTCAAAGCCTACAGTGTCCCCACCGGGACAAACTGTCTCTCTGCTGGACAGCCCTTCCCATTCTTTCAGGTGTGTCCATTTTTTAAATGCTGCTACAGACATTTACTGGTGCTGGGACCCACACCAGGAATGCGATCTAAGTAAGCTGGGGTAGGGGAGAAGGGAAGGTGGTATCAGGTGAGCTAGCATGTCTGGGGGGTGGCAGGTCCACTGGGGGGTTGCTCAGCCAGCTGATGGGTTTTCCCAGCCTCGGGGCTATGCTCCAAGCGTCCATACATTCAGTTAGATTAGGCATGGGTTAGCCCAATCTATGTAGTGCACCTCCTCAGGTGAACTAAGTTATATCAGGCCAGACATTTTTTGCCCAATCTAATTCAGCCTAATGGCACTTACAGTTTGGCACTTAGATTCATTGAACGCTAGTCAGGTAGATCTAAATGTAATGTCTGCAAATACCCATCAGTGAAATTCTGCTGAAGTGCAAGTATCCATCTGAAAAGATGATGGTTTAAGATCAGGGTTTTCTTTGCCAACTAGACAAAAATTTTCCATCTGATGCTCTTTTAGATGACAACAAAAGACAAGACAACAACAGATGTATAAATAGAACTGTATGCTTTAAGCCATTAAATAAAGAAACTGCAGTATGTAAATGCAGGCATCTCTAATCTGCTGGCAGAATTGTGGCTATTAAAGTGATCCACCAATAGAACTTAAGGAAAGTTAGGTGATGAATTGCTAGCAGCTGCATCTTTACTGCATAGTCAGGATTTTATAATAAGCTTGTAGGTAATGCTTCTCTGCATAATTTTGTCTCCTGGATACAAAGACATTCTTTCTGAGAGAGAATGTCAAAAATATGTATAAAGCCTACATCTCTAAGCAATATTGGAAAGACTTGCGTGCTAGGTGTCCATGTTCAAACTTGAAATCCTCAAAACCCATGCTCAGGTGCCACTTAACTTTGGCAGTACCTTAAGTCTGTAGGCAAAGAAGTTCTCAATATTAAAGCTTCCTAGGTGCCTTAACACAGGGGTTTTCAACCTTTTTGGGTCAATGTACCTCTGGTGACTGGACACAGAGCAGTGTACCCCTGGTGGCCAGACATGGAATGGGAGGGGCGGAAGGCTGGTGGCCAGATGCCAAGCAGGGGGGAGGACACAGAGCAGGGGAGCAAGGGGGGCTGAGCTGCCACATATAACCTTCCCCCACCCCCGCATCTGGCCAGGCTGGCGGCGCCTGCATAGGACGGTACGTGGTGGTACTCTGTCCCCGCCTGCCCGTGCGTACTGACTAGGGCCTTCTCAAGTACCCCTTGTCATGTGACAAGCCCTGCCTTAATACAAGTGAAATATTTTGCAGACCAGAACTTAGGTTTCCTCCCACACTGGGTGAATGTTATTAGGTCATAGACTCATGCTTTTACTCACTTGCTCACCCTCTTTCTCTGTCATTCTCTCTCTCTCTGACCTGATGGAGGTATTTATTAAATATAAAGAGGAAGAACTCCAACATCCTACCACAGTAGACACAAAATAGCTTATAACCTGGAAGTCAGGGCAATTTGCTTAGAAGTAGAAGACTGGGGTGCTCTTTAAGAAACACAGCCCTTATTGTTTCCTATTGTCTAGCTCACGCAGCACCAACCATCCCATGCTGATTTTTCCAACACCTAACTTGCCTCATGCATTAGGAGCCATGACATCTAACCTTCATATTGTGAATTCCACTATGCACCCTGATGTTAAGCACTGCACATGACAGTGTTGCGACACCTAGTCCCCGGGGTAGATATAACTCCAGATTTCTTGTTTAAAAAAAACAACTAATAATGACTCCATGCTTCAAATAGGACAAATAGAGATAAAACATGCAAGGTTATTATTTTATAAATGATACCATTAAAGTGAAGATGTGATAGAGAACAATTGGATCCATTGTTTTCATAAAACATCCTAAGGCATTCATTATTCCAAATGCATTCTTGGCATCTCAAATTGTTTAGTACCCAAAGAACACACTAAGTACCAATAAATTTTTTGCATGCACTTACATATAATTTTACAGTGCCACAAATATGGAGATTGTATGTGAAAAAAACAAACATTTCCCTCAGCTTGCACTATGATTATTTAAAGCATGATGCAAGAAGGAAGTGAGAGAATCCACTAAACTTCATGGGGCACTTTGATATTCTTATGAACCAATTCAAGCTAGAAAAGGATGTCACAGAAGAGTTGAAGGGCCACTGCACTGATAAGGCATGTTGTCAACAATGTCTACTTGTACATTGATCATAAATCCTATAAAATCACCCACAAAGGCACTATTCAACATCAGTAGTTTACTACAAGCTTGGGTATTGAGGATTGGAGAATTGCTGAATGTTGACTTTTGCTGTTGAATTCTTAACAAGATAAGCAAAATAAGTAAGATAGACAGATAGATAAAATAGCTATGTTAGCATGTAGGTAGTCATACAGCCCAATTCTGAGGCACCCTCTACATGTTACAGGTATTGTGCAGTTAACCGCTTATTTGCACAATTACTTTAATACCAGTTACAAGTTCAAAGCACTTATCATATGATAAAAAGCTTCAACCAGCTATAAAGTTAGACTTTGAAATTATGTACTAACTTTATAGCTGGCTGCTATTGAACTTTAATTTGCATGTGTAACATGGTGTACCCCAGCAGCTGGGAGCCCCAGCAGCTGCCAGGGCTCCCAGCAGCAGAGGTGCATCATGTCCAGCATGAAACCCCCAAGCTATAGAAATCAAGGCAGCCATGATACCCAGGAGCAGAGTGTGAAACCCCTCCCCCCACCCCATGGATGGCATGGCTGGAATGGAGCTGAGCAGATCCTGTAGTAGGGGGGTTGTAGGCTGCCCACTGGAGGCTTGGGGTTCCCTGTCCTGCTGCCCTGACCCTGGAGACTTCCATGATACAGATGGTGGGACCTGGTGTGGAGGGTGGAGCAGAGCATGGAGGCTCAGTGCTTCTGCTGGGAGCCCCATGCCAGCCATGCCACCATAGTGAAGTGCCTTCTACCAGCCTAGCACATGCCCCTCCTGAGATTGGCCCTCACTGGCTGTGGAGTGGGGAGTGCTGGTCATTGTCCCCCTGAGAAGCACCGGTGGCACTTCCATTTTTGCTGGTGGCACTTCTGGTTTTGCCGCTGGTGCTTCTGGGGTTGCCAGTTGGCCACTGGTGCCCCACCCCCAGTCAGGAGGTACCAGTCGCCCATGACAGCCATGTTCCCTTGGTTGACTAGGAAAGGTCCACCACATAATCATCTTGTGATCCAGTACTAATTTCTGCAGGAAGGATCCATTCACAAGAGGTTCAAATGGAGTTTAACAGGGAAAAATACCTATCAGTTTACACTATTTAGTTTGATCAGAATATTTATTCAATACAAGAATAGAATGCCAAGTTCCATCTGTTTCTTCCTGGCTGATATAACATTGCATTTTATTTTTTTTTTTATCCTATGTGAGCTCAATTAAATGCCACTATTTACCTAATCTACCTAGTTATCGAAAGTTTCTCATTACTTCTCACAGTACTTCAATGCATTTGAGCATGACAATCAACATCAAAAATCTTCACTGAGAACTGAACGTAGGGCATCTAGTGCTAAAGGCATGACCTGCTACCCATAAGATCTTTGGAGGACACCTACAGTGGAGCATAAGTTATGGTGTCAAACAAAAGGCTCACAGATTGAATCGGGTCTGTGGAGTTGGGCTATCCCCATACAGAGGTTTTTGCCACTGCTACCAGACCCACTGGGTTAACACAGCCACCAACAAAAGTGGAGGTGGGAGGGGGTAGTATTACCCCCAGCCTGGGTACTAAAAGGAAATATGTGGCCCCCCAACTGTTTTGAGTTTTATAGCAGGATAGAGTAGGGAAAAAAAGGATGGGGGTGTAGTGCTGTATGTTAAAGAGCAGTACTGATCCTCAGTGGTTAGGATGGGTTCAGAAGAGTGGCAAACTGAGGTGCTCTGAGTTAGAATGCAATGGGATCATGGGGAAAGAGGCTTGATAGTGGTGTCTACTACAGACTGGAGATGAGCTGGACCTGGAATTTTCAGGTCAGCTCACGGAGGCTGTAAGGACATGGGATGTGGTTGTCATGGGTGACCTAAACTACCCAGACATCTGCTGGGAGGAGCAGTCAGACAGGTCTGAATGCTCACGTAGGCTTTTACCCTGCATACAGGACCTCCACCTAACCCAGGAGGTACACAATCCCATTAGAAGAAATACCTTGCTGGACGTGGTCCTTGCCACAGGCAATGACCTGGTGAGGGATCTGTGGGTGTTCAACTACCTAGGTGTTAGTGACCATCACCTGCTGGAATGTACTGTCTGGTGCTGGGTGGTGAAAGCAAACAGTAAGGCAAAAGTTCTTGACTTCAGGAGGGACAACTTCAATGAGCTAAGGAGATTAGTAAGAGAGAGAATGGGGACTCAGAGCCTCAATGAGATGGGAGTCCAGGACAGGCGGTTGTTCCTTAAGGAGACGATCCTCTGAGCTCAGAGAGAGTCAGTCCCAACATGAACCAAAGGAGGCAAGAGTGCTAAAAAGCCCCCTTGGCTCAGTAAAGGCATCCAGGAGGGCGTGAGGGCAAAAAAGATGGCATACAGTCAGTGGAAGCAAAGGGCTATCACCAAGGAGGATTACACTTCTGTTTCTCATGATTCCAGGGAGGCAGTTAGGAAGGTCAGGGCAGAGATGGAATTAGGGCTGGTGACCAAAATTAAGGATAACAAAAAGTCCTTTTTCAAATACATAGGGAATTAGAAGAAGGCACTAGGTAGTGTGGGGCCCCTACAGGACAGGCTTGGCAATGTGGTGATTTCAGCAAAGGAAAAAGCAATCTCTTCAATGAGTTATTTGCCTCCAAATTTCTGAGCAGGGACTGGGACAACTCCCCCACTATGATTACAGACAGGCCCAGGGACACAGTGCCATGCCTAGGATCAGGGACGATCTAGTTAGGGAACTTTTGGAGGAGCTGGATGTGTTTAAATCAGCAGGTACTCTTCATCTGAGGGTACTGAGGGAATTGGCAGAGGTCATAGCAGGGCCCCTGACATGGCTGTATGAGCACTCATGTTGCTCTGGCCAGGTCCCAGAGGACTGTAAAAGGGGCAATCTGGTCCCCATTTACAAGAAGGGGAGAAAGGAAGACCTGGGTAACTATAGGCCAGTTAGTCTCACCTCAGTCCTTGGGAAGACCTTTGATAAAATTATTAAGGAGCACACCTGTGGGGGCCCAGCATGGGAGGTAATGCTCAGGGGTAACCAACATGGGTTCACTGAGGGCAGGTCCTGCCAGACTAACCTTCTTTTCTTTTACGACCTGGTCACAAAGTCCTTGGACGTGGGTGTTGAGGTAGATGTTGTCTACCTGGACTTCAAGAAGACCTCTGACACTGTTTCTCATCCCATTCTCATAAAAAAAATTAGTGACTGCAGCATTGATGCCTACACAGTCAGATAGCTGGCAAATTGTCTTGATGGTTGTACCCAGAGACTGGTGGTGGACGGGTTGTTTTCACCCTGGAGGGATGCGGAGTTCCCCAGGACTTGGTCCTCGGGCCTGTGCTATTCAACATCTTTATCAGCGACTTGTAGGTGGGCGTGGAAAGCACACTGTCCAAATCTGATGATGACACAAAGATGTGGGGAGATGTGGGCACGCTGGAGGAGAGGGACAGAATCCAACTAGATCTGGACAGGTTACAGAGGTGGGCAGATGAGAACAGAATGGAATTCAATGCAGAAAAGTGCAAGGTGCTGCATCTAGAGAGACGGGACCTGCAACATACGTATAGGTTGGGAAACACCCTTCTCAACAACACAGTGGCTGAAAGGGATCTTGGAGTCATTGTTGACTCCAGGATGGACATGAGCCACCAATGCAAGGAAGCGGTCAGTAAGGCTAACCGCACCTTGTCATGCATCTACAGGTGCATCACAAGGACGTCCAGGGAGGTGATTCTTTCCTTCTATGCAGCACTGGTCAGGCCACAGCTGGAGTACTGCATCCAGTTCTGGGCGCCGCACTTCAAGAGGAATGTGGCTAACTTTGAGAGGGTCCAGAGGAGGGCCATTCACATGGTCAGGGGGCAGCAGGCCAGGCCCTATGAAGATAGACTAACGGTCCTGAATCTTTTCAGCCTCCACAAGAGAAGACTGAGAGGGGATCTGGTGGTTGTCTATAAATTCACCGGGGAGGACCATCAGGAAATAGGTGAGGCTCTGTTCCCCCAGGCAAAATCTGGGATAACAAGGAATAACAGCCACAAATTGATTGAGAAGAGATTCAGGCTTGATATCAGGAGGCATTACTTTAGAGTTAGGGCTGCCATGCTCTGGAATGGGTTCCCAAAGGAGGTGGTGCTCTCCCCTACCTTGGGGGTCTTCAAGAGGAGGTTGACTAGATGCCTGGCTGGGGTATTATGAACCCAGCACTCATTTCTGCCCAGGGCAGGGAATCAGACTTGATGATCTGTTCAGGTCCATTCTGACCCTAGAAACTATGACACTATGTAACTATCCCTGCCATACATGAGCCATAAAAGAATAAATAAAACACTCTAAAAGAGTGGATTACAATAGCACTCTTGATTTTTCCATTGTCTGCTAATATGCATTTTTCATGCATCTCTGCTTACCCTTTCCCTGGATTCTACTGTAGTTACATTAGTCAAATTGTTCAAGGGCACAGTCCAGCTGCCATCCAGTTGACAGGAGTAGAATCACATAAGAAATGCCTGAAAAAATAAGTAAACATCCTATATGCTAGGATTCTATATGTCCTGGTTATATTTTTATCTTATAGTTTCTCATTACCATGTTCTTCCTCATCTCTGCAGTCAAACTTGAGAAGAGCTTCTTTGTTGCCAAAATGTTTTCATGAGCCCCCTAACCTCCTTTTCTACATGGTTGTGTTTGTTTCCTCTGGGGCAGTGGTTCTGAAACTTTTTTTTTGTACCAGGATCCATTTATAAACATCAAAGACCAGTCTCAACCCAGTGCCCCTCACTCCTGACCTGATGCCCCCCACCTTCAGGCCCCAGCCTGCAGTGCAGGGCAGGGAGTGGGTGTGTGGCATAGGGGGCCCCAAGCACCCCTTTGCAGGCTGAAAGTTTGCCAGCCTGCAAGGGAAAAGCCCATTTTTGGGAAAAGCCCAAGATCCATTTTTAAAGTGCGTTGATCCATTTATAAAGTTCACAACCATATTCTTGCCGCCCACTTGTGGGTTGTGACCCACAGGTTGAGAAATGCTGCTCTGGGGCTGTTGTGTTTGCTTGACAGGACAGTTTCCGATCCTTAGTGTTTTCAATATGTTAGTTAATTCCAGCATCCAGTTCTTTCTTTGTTTTACCACATAGATTTCTGGGGAAATGGAAATTTAAAGAAGTCGGAGGAACTCTCAAATGACATAAAAGTGAATCATAACCTGGCAGCTTAATGCCTTATAGTAATGAGAAAATTTGAAGTCATCCCTAGCAACAATAGATCACAGCAAGAAATATAAATAGAATCCCTAGAAGAAATAGAAGATGAAATGGGAAAAAGGCAGTACCCATTAAGAGAGAAAACAGCTCTTTAAGCAACTATAGCAGAACCTGCCCTGATAATTTGATTGAGTCACCTAAAGGAATAATGCAAGCCCCTCTTTGGCCTCAAAATGTGATTGTTTCCAAAAATCTATGAGCAACATAAATGTGTCTTTGCATTAAAAAAAAAAAACTAATAAAAACATTTTTTAAAATACAAGAGGTTGTGATGATTCGTGAGCAACTCAAATGCTACAGCATTTTGCCAGTATTTCCCTTATTTGTGTTAACAACATTTGTTTTAATAGGAACTTCAGTCTACCACTGCCCCTTTTACAATGCAGTAAGAGAGAGGTTGTAGAAACACAGATTAGGGAAACAAAGATAACTCACTCCTGAATCCTCTCCCTAAGTATCAAGGTGTTTCTAGCAATGCCTGAGTATTAAAGTTACTATCCCTGAAAGCTGCTCCCTCAAGCACTCTAGGAGGCATCCAGCCAGACATCCAGAAGCAGCCTAAACTGACATCATTATGGCTAGGACAGAAGTTATACTTGTTTAAGTGATCAGAAACTGTAATTAAATGATCAGTAAACCTGTTTAAGTGATCGGAGACTGGTTTAAACCCATGACAGAACACACACTCAGTACACATTAACCAGTTTCAAAACGGCCTAAACTGGTTTAAGATAAACCTGGTTAAGTGTAGTGTCAGACTTAACTGGTTTGGGCCAAACTGGTTTATGAAACTTCTGCCCCAGACCCCTTACTGGTTCAAGTTAAATCACAGTCCCCCAGCATCCCAGAATGCTTTCCAGCTATGGGCTGTGCTGTGCTGTCTGCATCAGCAGAAAAGGGTTGGAGGATGTATACCCAGTATAAGGTTGTACTCTTATACCTAGTAAAATGATAGTTCACTTTCTTTGCCCTGTGGAGCAGGGAAGCCAGGGATGGAACTCTCCAACTCCACAAATCAAAGCCTGCTCTGTTCCAGTAACAGCCCATAGGCTTCCCGTTGGGTAAGTCCACACTGCAGTTGAGGCTTTTACTGAGCTAGGTATCATGAATGCTATGGTTATAACAGTAAATATACAGTGGCATGGGCTATATAGGCCTGCTGGAAACCAGAGGTATATATTCAGGTTGCTACCCCATGCTGAAAGCACTGTCTTCACTGCTATTTATGGTAGTTAGATTAAAGCTGTCACAGAAATACATACCTAAACTGCAATTACACCTCTAAATTGAATGTGGACATATCCTTGCTCATATTTTGAAGCAACTTCACAGTCCAGCACCCATAGCAAAAATAAGTCTGGATTTTACAACTTGCAATTCACACCAGAAATTCTTCCCGTTACAGCCAATCCCACTATTGAAATCAAAAGATTGAAGGTTTAACATTTAGGTCCATAGTGAGAAAGATTAAAAGAAAACATATATAATGGATTTGTGCATGTCTGACCCTTCAGAAGGTACTCAGACCCAAACAAGATCAGATACTAAAACATTACTTGCAAGGGAACCACCACTGTATGTGGCTGGGGTAACATAACCATTAAAAGAGATAACTCTCTGGAACATAAAAGATAAATAAGCATCTCCTGCAGCACAATTAGAATTGTATTAAGCCAGCTGACTGTGCCTTGAACCTATGTCCTTGCCAATCAAGTGCACCCTAATTGATATAATTGGCTGGGCTTGAATGAGAAATGTAGATAGAAGCTGCTTTGGCTTTCTATTTTGGATCAGATGCAAACAGAAAAATACTGCAAGGAGATTTAAAATGGTTCAGTGCCACACTCTGCATATTCTCCCTTTGAAAAAATGCTTTTTGACCTCCTTGGAGAATAACAGCATGTCCCATCACCAGATAATAATACTAGGGTAAATCCTGAGCTGGTGTGAACAAATGCAACTGCACTGACTTCAGTGGTTGATTTAACATTGTAATTGCTGAATAAGTGGCATATAAATATGGGAAATAGATGAGGCCATATATTAGCTAATATGAAAATGGCCTCTTTCATGAAATATAGTCCGCATAAACATGCCTTACACAAAGAACTACATTAAAAGGAAATTATTTAGGTTGCAAGGTCAAAGAACTCAAAATTCATTTTTCCTCCTCTTCATCCTTCAACAAAGTCCCAGTCTCCTTGCACAGCTAATCCCAGTTCTCCCTTTCCAACTCGTTGTTTCAACTCTCTCCCAGTCCTATCTCCAGGCTCTCAAGGCCCTGTATCAAATCTCATTTTCCACTATCACCTGTGCTTGTGCCTGTGTCTGGTTAGTCTCCTCCCTGGATCTGATCTGCTGCTCTATGGAAACGGTATGTGTAGAGCATTAAGATCTATACAAGGTTACAGGACACAGTGAGGGCAGAATCTTCAGATATGTTAGCTGCTAAACTCCAAGAAATCTCTGTTGAGCATGTGTTAATTGTGGCTTTTTCGAAAACGTATAACATGGCCAAACTGGGATTTTCATTACAAAGGAATATCCCTAATGCAAGCCACCCAATTATGAAGCAGATCTAAACTAACCAGTCTATAGTTACCCAGATCCTCCTTCCTCCCCTCCTTGAAAATAGGGACCACATTGGCCCTTTTCCATTGGTTTCCTCTGGAACCTCACCTGAGCACCAAGAGTGCTCAAACAGCCATGCCAATGGCTCTGCTATGACACCGGCCAATTCCTTCAGCACCCTTGGATGAGATTATCCGGACTTGCTGACTTAAACACATCCAGCCCCTCCAAGTGTCTCTTCACTAAGCCGGTGCTAAAAGTTGGTGGCTGGTTCCCCCTTTATGCCTGTCTATGATCCAATTGGGAGATACGTCCTGATCCGAGTTCAAGAATACAGAGGCAAAAAACTCATTGAAGAGCTCAACTTTGTCCCCACTAATCATCACTAATTGCCAGCATTTGTCTTGTAGGGGGCCTATTTTACCCTGCATCTTCTTTTTGCTCCCTATATACCTGAAGAAGGACTTTTTGTTGTCTTTAATTTTTGTTGCCAGCCTAAGTTCTATTTCTGCTTTAACCTTTCTGACCACTTCTCTGCAAGTGTGGGCCACATAGGTATACTCTGCCTTGGTAGCTATCTATATGCCTCTTTTTTTCCCCCAAGGCTTTACTGAATTTCCCTGTTCAGCCAAGAGGGTTTCTTGGCCCCTTTGCAACCTTTTCTGTGCAAGGGGATTGTCTCCTCATGCACCCTTAGGACTACTCCCTTTAGGAACGACCACTCTTCCTGGACTCCCATTTCACCAATTCTCCTGTTCTTCAGTGTCTCACTAACTAATCTCCTGAGCACACTGAAGTTAGCCTTTCTGAAGCCTAGCATTTCTGCCCTACTGATTATTTGTCCCACCATCCCACCCTATACCAGAAAGTGAATTCAATCAAGTGATGGTCACTGTCCCCTAGGTTACCTCATGTCAATAGATCCCCCACCAAATCATCCCCGGTAGCCAGGACCAAATCCAGTAAGGTGTTTACCCTAGTGGGACTGTATACTTCCCATATTAGGTGGAGGTCCTGTATACAGGTTAAGAACCCATGTGAATGGTTGGAAGTAGCTGACTCTTCCTCCCAGTAGATATCTGAGTAGTTTAGTTCACCTATGACAACCATGTCCCTTGACCGTATGGCCTTTGAGAGCTGTCTGGAGAATTCCATATCCAACTCTTCCTCCTGATGTGGCAGTCTGTAATAGACCCCCACTACCAAGTCCCTTTCCTCCCGACCCTCTTGCATTGTGACCCACAGTACCTCAATTTGCCACTCCTCTGATCCCATCTTGATTATGGAAGATGTATATTGGAACATGTACATTGCTTCTTCATGTAGAGAGCCACAGGTCCCCCTTTTCTCTCTACTGTATTTCATCTGTATAGCCTATAGCCCTCAATGTTTACTGCCCAGTCATGGGTAGGGTCCCACCAAGTTTCAGTTAGCCCAACTAGATCAAAGTTTTTGTTTGCAAATAGGAGTGTGAGTGTGAGTTCCTCCTTCTTGTTCCCCATGCTCCTAGCATTAGTATAAAGATGTTTGAGCCCACCAATGGGTGCCTTTGGTGGCCCCCTATCCTGATGCCCATTGGGCCCCTTAGTACTTACATGGGCTGTTCCAGTGAATGGCTTGTGGTTTGTTGATCCTAGGTTCTCACCTAGTTTAAAACCCTGTGTAGGAGATCAGCCAATTGGTAAGAGAACAGACTCTTACTTTTTGAACAGCCCCTTAGCCCAGAAAGTCTGCTGCTTCCCGGGGCCTCACATCCAAGACATTGCAGAGAAGATCCCTAAGCGTCTCCAGCCCACAGACCACTATCCCATGCTCCTTATTCATGTGGGCACCAATGACACAGCTCAGAGTGTTCCCAGCCAGATCATGAGGCACTACAGGAATTTGGGAGAGGGGCTAAGGGGCCTGGGGGCGCAGGTGGTGTTCTCTTCAATCCTCCCAGTCTCAGGGTATGGGCTGAGGAGGGAGAGTATCCAGGTAGTCAACCAAAGACTGCAGCACTGGTGTCATCGGGAAGGCTTTGGCTTCCATGACCACAGCCCGCTCTTTGGCAAGAGAGGCAGTGAGCTGCTGGGAAGAGATGGCCTCCACCTCTCCCCCCTGGGGAGGAGGCTCTTCTCAGCCAGACTGGCTGACCTGCTCCACTGGGCTTTAAACTAAACCCACTGGTGGACAGGCGGGCTACCCCCTCTGCTGGCCTACTGAGCAATGCTTGCAAAGCCAACAGGCCAAGGCACTTAAGGGAGCCCACCCCTGCCCCAGCCCTGGTACAATCTGTGGGCAAAGCAAGAGCCCCCAAGGGGACACTTGCCTGCCTGTACACAAATGCCAGGAGTTTGGGGAATAAGCAGGAGGAACTCATCCTCCTGCTTAACGCAAATAATTACAATGTCATAGGGATAATGGAGACCCGATGGGACTCCACGCATGACTGGACCATGGGTATAGATGGCTATACCCTGTACAGGAGGAATCAAGTAGATAAAAGGGGCGGGGGTGTAGCTCTCTATGTTAAGGAAAGCTACACGTCCCTGCAAGCTGATGTTGGTGACCAGGGTAGACAATTGGAGACCCTCTGGGTTAAAAATCCATAGGGAACATGGCACAGGGGACACAACGGTGGGAGTCTATTACAGACCTCCCACCCAAAGTCAAGAGCTTCACTAGGAGTTAGCCCAGGAACTGGCTGAGGCCGCATGCTCCAGGAACATGGTTGTCATGGTTGACACCCGTTACCTGGACATCTCGTGGGAGGATCACTCAGCAAAATCTGAGTGGTCACAAAGCTTTCTATCCTGCATGGATAACCTCTACCTGACTCTACGGGCCAATGAGAGGTAAAATGCTGTTCGACCTGGTACTGGCTCCTGGGGATGACCTAATTGGTGACCTAGTGGTCAATGGGAAGCTGGGTGACAGCAACCACGAGCTGATCACCTTCACCATCCGTTTTAAAGCTGGCAAGTCAGTCAGCAACACGGAAGTCCTTGACTTCAGGAAAGCTGACTTTGACAAGCTCAGGAGACTTCTCAGTGAGGCCCTAAGGGACCACGACCCCAGGGGAGGAGA
>NW_017728906.1:21140994-21168717 GCF_001723895.1 Crocodylus porosus
CAAGGAGGATTATTCTGCACTGGTCGGGTCCTGCAGGGAGCAAACCAGGAAAGCCAAGGCTGCAACTGAACTCCAACTAGCTTCGAGCATTAAGGACAATAAAAAGTCCTTTTTCAGATATGTGGGGAGCCAGGGGAAAAGCAAGGGCAATGTTGGACCCCTGCCGAACCAGGTGGGGCAACTGACAACTGACAACTGACGCCCTATTAAATGGGTACTTTGCGTCAGTCTTTCTTCAGTCCCATGGGACACCCATGCCCGCTATGGGACTGGGAGGTCGGGGTGAGGGAGATCCCCTGCCCCTCATCAATGCCGACCTCATGAAGGAACACCTTGACAGGCTGGATACCTTCAAGTCAGCCAGCCCTGACAATCTACACCCCAGGGTACTCAAGGAGCTGGCTAGCATTATAGACCAGTCTCTGGCACAGATCTTTGAAAACTCCTGGCACTCTGGTGTAGTGCCCAAAGACTGGAAGAAGGCCAATGTGGTGCCCATCTTCAAGAAAGGGAGGAAAGTGGATTCGGCTAACTATAGGCCCATCAGCCTGACTTCTATCCCAGGGAAGATCTTAGAAAAGTTTATTAAAGAGGCCATCCTTAATGGACTGGCTGACGCCAACATCCTGAGGGCTAGCCAGCATGGGTTTGTTGCGGGTAGGTTTTGCTTGACCAATCTCATTTCCTTCTACAACCAGGTGACCTATCACCTGAACAAGGAAGAAGAGATTGATGTCATATATCTTGACTTCAAAAAAAGCCTTCGATCTGGTATCCTATGATCATCTCTTGGCAAAACTGGCCAGTTGTGGCCTTGGGTCCACCACGATCCGCTGGCTGGGAAATTGGCTCCATGGTCAGACCCAGAGGGCAGTAACTGATGGAAGTCAATCATCATGGTGCCCTGTGACCAATGGGGTCCCCCAAGGCGCCGTCCTTGGACCCGTATTGTTCAACATCTTCATTAATGATGTGGACATTGGAATCAGAAGCGAACTGGCCAAGTCTGCTGATGACACCAAACTTCGGGGAAAGCATCCACACCAGAAGACAGGCAGGTGATCCAGGCTTACCTAGATAGGCTCAGCAAATGGGTGGATGAGAACCTGATGGTGTTTAACACCAAAAAATGCAAGGTTATCCACCTTAGGAGGAAAAACTTGCAGCACCCTTATAGGCTTGGCAGTACTAAGCTGGCTAGCACTACGGAAGAAAGAGACTTGGGGGTCATCCTTGACCACAACATGAACATGAGCCTGCAGTGCGATGCTGTGGCTAGTAAAGCGACCAAAACACTGGTTTGCATCCATAGGTGCTTCTCAAGCAAATCCCAGGACGTCATTCTCCCTTTGTACTCAGCCTTGGTGAGGCTGCAGCTGGAGTACTGCGTCCAGTTTTGGGCTCCACAATTCAAAAAGAATGTGAAGAAGCTTGAGAAAGTCCAGAGAAGAGTAATGTGCATAATCAGAGGTCAGGAAAACAGACCTTAGGACGACAGGCTGAGAGCCATGGGGCTCTTTAGTCTGGAAAAGCGCAGGCTCAGGGGTGACCTGATGGCCACCTATAAGTTTATCGGGGTGACCACCAGTTTCTGGGGGAACATTTGTTCACCAGAGCACCCCAAGGGATGATGAGATTGGACAGTCATAAACTACTGCAAGACCATTTCAGGGTGGACATAAAGAAGAATTTCTTTACTGTCCAAGCCCCCAAGGTCTGGAATAGCCTGCCATCAGAGGTGGCTCAAGCATGTACGTTGAACACCTTCAAGAGTAAATTGGATGCTTATCTTGCTGGCATCCTATGACCCCAGCTGTCTTCCTGCCCTTCAGGCAGGGGGCTGGACTGGATGATCTTCTGAGGTCCCTTCTAGCCCTAATGTCTATGAAATCTATGAAACAGAGATGAAGACCATCCCATCCCAGGGTTCTCCTTTTGTGGAAGTGTGGGTCATGGTTGAAGAAGCCAAAACCCACTTGATGACACCAACTCTGGAGCTGCAGGTTGAGTTTTCTGATGCAGGCATTGTGATGCTGACCATGACAGCTGACCAGGAGGATTGATGAGAAGACCACCTGTGCCCCTGTCTTCCTAAACTTGGCTCCAGAGCCCTGTAGTTACTCATGATATGGTTCAAACTGTTTCTGGCAGCATCATTTGTCCCCACATAGATGAGGACCATGGGATAGTAATTGGAGGGCTGAATGAGGTTGGGAATCCTTGCAGTGATGTCCCAGATCTGGGCTCCAGGCAGGCAGCATACCTCCTGTGCTGTGGGATCAGGGCAACAGATGGGCCCTTCGGTTTCTCTCAGGAGGGATTCACCCACCATGATGACTTGGCATCTCTTCTTTCAGTTGCCTAGCTGACCCTCAGCCTGCATGGTGGTGGCTGTGTCTTTCTCCATTCCACTGTCCTCCAGTGCTGCCCGTGCCTCATATCTGTTCTGGGGAAACTGTCTCAGCGGCACCATGTCTAGCTCTGGAGGTGACCATCTTCCATTCCTTGAGTCTGCTCTGACCCATTTTAATTAGAATGCAAGTGAGCATGTTTATAGGCAGCCTGTTTGGCCCCTGCAACAACTGTAGTTTTATATGGCTATGAAAGGTCCAAAACCCTAAATTCCACAGTGGCTTATAGGGTGAGGGAAGGGTAAACTTAGCTCTTGGTGGCAACACAGTGATATTACTCCTTCCAGCAGTACCCACAGGGAGGGCGAGAGGTGGACTCTGCTCATGCAGCTAGAACCTTGAGCCTCTCTGCCTCTGTTCTCCAGTGCCCAAGGCTCATACCCAGTCTCCCATCCTAGTTATGCTACTGGGGTAGACATATATTCTTCCCTGTCACATGTCTCAACAGATCACACTCTAAGAACTACTAGGATAGCAATTTCCCAGTTGCTGACTGGGGAATTGGAAAGGTAAGAGAATCAGCCAAATACCTCACTGTCACTAAGCAACTGGCTTTCTCATCCTGTGATAAGGGACCTCTTCAGTCACTGTCATTCTAATGAAAACACTCCACCATCACCTTACTGTCATGTGTATTAAGCCTCTGCACACATTTTAAAATGGCCATAGGGCACTTTATCCAAATCTTATCAAATGAGGTTTAGATAAAGCATCCCATGGCCATTTTTAAACACACAGGCACTTAACATATGTAACCGTGAGCCATTTTAATTAGCGCGGCTGTCCAAGAACCACTGTAATTAAAATGCCCCCTCCTCCCCAAGCAACTGTGTAGGCAGCCAACAGCATTAACTTGGCTGTTGGTGGCAACACCTGCATTCCTTGTGGTCAGGACTTCCTGGAGCCCCGCTTCTTCCATTTTGGCACCCTAGGGTACAAACCTTGTCAGGGTTTGAATCTGTTGTCCAGGCTATAAATTATACCAGTTACACTAGGGCTGGACTCTCCCAAGAGTTCCAGTATCCTCTACACAAGCACTGCTGCTCTACTTTGGTGGCAATAGCAATCTGGCTCTTTAGACTGTTTATTAGGGCTCTCTGAAATTTCGCCGGCTGTTTCATTTCAACACTGTTTTGACTCATTTCGATCTTAAAACAGCAAAATCAAAACAAAATGAAGGGCTTCAAAACAGCATTGAAACAAAATGAGGGCAGTCAAAACATTTCAAAAGTTTCTGAGTTCCCTTCCCCAGCCCGATCTATCGCAGCACCAGGGAGGGGAACTGAGTGTTTGGGTTCAGTTCCCTTCCTCAGCCCAATCAATCACAGTGCTGGGAGTCATCAAGCTCTCAGTGCCCTTCCCCAGCTCGATGGGGCTGGAGAATGGAACTGAGTCTGATTGCACAGCCCCTGCAGCCCTCCCAGGGCTGTAGCCCCAATTTGCCTGCTGGATGAGAGAAGCCGGGTGCTGGCAGGCAGATCAGGGGCCTGCAACCCCAGGAGAACTGGCACAGTCCCCACAGACCTCCTGGGGTTGCAGGCCCCCGATCTGCCTGCTGGATCAGATGAGAGAGGCTCTTTCAAGCTTCCCCATTATAGCCTATAGGTGAAACATCAAAACAGCATCACTATTTCGATGAAACAAAATGAAACAGCAGTTTCAAATTGAAATTCAAAACAAAACGCTGTTTCATCAAAACATTGAAACGCAAGTCAAAATGGAATGGTGCCATTTTGCACAGCCCTACTGTTCATATTCAGTTGTTTGGCAGTCTACCACCATTTTTCCTGAATAACATAAATAAGAGAAATAAAAATGGGGATTATTATCCATTTATGCCTCAGCTAAAGCTAAAGAGAATGTCATCAGATAAAAATGGGCCAGTTTCCTATCCAAGGGCTACCTTCCTGCCAAATTTCAAAAGCTTTCCATCTAATACAATGAAACGTATTAGAATCTCATAAAAAATATTCAGAATAATCCTTTATCATGCAAAGTATTAAGGAAACTTAAATATTGGAGTTATGACCAGTTTCCTCTATAATATAAAACATACTTGTCTTTGTACATGAAACAGCCATGTGTTTTCTCTAAAAGAAAGGAAATATTTCACATTTCTGTATTTGTTTAATTTCTGCAATGCATTCCAGAGATCTCAAAATACCACCAACTATCTCAGCTTTCCCCCCCCCAAAAATATCAACATTCATGGCTGTTTCCAGCTGATAGCTACAGATCAGTGCTGTTCAAGCATCATCTGATCTACAGAGATGGCACTAAATGAATACTGTTGATGGTTTTGTGGAGTTCTAGTTGTCTGCTCCAGCTGAATGCTAGTTGTCTGCTTCACTGGACATATAAGCTGAAACTGCTGATCAAGACTGAGATCTCATTTGAATAGTTAAACACTCTCTTCATCTAAGCACTAACTAATTGTATGGAAAAATTCCAACTTACCATCTATCATTTAAATGACAGCTTGTGAAATAGTAGTTCAACATTTTTTTTTTACAGAGCTAGATTTCTATTTCTAGAGTTCAACTCTCTATTACAGTTAGCTTTCTATTTAAAAAATCTGCTCTGTTTACACATGTGTGTATGCAGGCAGACAGCAGCCATCATAAAAAAACACCTAACACCAAATGTATGAAATACAAAATACAAAATATAAGCATAGCAGCAACAATGGCCAGTTTTTGGTCTCTCAAAGACTAATTTTTTTCTAAAATTAATTGACTGCATGGCTTAATAACCAATGCTGTCTCATTTAAGTACTGAAAAATTAAACTATATCCTCCTTCTTCACTTTTAGAAATGATTTTTCTCTTCTTGCAAGGCTTTAGAGTCCTTGGGTAAAGAAAACCATGACTTCTTTTTTTCCTGGGGTGGAGAAGTAGGGATGGTAACTGAAAGAAACGTAAAACCCCTGAACACACACACACAGCCCCCCGTCACCAATCAGCAATGGGGTGGGGATCCCCCACGGCTGATCCTGCTGACGAGCCCGGGTGGTGGCCGATCTCACTCACTAAAGAGCGGCCGCACTGCTTCTGGAAGTAGCGCAGCACTTTTGCTGGTGGTCCTGCTCCCCAGCTAGCGCTCACGAGGGGGACACCAGTATTCCCACCTGCCCATCACCTACACAGGAAGCATGGCCTGACAAGGAGTGCACCAGTGCTCTCCCCCTATGCGTCACCACTGGTCACTTGCACACATTTGTATAAATCATAATGATCTTATCTATGCAGGACCCAAACTCCACAAATTCCATTCCCTCCATCACTACTCACCTGACCATAGGCAGATTTAGAATTTTGAAAAGGGAAGTGCAGATAGTGAAATGCATCATCATATTTAAAACAATTCATATTTTTCTCCAGTTAAAAATGAACGAAAAGCTTGACTAATATGCCAGGGATTTAGAGCTGTATTATTCCATTAAAGATTAAAGCAAAAACAAATATAACTTAATTGGAATGAACTGAAAAACAATCTTCAGGCCTGTGAAATAGGTGCTTCTTCACCAGAATCAGCTTACAGACAGCAGGATTGGAAGGACAAAGGATCACTTGACTGGTGGAATACCAGTACCATTAAAAAAGAAGAGAGGGTCATTAACACCTGTGGAATGAAGAGCTTCCATGGGATCAGGTAGGAAATGAGCTGCGAAGTAGTTGACTCCCTCAGTACTGCTTGTACAAAAAATTCTGCTACCCTTCCTTGGCAGCTGGTTTTAAAGTTTGGATGGAACAGGAATCAAAGAGGGGTGCAAGTGCACCATTGCACCATCCTCCTAGGTCCATCTCTGCGCAGGATCAATTATCTGTGCAGGACCCAAACCACACACATCCCATTCTCTCCATCACTACTCCCAGGACCAGTTAAACTCAATGGAAGTCAGGGTGCTTTTGGCAACTAGTCTGTTCTATTCCACAGAAAACCTCCTCTGCCATGTCCCCTTCAGGTGCTGACTGGCCCATTTACATGCTGAATACTTGTTCAATATTTCTAGAGTTACACTGACCTACTCATTGGCCAACTTTGGGCACTTTTATTACATAAACCATAATATTACTTGTCCATGCTTCTGTGTATTGTAGTTCCTTTCTACCCCTTTGAGGAAGCAGACAAAACACATGCCGACACTGCAATGGGAGTTATGATTAGAGCACCCATGATAGCTGAGCTAGCTCTAATCCAGCTCAATAAGAGTACCAGGAGCAGCATAGCCACAGCAGCATGCACACACCTATCCATGCACAGGGTCTCTGCAGGTGCAGCTAGCCTGCGCTGTATGCTCAGAGATGCTTTCCAGATCAGGCCTTACACAAAATTTGCCCCAAAATTAGATGTGATTTATCATTGCTTCCCCCTCCCTTTTACTATCTCCATGACTAGAATATTTTCATCAGATGTGAATATCTCTGCTTGACAAGATTTTAACATTATCTTCCACATCCCTGGTGAATTCTCTGGTTGATAGGCAGACACTATGTATGTGCTGAAGCTGTTAATGCTTTACTTAAATATTCATTGGGTCATACAAAGCAAGAAAATTATTGCATAGACTAGTAGTTAGGGCACCCATGTCAGAGATAGACACACTTCTAGTTCCAGCTCCAATGATGGCACAATATAAAAGACTTCGAAATTCATTGGAGCAGATGAAGCACCTTTCCATCCTAGAGGTTTTTCCTACTTTATATATATGTTTGTATCCCTCTTTCTCCATCTTAAAAAATTATTCTTTGCAAAGTGGAGCTCCAGCAGGAGGAACTAGGATTACCAACATGCTCCATAATCCAGTGGTCAGATTATTCTTTTGGGAGGTGGCTTCAAAGCCCCTCTAAGGCAGAGGAGGGAAATGAAGAATGAAAGCACCACGCATTGAGCTGTGTGGTAAAGGCATATCTTGTTAAAAAAAAGTGGGGGGCTAGCATAGAAATCCTGATTCAAAGAGTGGTGTCAGGATTTTAACTTCCAAGTTGAGAGGGGCACTGCCTTGCAGATGTGAAGCCCCTTAGAGAGAGGAAGTAAAAATGAATATCATCTTCCCCATCATAGTAGAGCGTGCCCTGGATTCCTTTTGCGGACCTCATGTTCAGGAAACTTACTCTCCTCATGCATTTTCTTCACAGGAAACCATGGCACCTAATGTGGCTTCCTATAGGCAGAAAGGTGCCTAATAATTCAGTGCTGCAACAGTATCGTGCTGCCTTCATGTACCCAGTGTAAGACTTTGCAGTGACCTTTAATGGTATTGTTACATTGTGTAAAGCATAGAGAGGGGTGGTTTTAATCAGCTCCCTGGTGTGTATCATTCTAAAGAGCATAAAAGGAACATAAATTTGTATATGTGGATGTGATTCTCTGATTCCCAGATACTGTTGATATCACTTTATGCAAATATATCAGCTCTGTTGTAGCATGTGTCTCATTGGGTTGGGGATTTACCATGGCTTATTGCACATAAAATGTTTCCCTAACACTTATCCTGAAATTTTGCCAACTTTTCCTTCAACTCCGTGTTTGGTTGAAAATACCTTTGTGACCAAACACTTCACCAGGCTAAGACTGAAAGGCTTTAGACTCCCCTCCATGTACTTGTGAAGGTTCTCCATTGGTGGTCATCTTTTTCTCATCACCATCTGGAAATCCATTCACGTGTACATTAGTTTCCCCACATAATGATTATGATATCCCACTGATCCTGTTCCACAGCCTTTGCTTTTTAACAGGATCCCTTCTATGCTCTGACACTATAACATGGTTAATAATGCATGACTACCTTGTGCATCAATACTTCATTCTTTTGAGAACTGATATTGGTCTTCATCTTGTTGATCTGTGAAGATGACTCATTGTAGACCTAGTGGTATCCCTTGAGTAAGTGCAGAAAAGAAAAGCTAAAGCAAGCTGCATAATTTTGAGCAAACACCTCCATCAAATGCTACAGGAGAAGCAGAAGAGTTCACTAGGATTAATCTTAATTGTTATGAGCATATGAGAAGACAATAGTGGTCATATGCTTTATATAGTCTTGGTGTGAATTCTCAAAGAATTACCAATTTCTGGTACAGCTATGTACTTTTTGATATAAAAAGAAGAGCTTTACATACTTCATTGGTCCTCTTTATGCAAGTCCTTATGCCATCTACTTGCACTTCTATTTTTTTTGTAAAGCAAGAATATAATCAATAGCCATTTAAGTCATTTTGTAAAAGATTCAAACAAATGTTTTTACAAAACCCTATTTTCAAAAAAAAAAAGAAGATAACTCTGACCCTTTTGTATTATCTAAAAACATGCTTTTATTTGAAAGTCCTCCACTCTGAATGTTGTGATTCTTAACTAAGCTAAACCATATTGCCACAGGTAGATGATTATATAGAGCTGTCCAAATATCTTGAACCAAAATATCTACTACAATATATTTTTGCTGCTTGTGTGGAGTGTATATATTTCTGGTTCCAGTAACATATATTAAAAAAATGTAAAACATAAGCAAAAATAGTTTTTATGTGACAGACTTATCCAATCAAGCTCCAGCGTGTCCAGGGGCTCGAGAATCCTCAATTCCAATTGGTGGAACCAATCCACCAATCAAAAACAAGCAGGGTAAAGCAAGCACTGCCCCTTTCTCAAGGGAGGGGGAGAGGTCCACCAGACTTCAGGGGTGAAACCCCTGAAGCGTAAACAAGGAGAGTGTGCTCAGTACACTGGGAGAGACGTGGCAAGGGATGGTGAGGAGAGAGGAGCTCCACAGAATGTCCTTGGGACCCCACCTGAGCCTCAGTGGTGGGCGGCTCGGTGCATGGCACTTAGGTTCTGGGAGCTGTTCAAGTCAGCTTGAGCCTATGAACCTGGTAAGCAGCTGCGTGGCTGGTGCATAGATCGGTGCATAGTAAGTCAGCCCTGGGAGCAGCTCAAGGCTGCTTGGGCCCCATACGGTACGCAGGTAAGCGCATGGAGAGCTGGGCCTGGGAGCAGCTCAAGGCTGCTCGAGAACCATATGGTGTGCAGGTCATCACAAGGAGAGTCGATCTCAAGAGTAGCTTGTGGCTGTTCAAGTTAGCCCTGGCTGTAGGCCGCGTAACCGGAGTCCCTCAGTGTGGCTCCACATTAAACTAAAAGAGCCCCGGTTCCCAAAGCAGGGCACTAGGCCATTGGGAGAAGCTGGAGGCTCCATCGGATAGAGGCACTTGTAGGATGGGTCACCAGAGGACAAACCATGTCTGCTTCAGAGTGGGAGCAAGAGCTGCTGGGGAAGTGGGCCCTACTGGGGAGGCGAGCTTGGGAGAGGAGGGTCTTCAGCATTCACCCTCCTTCCTTGCGTACGGGGCATGTCCACATCCTGGAAGGGGCTCCAGAGAACATCCTATGGGGTGCAAAGTGCACCCCCATATTTTGTGATTGATGATTGCTTCGTACTGTAGATGTTAAGGGGGTTTATATGGGTTTACCTGTCTTCATTATCTATATAAGTTTACTGCCTATTTCGGAATATTGCATTGCTACCTCAGCTTACCTGGGTTTATCTAAGTTGATGCTTATATGTGTTTTTTTTGTGTTGATGCCTTGACTTACCTGTTCCAGAGTGTTAGTGTTCATTCTGTGCAGGGGGCGTTAATTATTGCCTACACTGTGAATCGCCTGGTTTATATTTTGCAGTCCCTCAAAATGGTGCAATACGTTGATTGCAGGTTATTGTATATGGTGTCACATACTAATTCTACTGTAAATATTTAATGTCTCTTATTAATATTTATTTTTTTGTAGCAAAAAATTTGTATATAGTTAAGCATTTTGTTTTGGCCTGGCTCTATAGAGAAGAGAGGGAACTGCTTCCAGGTGGCAGGCCCCTCTCACACCACACTTACCTGACCACCCCGGACAGGGAACACCCTTGGGGGTACCCGGGCTACATTTAGATATATAATTACATTTCACTCCTTTCATTTTTATGATCTGGTGTTGCAACAGACATTTAGGGAAAAAAAAATTTAGCCGGAAACATCATGTCTCCAAAAATCAGGTTGAAACACAGTACAATATCCGCATTTTTCTCTGTGAATTTAATTGTTACTTAAATAGATATGCTTCACAAAAATAAATAAATAAATACAACTGGTATACCCTGCTGAGATGTTCTTAATGCATAGGAAGAAGCTTGCATTCTGTAGTCTGACTGCTCATAAAGAAAAACTGCAGCCTTTTTGGTCTTTTCCCAGAGGAGATGGGCATTTTGCCAGTGTTTCATTTTCAAGCGCCATTGTTCACCTAGGGCTTTAGCAAAAAGCTTTTGCTTATTTATTACTAATCCTAGCCTAAGTAATGATCGTTTTTAATCCTTTTACATTTTATAACAAATTTATCAGACAATGACACCAAATACAATGTCACAAATAGCTCCAGCATTTATTTTTTTTGTTTAATAGGCAATTCTGTAATTCACACATCTACTGAATTGCTTTATTGGTGCATGAAATCTACCTTTTTGAGATTTTTCACTGACAAAATATAAATCTAAAGTAGTTTTTGAGGATTCTTTTCAACACACTTTCATTAGTTCCAGTCTTGACAACTCAGCGATAAGCTCCATAACAGTGTTTATTTTTCTACTTAATCCATCTGAATGTAAGTTTTTGTAACAGGCGAGGCACATTAACCTATTCACCACATTCAATATTCATATGAATCATTGGTTCAGTATAAAATTGTTATACTAAATAGTATCTGGCATTTTATTAATACAATATTAAGGTCAGAGTAGCACTGCTTTATAATTTTAGTAAAAGTTCCTATTGTGATATTAAATTATATCAGTTTTGGAGCCACTTCTTATTCTTGTTCTCTCAAACAAGAAGCATAATTTGGTGTAATTGTCTTTATTCGGGTAAGAGAGGCCCAAGACTAAATAAGAATGGATGCCAAATGTCATCTCACATATTCTGAAAAAATATATTCTTCCAATTTGATGGTATGTGTACTAAAATTGGTAAAGGATGCTATTTTATAATAGATGGCTACTTCCCTATCTACCTTTGCTTAATACTTTGCCAGTCCTCATCTACAGTACAAAATCTTACCCCACATACCATTTATTAGTTTAATGCAAGTACAAAATGCTTGCCAACCAGTTTGCACTAAATACATTTGTTTTTTAGAACTGGCGCATCTAATATCAGCTATAAAAACATCCAAACACCAACTTCACTCACTGAACTGAAAAAAAAAATTAACATTTCTATAAACAGAAATAATGTTGTTAGTGGATTAACTGAATTGCACACAGAGCCTGTAAAGTTTTCCTCATGCAATACCATTTGGGTTCCTAACAGCTGTGCCAGACAACTCCAAAACCTGTCTGTGGAATGCCATGTTTTCCACTGCTTGTAAAAACAGCAATCTTTGTGTGAAGAAAATGGGTGTATCGATACTGTTACCTTTTACCTTTTTGTATTAAGTAGGCATATCTGCCAAGATTCAGAAAGCAACATCAGGTAGAACTGGTGACTCCAAAGCTGGTGCCACTGAGAAGGCTTCAGATTCCTTGACCCTAGCATGCTTTTCAAGGAGAGTGGACTCCTGGGAAGGGATGCCATTCACCTCACAAGGAAAGATAAGTCCCTGTTGACGGCCAGAAAGGTCAATCTTCTAGACAGGGGTTTAAACTAAGATTGCTGGGGGACAAGGATACACAAATTCAAACATGTCCAGGGATCAACATACAAATATGCCCTGTAGATAAGGACACTGGGAGAGTCACTCTTGCAGGAACTGAGGGAATAGTTCTCCATCAGCAGGACAGGAAGACAAGGGATTCAATAGGAGGAGTCAGGCACCTATATACTAATGCCAGGAGCATGGGGAAAAAGCAGGAGGAACTAGCCCTCCTACTCTCCAGTGGGCATTATGATCTAGTAGGGATTACAGAGACCTGGTGGGACTGCTTACATGACTAGAGCATAGCTATAGAGGGCTACAACCTGCATAGAAGAAACCAGCTGGGGAAGAAAGGTGGTGGCATTGCTCTCTGTGTGAAAGAGCAATACACCTCCTTGAAGGCCAACATCAGCTCCAAAAGTGAACAACTCAAAACCCTCTGGGTTAAGCTGTGGGGTGGGGGGGGAGCAAGTTGGAGTGAGGTGAGAGAAAACTAACTGCAGGTATATGGGAAGCCCTCTTGGCTAAACAGGGAAATCACGGTATTCTTAAGAAAGAGGAAAGAGGCTTATAAACAATGGAAGCTCGGGGCGGACCTCAAGGAGGACTATTTCATGATGGCCCTCATTTGCAGGGAACAGATAAGACAGGCTAAAGTGGTGATGAAACTTAGGTTAGCAATGGGAATCAAGGACAACAAGAAGTCCTTCTTTAGGTACATAAGGAACAGGAGGAAAACAAATGGGAGTGTGGAGCCATTGCTCAGTAGCTCAGGAGAGCTGGTTACCGGCACCCAGGAGAAAACTGAACCCTGAATGACTACTTCTTCTTTCACCAGACCAAGGGGAAAACAATTCCAGGTAGAGTACAGGATGAGCACAGTAGGAATAATTGTCTTCTCACTTTTGCCATAGAATTGGTATATAACCAATTAAAAAAATTAGACATATGCAAGTCAGTGGGACTGGATGATCTTCATCCAAGAGTGCTGAAAGAGCTGGCTGAAGTTATTATGGAACCCCTGGCAAAACTCTTCCATGACTCATGGCACTCTGGAGAAGTCCCTGAGGACTGGAAGAGGGGCAATATTGTGCCCACCCACAAGAAGGGCAGGAGGGAGGACCCAGGTAACTACAGGCCAATCAGCCTAACTTCCATCCTAGGGAAAATCCTATAAAATTCATCAAGGAGTCTATCTGCAATAACTTTGCAGCAGGTAAGATTCTGAATGATAGCCAGCATGGCTTCATTGTGGGCAGGACTTGCCTTACCAACCTCATCTCCTTGTATGACCAGGTAACTTCCCACCTGGACACAAGAGAGCAGGCTGACATTGTATACTTTGACTTCTAAAAGGCCTTTGATCTAATATCCCACAATGTCCTCACGAGAAAATTGGAGGATTGTGGGCTTAACTCCAAAAGAGTCAGGTGGGTGAGAAACTGGCTGCAGGATAGGACCCAGAGAGTCATAGTGAATGGATCTGTGTCATTCTGGTGAAAAGTGGGAAGTGGTGTCCCACAGGGGTCAGGCCGAGGGATCTGCAACTCTTCAGCCCGAAGAAAAGAAGGCTGAGAGACAACCTGGTAGCAGGTAACCACTACACTAGGGGAGTACATCAAGGGCTCAGTGAGCAACTATTACCAGGGTACCTGAGGGGAAAACCAGGAGTAATGGCCACAAACTCCTAGAAGACCATTTCAGGCTCAACGTTAGGAAACTCTTCATAGTCAGGGTGCCCAGACTGTGGAATAAGCTCTCTCCAGAGGTGGTGCAATCTCACCTACCCTGGAAATCTTCAAGAGGAGACTAGACAGTCACCTCGCTGGGGTCATCTGACCACCAGTTTTCTGCTTGGTGCAGGGGGCTGAACCCAAGGATCTTTCAAGGTCCCTTCTTGCTTTACAATGTATGAATCTATGAATCAAGCTGATGAGACAGAGAAGGAGGAGGAAAACAGAATGAGATGGAAACAGATCACCCTCCATTCACTTTTTCCCCTCTCAGGCTGTTTTCCCTTTTGATATTTATTTTTTTCTCCTTTCTTCAACCTCTTTCCAGCCAAAAATTCCATTATCTTCTTTTCTTTCTCTTCATTAGAGTTCATACCAATCACCTTTGAAAAGCCAAAATTTGTCCCCACACATTCTGGCATTTTTCTAGGCCTGTAGGCACACAGGAGAAGCTAAGCAAAGCTCCCCAGGACCTGCTTCTTCAAGGGTGAACTATAGCTCTTCACACAACCTCCCTCCCACCCCCATTGGTGATCTGTGGCTGCTTCAGGAAGCAGGAAAATAAGTAGGCATCAGATTGGGAGATTTCTACGATAAGGGGAATTTTTCCATAAACTGTCATGAAATACTTGGCAGACTAGAAAATGACCTGACAGAATGAATCAAGTGTATAAAGCCACAATTCTTCATGATTTGGAAATAGGCTGAAAGGTAGAGAAATCTTTGAGGAAGAGGGATGGAGATAAATCCTGGGTCAAAAGCAAAACAACATATGGAGATATGCTAACAGTAATTGGGAATAATAATGGAAATCTACTGGCAAGAGCAAAGTATAATGTTTAGTAGGTAGTTTGAAGTCTGCATATTTGAAAAGAAGGGAAAATATGTTTATTACATTACTCATATTGGTGTAAGTCTGTTCATGCTTCTAGAACTTACTAGATCATGCCTGGCATATTTAAAAAGCTTAATACAGGCATCAGAAGAGTCATGTCATCTCATTTACATAGTCAGTATCGACATTGTCAGCTTCCCCAAACCTCAAAGGACACTTTGCATGATTAAGCCAATATACATTTATATTACATATATATATATTCAAATATTCTATGCTTAATTCACAATAGACAGCTAGTCATAAGCTTGATTTTTTTTAAAGTTCAGCTTTTAGTAACAAGAAAATGTTGTTCTTAGCAAGACTTACTTATGTCTTTCTATGATATTTACCTATGATCTGTTTATTAGGGCTGTGCAGAGCTTTGGTTGCTGATTTGATTCAGCAGAGATTTGGCCCAATTCAGTAGCCGAATCTCTGAATCTGAATCAAATCAAGAGACCCTTTAATATCTCCAAATTGAATTGTTTCAGAGAGATTTGATAAAATTCAATGATTCAGACATAGACACAGCTTTAAATGTTTTTTCTACATACCTCAAGGTACCAGGCGGCTCATGAATGTTGAGATGCTTTGGTGGATTGAGCATCCCACAGAGGCATGAGGGGTTCCCAGTGCACTCAGCAGCAGACCAGAAGTGGACCAGAAGCACTTCCAGCCCACTGCCAGGTCCACTGGGGAACACATGCCCTCCCCCACCCCCGCATCCCCTTAGCTCAGCAACTGGTGCCTCCTGGGTCTGGGGGCGCACCTGGGGTCTCCCCACGGCCAATCGCTGAACCAGAGAGGTGCAGGGGGGTCTCCTAGCATGCTCAGTTGTGGACCTGGAAGTGGACCAGAAGTACTTCTGGTCCACTTCTGGGTTCACTGCCGAGCATGCAGGCCCCACCCCCATCCCCCCCATGTTCCTGTGGGATGCTCAATCTGCCCAAGCATCGCAGCACTCATGAGCTGCACCTGGTACCTTGAGATATGTAGAAAAAACATTTTAAAATGCTCAGATGATCATGGCCACTGTGCTTCATACTCTGCTTCGTAGATGTTCAGACTGGTGGGGTAGGGAGGGATGTCATGCATGCATGGAAACCAAGCTGAGGTATGTAGGGAACATTTTGCTCAGAATACAGGTGTGTGTGTGCTGAGTTAAATTAGACACCTCAGAGGTTTAGTAAGAAAGGATTTTCTGTATTGCTTTTTTGGACTTAGACAAATATCCCAATTAAGTCACATAATGTGTCTTTTTGGATCACCTCAAGTTCATATTATACCTTTGCAGAGATGTAGCCAGCCCTATATTTGAATTATATTTGAATTATATTTCATTATCATTTAGAATGATTTAGAATTCAATAATGGTGAATTCTGCACTAGTAACCTAATATTAGCCCCACAGAAAAGTCTTGGAATAGAATAAAGAAACAAAAGAAAGGGAAGGAAATCTAGAGAAGAAAAAAATATAGTATAGGAGACAGAGAGAGAAATCCTGAGGCTAGAGGTGAATCTATCTGGTAGACCCAATCAAGGTAAGAGGTGAAGCAGACAATAAAATCCCCTGGAAGAAAAGGAAATCAGACATAGCTGAGTAAAATCTGGAAGGTGTGTGAGAAAAAAGATTCTAGGAAAAGTGCAAAGGAAAAGATTTGGGTAGGAAAAGAGAGGCAGAGTAAGATTAGCAGGGAATAGAAACAGCAAAAAATAGCAAGTGCCATTTATTAATAGGAATTAATTAAACATATTCCTATAGTTTTCAAAAGTAAAGGTATTATCTAGACAATGAAAGACTAGGATTAAATATGTAGGCAATTTTCCCCACATTTAACCAGACAGAGTCTTGGAAAAATCTATTTAACAACATACAATTACAGCATACAAAAATGTGGAGAAGTGCTCCAATGGCTCATTTTGGTGGTAGAGAGAAAGAGTGGAGATGCAGCCATTTGGAAAAGGAGCAGGTGAGTCTGGGTAAACAAAAGGAAGTGAGAAGGAAGGCAGAGCATTCAGGAGAGCTGTATTTTAAAATTAAAAGCCCATTAATTCTCAACCTATTGTCAGAATCAACAACAAAGTCTCTGTAGAGATTAGCCATATGTGACAGCCACTCAACCTTGGAGCCTGATTAGGAGCAATTTCAGTTACTATTACCACTAGAAGGCCAGATCACTCTCAACAGAGTTTGATGACCTGGTTCACATACTGAATTACAACACATCTAGGTATTTTTCATATCACTTTGAACAGGTGAGCTTAATTATCATCCCAGGCCCACCTTTCTAATATGCATTTGGAAGCATGAGATAAGAACTGATTTGAAAGAAAACTGTGGTAAAAGTGATTGAGGACAAATCTAAAATTTCAATAGCTTTCTTTGGAAATTTGCCCACGGGGCATATTGTTTATGTATCCACCTCCATCCAGAAGTTTAAAATGTATCCCAGAGTGCCTGCTGTTAATATTTTAGCCAGACTCTAGCCAGGTTTCTCACAAAGCTCTTAGATGTTCTAAGCCAAGACCAATTAATCAATGCTAGGTTGTATGATGATTTATTACTATAGCTGAATCAGGATGCCTGCTTGGTACTGTCTCTTTGTAACTAGTTATTTTGAATTGAAACCATTCCAAATTGCTGGCTGGCAAAGTGGATGTAGCTTTAGAGATAGTGAAGTTGTTTATTGAGTTTCTGGGTCCAATCAGCATCAATAACTTTCACAGTTGAAGGCAAATATTGGAAGGGAGAATATTGAAGTAAACCGATATAGCGCACATCAGCTAATATAGCACGTCACAGAAGGAAGCCAGACTTCTCCAGGAGATGTGGAATCCTCTAAAATAGACAGGATATTATTTGGTCAGGGTTTTTTTATCAGTGTCTCTCTCTGTCTGCCTGTTGCCTCATTGTGCCAAAGTAATGAGCAACCAAATAGATATCCAGTGCAAACCTCTGCAATGAGCAATAGCTAAGATATCAAACAAACATATACAAACACTGCCATGTACAATAAAGGTGTTGAGATCAAAGGGTGAAATGGTTTCATCATGAACGAAATGAGAGAACAATACATTCATTGTTAGTAAATTGGTATTCATGATAGAATGGAAAATGTAAAAGGAGAATAGCTGTTATGGGTCAAATGATCATATTTATGTCTGAAAAGTAAAGGAACAGAAAATATGGAAGGAGGTTCAAATTGTTTTGCATTGTATGAGTCACTGTGGGTCAGGCTTTGTATGTGGAGGGTGTACACACATGGACACTTGGAATGCTTTTGAATGGGCAGCAGCTGGATGAAAGTATTAAAGCTGGAGCTGGTGTGCTGCACTTGATCATCCTCAGCTTGTTCACATATAACAATTAGAACATACCTATACCAACTACAGCCCTTTTAAAATGTTACCTTTCAAAAGGGCCCCAACTGTATCTACACTCTGGGTGCATCTACATGTGCACTCTACTGAGGAGCAGGTTAATTAGGTTTTCAATAAAGCATCACTGTCTACACAGGCGCCTGTATTAGAGCTGCCTGCCGACTAGCCCTGCACTGTAGCACCCTCATGCCCCAGCCAGCCCCTCCAAAGTTGAGCCAGGGGGGTGCAGCCCAGGGCTGGAAGGCTGACCCCCTGGGCCACCTGCCCACCAGGGCTGCTCTGCTCTGGCTTAATGTGTTATGCTCCCAGGCACACATGTCAAAACTGTGTGCAGGAGCAATAAACTTCAGCATGAATGTGTTGGAGTTTATTGCTACACGCTAATTGTATGTTTAGATGCACTCTCTGAATAGCATGCTACTTGCCAGGTAGTCTATTTCAGTCAAATAGGACTGCTCCAGAATCAGATGCAATTTAGGATTAGTGAAAGTATCAGAATCTGGTCATATGTGGCAGGGAACTGACCTATTTCCGGCAGAATGCTGATCTTACAGTGGAACCTAAATACTTGCTTTAAAAATATTCTCTTGTGGAGAGAAAGAAAATATCTTGTTTCTGATTTTAACAATACTTACTAACAACTCTTAAATAGTGCTGTCATTCAGCAGTGCTTTTCCAAAAATGCTGTTGACAGTGGGCTACCGCCTGTCCTAGGTTTGCTAGTGAGATGAAACTAAGCATATATCAGAAATAAAGCAGAACAACAATAAAAATGACAGGTAATTGATCTTGGTCCTGATTTACCTAAACCAGGAATAAATCCAAGTCATCATAATTTCACTTCAGAGCTATTCAAATAATGTTGATGGGCTTTAAAATAACCGCTACCACAATTACTTTAGGTGTTATGATATGATTGTAGCATGATAGCCTTATTATTCACTGCAGTGCCTTTCAATGTGTCTTGACCATTTGTGACAAGTGTTTCTGCATCTCAGATTAAATCTGACAAACGCATAAAATGTTTTGAGTTAACTGCTCCTTCCCTCGGCAGTCACTCATTACTGAATGACCTACTCCTTCCAGTATTCTCCACAACACGTTCCTGTAGTTTGTGTTTGTTGTAAGTTAATAGTTATTTTCAGTGACATTCACCAGACTTTATATGCCAGGGAATTAAGAAAAAGGAGCTAAAAAATAAAAGAGACATTTACAGAATGAAGTATATTTCCCATATGTGAAGGAAATTGTATCTATATACTCCCAGTGGAGAAAGAAGTCTCTCTAATCCCAGAACCTCTTACTGCTGCTCTATTTTTCACTGTATCATTACTGTTAGAAGTGTAGGAACAAGGCAGAAAGTATAAAGTCATAATCATGCATCTTATAACAAGGTTTCAAATCCTCTGTAATGAAGATTTCATAAACAGAGAAAATTACTGGCTCTTTCCAGTCCTGGTGATACTTTCCATGAAAAATCTTTAAAGTGTGAAGTTTGCCAGCTGGATCAGTCTGACCAGGCAGTCATTTATGAAGTTTTGAAACTTTAACCATTGGCAACATGCTGTAGTTGAAAAAACTCCAAGAAGATCTTTCCAGCAACCAACAATGGTCTGCCTAAATAAAGATGTGCTGTCCTGACAGTCCTGCTTCAGCTATGTGGAAGGAATGCATACCAGCAAAAGCAGGGAGGACACACACAGTCTTATAATATTGCTTTCAAAAACATGTGCCCTGGAGCTGTTAAAGGCTGCATGAGAGCAGCCAAATGTCAGCACCCTGTTCAACGACATTCAACTTAATAAGCTGATTTAGCTGTGACGAGCTAAAGACATTTCAAAGCAGCCCTATGACTACAATGATAATATTGACTGAAGTAAGAGAAAATCAACTAATCACTATAAAAGATAAGGGAGTTTTGCCTTTCATTGGCTTTGTTTCAGAGGGATAATTTAGAGTGTTCTATCATTTGTATTGTCAGCACTAAGAATATTCCACTAATGATAATCGATTTCCTGATATTTTGTAACAGTAATGATGGCCAGAGTTCTCAATTAGGGGCAACTGTTATTTTGGAAATTCACTTTAGGTTTTCCATAATCTCATTATCGAGGCTTGTTTCAGAGGACCAAACATTCAATTTCATTGAGATAGAAATGAAATGTAAGAAAAAATATTTTCTATAATTTTTCTAAACATGAAAATACAACAATGTACTAATAGAACTGGCTGGAAAATGGAATACATTCGTCCTGAAAGTATTAGTAGAATTTACATTTCTGTCTATTTTTTTTTAACCAGCTCTGCTACTGAGCACTTCTTGTAAAGTACCCAATACCAAGTGCCAGTAACATTAAAGACAATGAAGGGAATTTCAGGAACTTGTAAGACTGGTCCTAAACAGAGGCCTGTTCTACAACGTTTAAGGGAAAAAAGAAGCTCAATGCTTCTTGTACCATGTTTACAGAAGGATTAACAGGATAAAAACAGAGGTAGAGGGGAAAGTCCTGTTTCTGACTCCAGCACATAGTAATGTCATCCTGAAATGATGCTGTTCCGGATGGGAGCATTTGTAGGTCAATTTATTTTCATGTTAAAAGAGGCTTAAAGTTTATAAGCTTTAGAAATTACAAATTGGTATAATACTTTGCCATTCTGAAGAAAAGTTACCTGATACTGATATGGAAAGATTTTATTCTAAATAGTAAATAGCTAGATTCTTCTCTCACGTCCAAAAAATCTATTTATGTAGTGACTATTACTGTAATATTTAAATACTTAACAGTCTGATATATTTATCATCACAACACTCTGTGGTTTGGTTATGCAGTGACAGAGAGAACAAGGGAGACTAACAATGACTGATTTCCATATGAGTAAGATACTTACAGAACTTACCTGAATTCAAGATAACTTGAAATTCAAGACAATCCCCCAATAATTGGATTATATTATAAACTTGTTATAGTTTCCACATATAGAATTAAACTATTCGATGGTCACCTTTAATTCGTCACTCCCACCATCACAGTGATGAAAGCAGAAGCAGGGGGGCAGGCAGGGCAGAACAGGTAGCGGAGAAGTCAAGTGGCCTGACCCCTGTGCCTTGCCGCCTGTCCCATTACTAATTTCCCCCTCCACCGCCACCCCTGCCCCCGTCCCTGAATGCCCTGGCTCCTGCCCTACTCTGTGGTGCCTGCTCCCTAGCACTTGCCCCCCTTTCTGCCTGCCCCCACTGTGTCATCCCAAGTGCCTGTTCCTCCCAACCGCCTTTGCTCCCTCCCCACAGCCTACTCCGGAGTCAACCTGGGGCTGGAGGGTAAGTAGTGGTGGAGGTAGGACAGGAAAAGACAGTGGCAAGAGAGGCAGTTGTTGGGGCAGAGGCTGTGAGGGTGGTGATGGGGTTTGGCAGGCAGCTGCTGTGGCTCTAACTCTAAGTCTGGGTCAGCCGCAGCAGCCATCTGCCTTCATCTTGTACTCAAATCCAAATGCAGTAGTGTTGCCCTCTCCCCCATGTTAAATTGGGGGAGGACCTCATCCTGGATTTGAGTAAATAGGGTAAATAACTTTGAGAATCTGGGCCTAAGTGACTTGTCCATCAGTGCACAGAACTGTAGCACAAAGGAAAATTGATTCTGGGACTTCCAAGTCTTACACCAAATCAAATTTCTTTTCTGAAATAAAAACCCACTGGAATAAAGGTAACAAGGGAATAACCAGGAGCTGAAATATCAATATATTCCCCTTAAGAGACTACATAAGGTAGCTAGGGGATTTTAGAAAACTATATTGTTTGGAAATGTAACATTTTTTGGCAGACAATAAACAAGTGTCTGGGAAAATACCTAGGATGTGTCCTAAAGATCAAGAAAGCATTGGTGACACATAGGGAGTGCACATGGGTGCATGTCAACCCCCTAAGATTGGCTGCGCCCCCTCCTGAGAGAAGTGCCAGCAGCACTTCTGGGTTTGCCACTGGGCAGCCCAGCCACAGGCTGCTGCAGCAGGGGAAAGAACATGCTGGGCTTGCAGCTGGACCAGTACAACAGGCACAGGCAGGTAGGCAGGGTTTCTTCTTGTGGGGGAGGGGGAGATCAAGACCCCCACAGTGCAGGAGAGAGCTGGGTAGGGTCGTGTCCGAATCATTCACCCCCAGTCTTGCCCCACTCCCTGCTGCACTGTGGGGATTGTCCCATGATCCAGCCCAGTAAGGGCTCCCTTCACCATGGGGCCCCAGCTGAGCTGGGCCAGGTCATAGGGCTACTGGAGTCTCGTGGCTCCCACCACTGCATGCACTGTGGAGGAGTTGAGGGAGAGGTGGCACTCTGCCCCAACCTTTTGGCTTCCTGGAGCCATGGCCCTGGACAAACCACTGGGCTCTGACTGCTCCACAACCTGGCCCAGTCAGGGCCCCATTCATGGTGAGTGGAGGCCTGGCTGGGCTGGGTTGTGGGACAAGTGAAGCCTGGTGGCTCCTGCAGAGTTGTGGCACCAGGGAGCCAAGGGGAACACATACCCCCCCACTGATCTTTGCTTGGCCTAAGGGCGGGCTGAAGCTGTGAGGTAAACTGGGCTCTGTCTGCTCCGCACCTCTGCACCTTGCTGCAGCCTTTGAAAGCAGTGCAGCAGAGCGCCATGTGCCTTGCTGCCTGGCCTGCCCAGTGACAGGACACACATTGCACCATGCCACTTTCAAAGGCTGCAATGAGGTGTGGAGGCATGAAGCAAGCAGAGTCCAGCTTGTCTGGCAGCTGCAGCCTGCCCTTGCCCTGTGCAAAGATAAGAGGGGACATGTGTCCCCCTTGACTCCCTGGCACCATGACTGTGCAGGAGCCACCAGAGATGACTTAGGCAGGGTGGGGGCCCTGAGGGCTCCATATCCTCCAGCCTGACAGCACAGCTGAGGCTGGCCATGCTCTACCTCTGCCCCCACCCTGGGTAGTGTGGGGCTGGAGCTGGACTGGGGCCTGTATGGGGAGGCAGCCAGGGTCAGTGCAGGGCTATGAGGTGGTGGATGCTGGTGCTGGCAATGGCCCCGGCATGGAGGAAGGGGCAGCTGCACAGGTGCAGTGGACCTGAGCCTGAGCCCTACCCGGTGCCAGCCCCTGCCTTGCTCCCTGCACCCCATGGCCCTTTCCCCACAGACTTTCCTGTGGTGGTGGCACATGCTCATGCTCAGCCCTGCCCCCCCAATATTTTTCTGCCTCCGTCCCTGGCCCCCCGGTCAGCTATCAGTCCCCTCAGTATTAGGAGGTACCAGTCACCCAGGCAAGAAAGCACAGCTGGATGCATGAGGGAACAGAATTCAAGAAAACAATGGAAGAATCTACTGAAGAATCCCTGACAATTCCTTATTCCTGTACATTGATCTGAGGTGTGGCAGACAGACTACCAAGAGAATCTGTATGGTTTAAGAAGGAACACAAAAAAAAAAACTAGTTTCTGTTTGACATGGTATCAGCAATACCTCACTATATAAGTTCTTGTGCCAAACTTCTAGCTGGAATTAAAAAAACAAACAAAAAGGTATTTCCTTACTGCTAGCAGATATAAAGATACTATTATCACCCAATAGCTAATTGGGAAGGGGTAGAAAAAAGAAAGTCATGCCCATAGTTACTTTATGAACAATTTTCCGCTTTTTGCAGACCAGGAGTTGAATTCTGGCCCACCAAATCAGTAAAAGTTTTGCATAGACTTCACTCAAACCAAGATTTCATTCCAGATTGTTGTTACTGGAGGCAGGGTACTGGGCCAGATGTTTCAAGGTATGTTCCAATATGGTAGCTCCTATATTGCTATAGATATATTCATGTAGAATGCTTTAGGGAATCAGTGTGATATAGTAGATACTAATTTCTTAAGAGTTACAGATGCCTTTAATTCTGGTATAACTGTTAAAATCAAATGGAGCTCTAATTTGCCATAGTTCTGTGTGAATTGTTTAAGCACTCAGCCCTCGACTGATATGCACATTCACACCCTTTCATGCTTGGAATACCATGCCATAACCAGCATCTTTTAAACTTTCATAGCAATAAATGACTCTCCCTAACTTTCAAAGCCCTATAAAGCCCTTCTCTGAGGCCCCAGCCTCAGCTTTCAAATCTCATTCTTCACCTGCCACAAACCTTAAACTAAATTTGCATAAAGCAAAGGGAAAGTTGAAATACAAATCAAAAACCTTAAAGCAAGAATGGAACTGTATCTACCCAGGACAGGATAAAAAAACAAAACTATTCTTAAACTTAAGTACAAGGTCAGTTTGTTAAAATTCAGTATATTCTGGGCAACCTGGAAAGAGATGACAAGGAGACAAAATTTTAGGAATTTATGTCGACTACAATTTGGATTAAATTGTACTTTTAAAAGAAAATACTGGTGTATAGCTGCTCAAGAATGGATGGGTTTTAGGCAACTGAAGATTAATTATGCTTCCCTAAATTGTATTTCTCTTTATTAAATCTGATATAGCCAGATCTGTTTCCTAATTGTTTTTGTGTCTTTCAGTTTTGCTTTTGTCTTGAACAGCAGCAGGTAATTTCTATGCCATCAACATCTCATTAAGGTCTATCAGAAATAAAAACCCTTGTGCTTTTTTGTTTTTGTATTGTATTGTACACTTTTTGTTCCCTAGGCTTTTGGGCACATTTTATAACATGGCATTTTCTTTGTTTTGGTCCATTTATTTCCTGGCATTTTTCTTCATCAGGTTATAGCTTTATTTGTTTGTTTTCCTCTTGGCACTTAATCTCTATGTAAATTATTGTTGCATGCTTCACCATCACTGCTATTGCTCTTAATTTTCCCTAACGATGTTTCCATTTGAAAACTGCTGGCTGGTCATGTTGGGCAAGTGTAGAAAGCAACTTTGACTTCATTATGAATTGTTCTTTTCTACTGCACTAGGACTTCTACCAGATCACTTGTGTTTGTGATAAACTGTACTGTCCTTGCATAGTTTCTGCCCTGTCTGAATCTTGCTGTTGCTGCTCCTAGGATAACTAAGTAGAAGGAGGAAGAACCTGAAAAACCTTTCTGTTCCTTCAGGTAACAAATCCAATTTTTCCTAGTCATTGAAAAAAATAAATCACTAACATGTGACCAGATGGAGAACCTTCCCCAAGAATGGCTTGTTGGTCATATCCAATCCCCCAGATGGCTAACACCTCCATTGCTATAAGCTAGCAGCAAATAGCAAGGTTCAGCTAGCAGGAGAATCAATCACACTCTGGTAAGAAAAACAGGACAATGGGAATCAGTGGGAATTTGGGCCAAATGCAATTTGATGTCCTGGCCGAATGTAATATGTATGTCCTGGATGTAGGAACTCCCTAAGATCATTCTATGGATGTGTAGCATACATAGGTCACTATCAACATATTTATACTTACGTAAAGTTTTATTATTCCTACTCTTCATTCCCTCCCATTCTACTATTATTTTAATACCTCTGATCATTTGAGACATTTTGGCCCATACGAATACTTACCTGTAAGGAGAAACACAGGCTAGTTTGGAATCCTGGGTAGGAAGGAATATGAGGGCAGAGTGATAGAGCAGTACTGATATCTTGGGATAACCATGTATACTGTAGAAGCTGTTTTTTAAATAATCCAAGCCAGAGATCTCTCTTGTGCTGCCCAGATACAGTAAAACATACAGAATAAATAAGGGCAATCCTTGTTTCGTTCTTTTATCTATGAAATGACTATGGGTAGAAAAGGAAACCTAAGCTTAGAAGCAAGATCTCTGCAAGGATAGAACAACTTCTATGATGCTTTTTACTGGCCAAGGAAGACAATTAAGTGTAATTGGTTGTAATTAGCATTTTCTCAAGCTGTTCTAGTCTTTACCTACATCTGAGTAGCTCTCAGAATACTGCACAATGGTTTCCTGCTTTTGAAAACAGCACAGACATACCATTTGATCCTTGAACTCCAGAAGACACACTGTTCAGAATAAACGAGGGACAAATCAGAAAAAATAGCAATTGGCTTTTGGAAAATTGCATACACCCCTTTCTGTATTTGACCAATATATTTGAATGAAAGTGCATATTTTGTTGTTTAGAACCTCAAAACAGAAATCAATACAAAAATAAATATTTTCTGTAATTCCTTTCTGCTGAGCTAATCTGTTTGGGCATTTATACACGTGCTCTGGGAGTGGGGTGCTTTAATTCAAGTGGCTCTAAGAGCTGTGCTAATTAAAGAGCCCTGAGCATCTCATGTATCAGCATTCCCATTCTTAAAACTGGCAGTAGGGGTGCTTTATCTAAAGCTCATTGAATTAGTGTGTCAGAGCAGCCTCATTGCTCGTGTATAGGCACCCTTTATGGCCAAAAGAAACTTACTAGTTACTGATTTTTGGAAGCTTATTTTCCCCCAACATCAGAAAGAGATACATATCTTCAAAGCTTATAAAAATACCCGAAAATACATAGTAAGATGTGCAGTGCTTTTTCCCCTTCATTCTCTCTCTCACATGCGCACTTTTAATGAAGGCCTTTTCCCACAATTTCACTGGCATGGATTAGAATAGAAACCCAGATCCTAACTGCTAAAACAGCTTGGAACCCTGATGCCTACTGAAATATCTAACCATAGCACAGGGAGTGTCTACACAAGATACTAAAGACTAATTCTACTGTGAATTAGCATGGCAGGCAAAAACAGTGCTAATGAGCCAATGCGCAGTAAAATCAGTCTACTGCGCACTAGCATCACAAAAAAGCATGCGCTGGAGCTACTGCAGGTATTAACTTAATGCACCATAATTATGGTGCATTAATGAATGTGTAGAGCACCCAAAGTGTCCCAGCTTTCTATACAATGTCTAGAAAGATGTTGGTGTCTTCCAAGGGATCCTCAGAAACCAGCTGGCAAGCTGCCCAATCTAACTAGGAGAAAAACGTAACCTGTGATTCCATGAGATATAAGCAACGAAGGCCAAAGTCTTTTGATGCTTAATAGGAATAGTTCTGTTAACTTTATTTGGATTATTTGTGTGCCTAATGTTAAACCAGGCTTAAATGTTTGGGGGACACTTGGGCTGGGTAAGATATTGCAAAAGCCCAAAAAGGAATCACTCAAACCTACATGGGTTTCTGTAAGTGGTGTAGGTTATATTGGGAGTGAACAGAACTGATATATGCCCTTTTTCAGTGGTAGACATGCAGACTGCCTTCACTGGCCAAGGCCAGTAGGTTGGGGGTGCTCAAGCATGCTTCCTACCATGACCTATGGCCTCACTGGGTTGCTGGAAATTGCTAAGTTCTGCCAAATGCTCCTCTCCCAGCTTCTCCAACAGCAGTCATGCCACTGACATACATCTTCAGCCCAGTCTGCTTCCTGTCACTGCACCTGCTTGAAGGCCCATGGGGATCCTTGGGTGAGCACCCACACACCCACCCAAGGACCCTCATATTCCCTGCAAGCCAGCACAGTGCCAGGAATCTGGGCATGGCTGAGCACCCCTCTCTTCTCCCTCATCAGCATCAGCGACTGTACTGACTTAGTTCTGTGAGAGCCCTGGGGAGGGCAGAGTGCGGCTGGCTGCAAGCTCAACTGACCTATCACCTGGACAAGGGAGAAGAGATTGATGTCATATATCTTGACTTCAAAAAAGCTTTTGATCTGGTATCCCATGATCA
>NW_017728906.1:21169507-21197148 GCF_001723895.1 Crocodylus porosus
GCCCTTTGGGCAGGGGGCTGGACTCGATGATCTCCCGAGGTCCCTTCCAGCCCTAATGTCTATGAAATCTATGAAATCTATGAAACTGAGCATGGGGCAACTTCCTGTAAGGGAGGGCTAGTGGGGCCCACAAAGACACCTGGGATGTTGTCATATAATGACCTAACTTGATTCACAAGCGGACCTGGTACTGAAGTTCAGAACCAGACTCACCTAGATCAATTCAGTCTGATACTACATCAGTCCAGGTCTATCTTAGACTGGGATCTGCCATTTTTAAACCAGTCTACGTGCTCTTAACTTTTATTTTGTTATAGGTATAGATCAGTTTCTGACCACCTAAACTGGAAAAAGTGTAATGTCTGTACCTGGCCTTGGGGTTAATCTGATCTATTGAAAATAAATTATAGAATAGAAAGGGAAGGCAATGTAGGTTATACATAGATATGTCTTAACAGCTTATCACTCAATTATAGAAAAATAACGACAAGCTATGTCTGATTTTGGTGGGTTATGAAAACAAGCAGATCATATCCCATTTTCAGTCAATTTTAGATTAATTCTTCTAAACCAAAACATGTATAACCTTTACATTTGTTATTCATTGCTTACTATGCTTCATCTAATTTGTATCCACAATCTAAATGAATTGGCCATTTCCCACCTTGTTTTCAAAAATAATTTATTTTTAGCTAAAGTCTTCCAGATACTAGGCACAAACCATGATGTGTGGAAAATAAAAGGGGAAAAACAAACAAACAAATAAACAAAATTCTTCTTCATAGAGAGAGTTCCTGTTTTTTTCTTAGCTGGATTTCCAATTAATTTAACTCTAATAAAATCAATAATGCTGATAGTCTAAAATAAACAAAAACGTTTGGTGAAATTTTTTTTTAATGGACCAACACCTATTTCACCTTTACATGCCTAAATGCTATACATGAGAACAAATGTAGCCATATAATTGCCTTTATTTTTAGCACTTACCAGTTTTTAGAATCTACTTCCCCCTTCCTAGTTATGCTTTCCCTACACCTCTCTTGTGAACTTACTCAGAATTCTCCACCATGCTGTATGGTAGAACTGCATTTCCCAAGCAAGCTCATAAATCATTTTAATTCCCAAAAATAGTTGAAAAATACACATGAAATGTTTGGAGTAGGGTAGATGTGGGGGTCTTGCAACCCTTATCCTGTGGTTAAGGGCACTTGTGCAGGGAGTGGGAGAGCTGGGTCACAGGCTCCCCTAGGGTGCCTGAACCTGCATCCTCCCACTTCCCAGCAAAGTCCTTTAACCACCAGGTGGGCTAGGCATGGCCCAGAAGGTTATTCAGCCTTCCTCTTGAAGCTGGCCCACTGTAAAGCCAACAAAGGAAGATATAGAGGACCAGATAAAGGAAAATAAGGCAGGGGGAGTTTGGCTTAGTGACATAGAAGGGAGAGGACCTGGGTTTCTGGCCACTGCAGAAGCTATGTTGTGGCCATTGATCCAATTAATATTACATGTGAAGTGTAGAAGAGTCATACTTTATAACTGCAGCAGTTATATGGCCACATCTGGGGAGTAGGTAAAACTTACGTGTAATAAAGGTGAAGGGATTTGGCCCTAATTCTCACCATGTCCTCAAACCCTTTCTCTTCTCAGGATTCTCTCACAAGATTGTCTCAGAACTTCTTTAATATCTGGCAACATAAAGGTCAAAGAGAGTATTATTATTTTAATCTGACTCTCATCTCTCTGTTTAGGCTACTGGATAGTTAAATAAATACACTAAAACAATCCATGCTTCTCTTTTTTATACTTTTTTGTCATCAATTACAAAGGTGTTACAAAACATTTTTCTGTTGTATTTGAGGATATTACCAGAAAACAATGAAAAGAGTCATTGATTAGGAAGTGTTTTGGATCAGGAACCTGGTGCACATGAAGAAAACGCTATTGCTAGATGCCATTTGATGTATATATACATCACTGAAATGGCTGTCCATATAGCAATACACCACTGAAGCATATTTTTCATTTCTACCTTCCCTCCCACACCTCATTGTCAACTCCTTTTTTAAAACAACATATAATATATGCAAAAAACAGAAGAAAGTGACTTAGAGCATGTCTATGTATAATGGGATATTGCACCTGTAGCTGCCCTAGTGCAAAACTCCAGTGCAGATAAGCTACACCAGTGCAAAACAGGACTTCCATAATGTGGCAAATGGCAATTTCAAACCAGGAGTCTACAAGCCTTGTATTATATTGATCTAGCATATCTAAAATGGGGCTCTGGCACCAGTATAGCTAAATCAATGTAGTTTTATTCTTACAACTGTTCTAATTATAGACAAACTTTAGATAAACCCAGCGGTGCCCAACCTTTTTGCCCCACAGGCCAGATGGGCAGTGCCTAGCCCAGTTTTGGGATGGGTCTGGCTAGTAGGATATGGGGCAGATATGGTAGGGGCCCAATCCAGCTGTGTGGGAGCGTGGCAGGGAATGACCCAACCCCAATTCAGCTGTGAGGGGGGAGTGGCTGTGGCCTGGCCCTGATCCACATAGCTAGAGGGACAAGGTCTGGCCTGCCCTAATCCAGCTTCATGGGAATTGAGAATTTGGCAGTGGTTGTGTGATGGCAGTATTGCTACTGCTCCCCACTGCCAAATTTCCCTACTTGTGGGGAGCTCCATGCCCCAGATGCCATGGTTCTGTGGGCTGGATGTGGTCCTCAGGCCTTGGATCAGTCCTGTGATGGCCAACATTTACCACTGGCCAAAGCAGGCACGACAGCATTGACTTCAGTGACTGCTGCTACTAGTTTTGGTGAATTTGTAATAGAGCCAATAACTGCGCTCAAAAATAGCACTAAATTAAATTAACTGTAAGTGGACAGTGATATTTATAGCTCAGTCTATGTTATTATTGCCTGATTGTTCCCAGTTTCGGTTTGTTTACAGTTTTTCACATATTGACTCCTTACTCGAGTTCTTTTAACATAGGTTTGAAATGTGAATATGTTTTATTTTTTCCCCAGTAAATATACAATACACACTTCAACAGTACTATTAACCAACTTTTTATGCCAATTAAACTTTGCTGCACTAACAATACCAATGAAACACATTAAGAGGTCATACTTTTTTGTGAAAAAACTGTAGCCAATAAACAAATTTAAAAAAACAATTCTAAGTGCTGCCACAAAATCCCTTTTGTTTAAACACATTATTCACAATAAATGTTTTCCATTTTTAAAAATGAAAGAATACTTCTTTTAAAATAGTAAATTAAACTGCATTTTAAAAATATGTATTGTGGTTCATTGGAAGTACACTGTATAGAAAAGAAAAAAAAGAGACATCACCTGTAAGAAAATGGAGACACTTTGCCATACACACCGACTCCTTCTTATGAAATATTGTAAGCAACTTATTAATGAACAAAAACATAGAGAAGCAGATGGACAAGTTAGTGAATATCATGGTACTGCACAGCTTTAATACTGACACACATTTACTTTTCAGTGGAAGAGATAAAACACATACCTGAAAGTAATTGGAATGGCTTTTATAAACTTCTAATGGTACCAATATATAAATAGTATTTAGTAAGTAAGGTGTTCCACCAAAGCTCAGCACAGCGGTCAAATAAATAATCCAAATAAATAATCTTTTTGTGATATAAAAACATCAAAAATCTTATACTTTTTTTACCTGTTAAATACGTTCATTTTAAACAATGATTTTAACTATATCCGTTAAACCAGCAGGAAAGTTACCAAGTTTTTTTGGTTAAATATATAAATGAATTCATACTCTTGCTTTGATTTCTTTTGGCTTGTAACCTGCTAAGTAACAATGTTGGCCTTAAGTAATTTTTTTTTTTATATTTGCTAGTGCTGAGTTAAAAACGATAACTGCAGTGTTTTATCTTATCATGGAGCAATTTAATGGAATGAAAAGCAACACATAAATTTAGCAGTATAATTTACTTGTCCTAGGATTTTTCCATCACTAAAAGTGTACTTAATACTGGTGAGCTCAAGGCAATATAAACAACAACATAGACTGGTTATACTTAAAAAGTGTATAAATGCAAACTTGTATTCATGATCAAATAGCTAACAGAAAAAAGCTGTAGAAAGAAATATTTAAATTAAGTATTGAATGAATGTGCTCTACATGTACATGTTTCTAATAGTTGACGTCCTAGTCACTGAGATTTCAGGGGTTTATGAATTTTAAACTAAGTCATGGAAACTAATGATGAGACAGGATGCTGTTATTAATGTCCACTTACAGAGTCTGGTTTATTCAAAAAGCGTATAAACATGCGTTATTTTCTCATTAATTTAAATCCAAGCATTAGAAATAGGTCCAAGATTTTCTTTGTTTGGATCCAATTTTTGAGAATTTATCAAACTGCAAGAAACATATTTACTACAAACTGCTGCTTTCTTTTCAAATGCTAATACTTTTTTACTATTGATTCAGTGGATTTCACTTCAGTTATTGAGGACTTCAGTTACTGAAACACAAAGACTTGTTGAGACTGCATAAAAACAATTAATGTCATGAATTTCAGTGGTGCAGCTCTATCCTCTGTACTATACATGTATTGGAAAGATGAAATAAGCTATTTTGACATATTTCTTTTTTGGAAGCAGCCTGAATATATCTCAGTAATAAATTGCATCTTTAACTACTTGCTTGATATTCCTAGAGTTCATATTGTTGTTTTTCTTCTGGGAGATCTTGGCATTATTGGGTTGGAGAGATTAATTATGGTAATCCTTTTTCAAACTGCAATATAAAAACGCTTTAGTGAAACACCTTAATTCCTTGAATTTGTTGCAAGGGTCCCCCTCTCTTATTCAGTTGCATTTGGTGGGTAAAAACTGATATTAAGAGTTGAGAACCTTCTAATTCTATTCAGAGGTCCATCTCATGCTATACTCTTTTCTTCATATTCACTTTTGAAACTCGTATTTCCATCCTTTGACCCCTTTGTAAATAGTAAAAGCAACCATGTTGCTTTTTATTACACAATTTAATTCTGTCCCTGATGTCTTCACTAACATCAATTTTGCCTGTCATCTTCCTATTTCTACACCCCAATGGAAAACCATCTAACATACTCCATTACATCCAATGTTATCCAACAAAGTTCACAGCACATAAACGCTCTTCACACATTCAGTCTTTTTTTCTTCTTCATGTCACGAGGAGTAGAGTTTTGTGCTTATCACCAAATAAAATTGCAGTGCAAACTTTAAACATAAAAGTTACACAATTAAAAGTTAATATATGGCACCACAGCCTATTAATTCACATATAGTACAACAGACCAATTAAAACAGACAATAATATGAACATAGCTAAAAAGGTGAGCTTGCATAGCAATGCAACAAAAGAAATTATATACAGAGGGAAATCCTTTTCATCCTTCAGGGTGATTTTTTTCTTTCTTTTTTATATACTCCTGACAAGAAATAGTTTAAGGTGGATGGTGTATTAAAGAGAAGAACACAAGTAAAGTATCTGTGGGATATGTGTGGCTGTGTGTCTTTACATTGCATTTACAGTTCTTTTAATAGTACATAAATAAAGAAAATGTTCATTGCACTGTTTAGTGTCATCACTTCCATGAGTTCAGACCTGATGGTCCATCAGAGCAGCTTGGGATGTCTCTTCTTAACTACTCTATAGAAAGAGACAGAGAGAAAAAAGGTTGCAATATGTAAGAGGAAGTTAAATGTAAAATTACTGCAGCACACACAATAAACATGCCTAGTTATTTTGTTCAACTTTTTTTGGATAAGAAGTGTTTAACATTTAGCACTTATCAGTTGTCATCTTCGCGGTATAACATTTCACTGCATGTAGTGGGGAGAGGTGAGTGTGTGAGAGAGAGGCAGAGAACTATTATGTCTTTCTCACCATACAGTGTGGTAACTTGGTTAATATTAGCAGCATCTACACGAGATGTTTTCCGCATTCCCTAATTAGCCTGGCAGTAAAGTGTCTCCATCTACATGTGCAGAGATATTAGGCAGGAGTAAATTAATTAACCCTGCTGTAGCTTAGTAGTACTGTGTCTGAGACAAGTACTATCTTACGGTGGAGTTTTTTATGCAGTCACAATGTGTAAATGCTGACAGGGCTGGCTGGAACATGAGAGTACAACCAAGTGGGGGTTGTCCGCCAGCTAGCCCCACACTATAGTACCATCATGCCCCGGTCAGCCACTATACACCACAATGAGCCAGGCAGAGCAACCCCAAGTTGGCGGGCTAACTCCTGGGGCTCCCTTCCAGCCAGGGCTTCACCACCCTGGCTCAGTGCTGCAGTCTCAGGGGCACATGTAAATGCTGTGCCCAGGAGCAATAAACTCTGGCATGAACCATGTACTTCCATGTGCAGATACATCCACTAAAAATCTGTTTTGCCTCTTAGAGTGATATGCAAGTGCTGTCACTGTACAAGGTAAGGGGTTGTTAGTACTTGGCTAACAAAAGGCCTGTTCTAACGCCCAGTGGATTCAGTTTCCATTTACACTATCATTGCAGACTTACAGATATATTAAATAAATGGCCCTAGCATACATCACAGCATTGCATCTATTAAAATCACTTTGTAGGGCTCAGTCTCACCCAAGTCTACTGCCAAAGAGAGACAAATTTAAACCACTTGGCCTCATCATAGGAAAGAGACATTTCAGAAGTGACAGCAATCTGGGTCAGAATCATATCTGACTGTCAGAATGAGCCTCCTCCTCTCTAGAGGTCAATCCTGTATCACTGAAACTATTAATGAGGTTTTTGTGTCTCTTTTGACAGTCTGAATTGTAACTACAAAGGCACTTACATAATTCACCAGTAAACTGTCCTTGACTGTTTGATCCCACATAGCCTACATCTAGAAGGTCACTGGCATTGCGTTGGTGACCTCCTCGCAAGACTTCACCTTTTCTAGGTCCAGTTGATCCTTTAGAAGATGCAGTTCCTGAAGAACTGTGACCACCTGGGGATGGGAAGCTGGGCTTACTATATGGCACCAGTGCCTCCTCTAGAAGAAAAGAAAACAGAAACAAAGTGAAAATATAACTTCTCTATGAAGTACATCATCCAGATGAGAACAAAAAGCCATTAAAGATTGCATGTAAAAGGAGATTTGTTTTCTTTTCTTTTGCTGTATGATATGGCAGCAGTACCTAAAATACCTTCATGTTCATTTTTTGCTGCTTCCACAACAATGAAAACAGCATGAATTTAATCTTGTTTTCATGTACACTCATAAATTTGTTTGTATTAATTATAAACATCTAGATTCATTATGAAAAAAGAGATGATGAATCATAGATTGCTTAATAAAAATAGACATGCACATGCAATACAATTTCCAGAATAATGCAGCTATGATTAGATTTTTGCTTTAAGCTTGGAGAAACGTGCTTTTTCCCCCTTTTCTTTGGTTTAAATTATGGTTACATTACCTCAATCAATTTAGATAAAGAACTACAGTATCAGCTAATTTAATTAGCTTCTTTCAGTTCAGTAATTTCCAAGGATGTAAAAGTATATTGGCGATTATTTTACTGGTTGTAAATTCCAGTGGAAAACTGTATTGTACAAGTAATTTTAATGTTTGGAATATTTGGGATGTATACATTTTTTTCTTTTTCTTCTTGGTGCTCTACACTGGACACAGGTTTAGTTTTCTGTCTATACCTCCTTTCAAGAAAACCTTTGACATGAGGCTGCTAAAGGGAGGAGGACCATACCTAGAAGCGGTGTCCTCCAGCACACTGCTGTTTTTCATCAGAAACTGAAAGCAAAAGAACGGAGTCCACATGGGACTTTAGGTGGGCTAATTAACACTTATGAATGACAGCCTGACTGTAGCACTTCATATTAGGACACAGCCTAGACAGAGTAGCTTGATTTTGGACACTATGTTTAGGACATCACTGCAATGGATAGTAAGTTTACTATGAATACACAAGCAAGGACTAACACCTGGTGCTAACAGGTTCACACCCCTGTTTTTTTCCCACAATATCTAGCAAAACAAGGCCTCAGATATGATTGGGGTTTGGGTACTGCTATAACTATAACAATGGAAGCAACAAAGAGTAGGATTGGTCTGGCACATAAACTATAGAAGCAAGCCATTTATTCTGTAGAACCGGTTTGTTTTCTTGTACACACGGTGCTCAAGCCATCTTCAGGAAGGAACCTTGTCAGTTTGTAAAACCTAGGTTCAGCAAAGAACTTAAGTATAAAGCTAACGTTAAGCATGAGAGTAATCCTCATTGAAGTAAATGGGACTACTCACATGCTTATTTGTACTTGCTGAAGTACTTTACTGGATCAGAATCTAAGTTGGGTTTCTCTTTCTCTTCTTCCCATTACTAAACGATGTTACTGAGTGAGACATGACTCCTTCAATACAGGGTAAAGAAAGATGAGGATATTTGGAAAAGGGAAAGGAAGATGAGAGGAATCTTAAAACTCACAGAGTAGGACACTAGCTCTTCAGGGAATAAGGACTGATATCAATTTTGTGTACTATGACTGTACTGTCCTTGGTAAAATGTAAGCAAACTCTTAAAAGATATAAGAAAATAGCATCTGTCAAAGACCTTCACATTTTATTAAAAGTTTTTAACCAGCAAGCTCTAACAAGAAACCCAGATGGCAACCCTCTGACTAAAGACTGCCTGAAATATGGTACAATGTGCAAAGAAAACAATAAAAGCAAATAATGTAAATCAGTTTAGCAGAGAGCTGGCTGCATGTTTTGGGAATGAAAAGTTGCTAGTTGCACAGAAGAGTTTGAGTGTGAAATATATTGAAAACTTATTTTTTGGGGGGGAAGGTTTCTATTTTTTCTAAGGGTAAGGGTATAATGGGTATAGTGAAATATTTAAAAAGATCCTATTATAAATCATATCTCTGTTAATAATTTAACTGAATGTATGCTGGTGTGAGACATGTATGTAATACATAAATTAAATCATTACATTAAATCACAGATGTAACAAAGGCTTCTAATATTCTGTCTAAATCCCCTAGTCAGTTCTGAAGTTCTTCAACTATGCTTATTGAGTGTCATTTTTTTCCCAGCACTGTGATCCTCAAGAGGTCCACTGACTATGTTTTTCCCTTTGCAGGACTGAGCTTTCATTTGCTACATTTCTTGCACTTATACAACAGGAAAAGCCTTTATATAGTCCACTTCAGTTGAGCAACTAATGACTTCATGATTATCAAACCTGGTGTTACATTGTGCTGATCAATGAGGTAACTCAACATACAACATTTAGGGTTGAAGCTGCTAGTTGGAACACCTTAGAGGTGAACAAAAGTAATCAGCAAAGACACTTTCTAGAATTAGGCTATGGGTGCTCATTTAAAAACTACAAGGACTTGAGGAGCAAGAGTGCACAACTAAAACCTTCCGGTTACATGTCATGGGCTGAGGAGGGAGAGAAGAACTGAGGCAGTAAACAGAAGACTGCAGCGTTGGTGCCACTGTGAAGGCTTCAGCTTCTATGACCACAGCCTGCTCTTCGAGAGAGAGGCAGTGGTCTGTCGGGAAGAGATGCCCTCCACCTTACTCCACTGGGGAAAAAGCTCTTCTCAGCCAGAACGGCTGACCTGCTCAACCAGGCTTTAAACTAAGCTTGCCAGGAAATGGGCAGATAACCACCAGAGCAAGCTCACCAAGCATCAGCTGCAAAATCAGCAGGTTAGGATGCTCAAGGGAACCCACTCCTACTCTAGTCCAGGAACAGAGCTTTTCCATGAGTACAAGGAAGCCTAGGGCCTCCAACGACATACTAGCCTGTACACTAATGCTAGGAGTTTGGGGAATAAACAGGAGGAACTGCTAAACAAAAATGACAATGATCTCATAGGGATAACAGAGACCTGGCGGGACTCCTCTTATGACCAAACTATGGGTATAAATGGTTATACCCTGTACAGGAGAGATTGTGCTGAAAAAAAGGGCAGTGGTGTAGCTCTCTATGTAAAGGAGAACTACATGTCCCTACAGGCTGAGATTGGCATGCAAGGAGGATGGCTGGAGACCCTTTGGGTTAGAATATGAGGGGAATGTAGTGAAGGGGATACAATGGTAGGAATCTACTACAGACTTCTAACTCAGGAACAAGAGCTTGGTCAAGAATTTGTCAGGGACTGGCCAAAGCCGCACACTCTCCGTGCATGGTTGCCATGGAAGACTTCAACTACCCGGACATATCATGGGAAGAGCACTCGGCCAAATCCAATCAGTCTCAAAGCTTCCCTATATGCATGGATGAGCTCTACCTGTCTCAAGAAGTTTATGGGCCAACAAGAGGTAAGCCACTGCTGGACCTGGTGCTGGCCAAAGAGCATGCTCTTCTCAGTGACCTAAGAATCAGAAAGAACTTGGGTGACAGTGACCATGAGTTGACCACTTTCACTATCCATCACAAAGCTGGCAAGTCAGCCAGCAATGCAGTAGTCCTTGACTTTAGGAAAGCTGTTTTCATAAGTTCAGGAGGCTTGTTGTTAAGGCCTTGAGAGGCCAATCTGCTTAATGATTACTTTGCGTCGGTTTTTCACCAGCCCAAAGGGACCACCTTGCCTTACATGATGCGGGACGACCAAGGTGAGAGCCAATGTGGTGCCCATCTTCAAGGAAGGGAGGAAAGAACACCCAGGAAACTACAAGACAATCAGTTTGACCTCAATCCCTGGGAAGATTTTGGAAAAAGTTATCAAAGAAACCATTCTTGACAGGCTAACAGAAGGCAACATTCTGAGGGATAGACAAAACAGGTTTGTTGCGGGTAGGTCTTACCTGACCAACCTCATTTCCTTCTATGACCAGGAGACGTATCACTTGGATAAAAGAGAAGAGGTTGATATAATATATTTGGATTTTTAAAAAAGCCTTTGACCTTGTGTCCCATGATGTCCTCATGGAAAAATTGGGCAACTGCAGCCTTGACTACTCCACAGTCTGATGGCTGGGGAACTGGCTTCGAGGTCAGACCCAGAGAGTGGTAGTTGATGGAATGAAATCCACATGGCACTCTGTGACTAGCAGTGTCCCTCAAGGCTCTGTTTTCAGTCCTGTACTCTTTAATGTCTTCATAAACAACCTGGACACTGGTGTCAGAAGCAGATTGGCTAAGTTTGCTGACAACACCAAACTTTGGGGAAGAGGGTCCACACTTGAAGACAGGCTGGTGATCCAGGCCAACCTTGAAAAGGCTGACAAAGTGGGCAGATGAAAACCTGATGGCATTCAATATGGAGGGTGATCCACTTTGGGTAAAAAAAGGGTCCATCACATTTATAGGCTCAGCAATGCTACACTCACTAGTACCATGATCAAAAGAGACTTGGGGGTCATGATTGACCACAAGATGAACATGAACCATCAATGTGATACTGCAGCAGGCAAAGTGTACAAACCTCTGGCTTGCATCTACTGATGCATCTCAAGCAAGACCCAGGATGTCATCCTCCTCCTGTACTCAGCCTTGGTGAGGCTGCAGCTGAAGTACTTTTTTTTTTTTTGGGGGGGGTTGTATTTATTGCACCACTCCTGGAAGCACTGTAATACCAGGCTGATGCATGGAGAGGATGGAGCAAGCTCCAGTTCCACCTCCCAACACCAAAAATCCATTCAACACAGACCTCCTATGGAGGACATAGGTAAGAACAGGAACTACACATGATCTTAGCCTAAAAAAGGCCAAGAGTACTGCATCAAATTCTGGGCTCCACAATTTAGGAAGGATGTGGAGAAGACTGCAAGAGTTAAGAGGAGAGCCACATGCATGATCATGCCTTATGAAGAGAGGCTGCCAGCTATGGGACTCTTCTGGAGAAGCACAGGCTCAGGGGTGACTTGGTGGCAGCCTATAAGTACATAAGGGGTGTGTATCAGGATCTGGGGAAACACATGTTCACCAGAGCACCCCAAGGGATGACAAGATTCAATGATCACAAACTCTTGCAAGATCAGTTTAGGCTGGACATAAGGAAATACTTCTTTACTGTCTGAGCCCACAAAGCCTGGAACAGACTCCTCCCAGAAATGATGCAAGCACCTACTCTGGACACTTTTAAGAAACATTTGGATGCTTATCTTGCTGGGATCCTTTGACCCTAGCTGACTTCCTGCCCCTTGGGCAGGGGGCTAGATCCAATGATCTTACAAAGTCCCTTTCAGCCCTAATGCCTATGAATCTATGAGTTCATACTCTTGGAGGGGAGGGGGGGACTAGATCATTGGTTGGGTCCTACAACAGTTGAGGTTACTATAGCAGCTAGTCAAGGACTAAAAGATTCATTGGCTTATGTGAATGTAATTTACTGAAAAAATAATATGACAAATAATCAAAATTGTTCACGCTATAAGTCATTCAATATTATGGAGAGTAACATAAAATAATGCATCCTTCAGAAAGTACTCAGCCACAATTGCTGTTTTATATGTACAGTAGCCAAATTGTGTTAATTTTTTTACTAGTAAAGTGTGCACAGTCTTTGTTCTGAAAGCTGTGATTGATCAAACACGTTTGCATATGCACAACTTGGAGCACTCTCACAGTTTTCTTTCGTGAGCCAAATCAATGGAACTATTTAGGAGAGTAAAATTATTGACATGTGTAAGTGCTTGGATAACTGGGATCTAAAATGTAGATATGAGGCACTGACTAAAAACAACACACTAGAGAATAAAAAGGAAACGAGGACTTAAAGAATTACGAGGGTACTAGGATTCTTGATCCTTTCTACTATGAATATATTATTCCATATAAGATTTCTATTGTAATAGAATGGAATCCATTGACCCCTTTAACCTTCAATCTAAAAATGCTTTCAAAATATTAACACTTAGTATCAGTGAACATGTTTAGAATGATGTCAATTAAATTGAGCAATTGTTCTTTTCAGAAAGAAGCCAATTAAAATGACTTCTTTGGAAATATTTTAGAAATGCAACTGCTATCTGATGACCCAGTAAACTTGATCATGAGTAAAAGAAACAGTTCAGGATAGATTTTAAAGGGGGAAAAAGGTAAAGATGTCCATTCATAATTATTACTATTAAAATCATGCATAAGTATTCCGTATTAAAATTAGCAGAGGAAGAATATGGAGATGAAAAGCTGAAAAGCAAGAAGTTGGAGTGGAGAAGAAATATATACATAGTGGGTGCATCTATACATATACTTTACTGTGGAGCAGACTAATTAGCTCCACAGTAAAGCACTGCTGTCTACACATGTGCTGGTATTAGGGAAACAGTAAACGAATTAACTCCACCATAGAATAGTAATGCTGGGGACAGTACTATCTTATGGAGGAGTAATTACCTGCAGTGAAATTTACATGAAGCCACTGACTATGGGTGTAAATTGCACCTGGTCAGCCCAGCCAGTGAGGGGCCAGACTCCTACCTGCTGCCTAGCCACACAGCTCTGCAGGTTCTGCACCCTCATGCCCCAACCAGCCCCTCCACCACCTGATATCACCACCCAAACCATAGGGCTAAGCCCTGTGCCCCCTGCAAGCCCAGGCCTGCTGTGCCCCAGCTCAAATTGTTGCTGTCCCGGGCGTATGTGTAGACATTGCACGCAGGAGCAGTTTACTCTGGCTCCAACTGCTCTGGAGTTTATTGATTTGCATTAATTACTCATGTAGATGCACCCAGTAGGCACTTGCAAACCACTATAATCCACTGCAGAGAGGTTTTGAGGTCAGTTCACTATATCCTTCCCACCAAAGAGAAGAACAGTAACACCTCCTAAACTATATAACAAGGGAAACCTTGAACTTCTTACATGCCTTGGACCTCCTCAGTTTCAAAGGGCAAACAGTTGTTTTCAAAGGACAAGCAGATATTGTGACAAGTCATGCCTGTGTTTGCTCTGGAACTGAAATAACCTGGATTGGTGTATACACACCTTGCACCTTGTGCAAATCAGAGTTTAGCATGAAGCTGACTGGGCTGGTTTGTTTGTTTGGGTTTTTTTTGATTCAACGACGGACTCTCAGTTTTAAAGGACAAGCAATGCATAATCATTCCATCCCTCAGAAAGAGACCTGCACCATTGGTCACTTTGGGCAGCAGAAGATGAGGGAGGAATTTGGATCAGACTTCCGGGCTGCAATGAGAATTCTATTGCTGCAGTGTTCCTGTGGTACTGATTAGTTGCTATCCTCTTCTGTCCCTCTGGTTTCAACTACTAAGAGACGAAACCCTAAGGTCCATAGCAATTATAACTTTGAACACAGGAGTTAAACATAAATATATTTTGTTGTATATGTTGAAGAAATTGAAGTATCTCTTTTGTTACTCTTAAGGTCATTATTGGACTATGCATTGTAACTTTAATATATTGTTATTGTTTGAAGCCAATATATGTATGATGAAGGAAGCAGGATATTCATTTAAGTTACCTTTCACTTGAAGGGAAGGTACTTCCCTTCACATGATGGTACTAATGAAGGAATCACAGGAGCAATATTATGTTCTGAAATAAGTTAACAGTATTTACTGTATCAACTGTAAGTAGACATTAAGATAATTTTTCTTTTGTCAAGAATTCAGCAGAACAATTTTTTCTTCCTGAGGCTGAGATAAAAGGGAATATATATAGGCTTGGAATGGCTGTTGCATTTGTCCCAGGACAAGCCGTGCCTTTGTTTGTCCCACAACAGAAATATCCTGGATTGGTGTGTACATACATTGTCCTTCTAATCAGAGTTTAGCAAACAGCTGACTGCACTGTTATTTTTCTGTCATTGATTCAATGTTGCAATCCTAGAATTACTGTTCAGATGCACTTTGGGATGTCCCAGCATAAACTGTCAGGACTTCTTATACCATGAACCTTTCAAAGATATATCCTGGAAAAAAGCCTGTGGACTTCTGGACAACTGTACTTTGTCCTGGGATAAAATGATTTATTTTGGGACACGTGACATCTGTTTATAGCCACTGGTACCATATTCATAAATCTATTATCCAGGAACAGGTGCCTCCTGTACCTCATTGTTTTAACAGACATTAGGTGAGTGTGTAAAATATCTAAGAGAATCACTGCTTGAATAATTATTATTATTTGTGCAAGTTTATTGCATGCACAAATATACAACATAACCCTAGAAAAGCATGGTGTATGCTTTGACTGTTTTCAGTTCCTCATTTAATTGTCTCCTTGTTTGTTTTATTTAACCAGCAGTGAGCTAAGTATGAGAAGTGGGTTAAAGAAAATAGTTAACGTATATGAAATGGTTGACAGAGGAAATTGTGAATGTTGTTCAACTATATCTGCAGTCCAATCTTACTTCCTTTACACATTTAAACAAGCCTGAAATAAATGTAAAAACCAAGATTAGTACTTAAAAAAGGTAAGTTGCTGATTAAAACTGGAAGACTGAAGTGCTGCCATGCTAAGCTTAACTGATGAAGATTGCTTTGTCATACCTTCAGATAAAGAGAAAATGATACTACAAATATAGCTGGAAAGACTGATGGAATGTCTGAAGTTAAGAAGGGGCAGCCTACTGCAGGCATACAAAACCAGCTAGCTTCAGTTTAGGTGCTGGTTGAAAACACTGGGAAATATGACCCTCCAAGTACAATTAAATATATCGTATCAGGAAATACTTAGAAATCTTTTCCTCTTTTCTTGCCAGCCAAGAACAGCGTTCTGCTTCTATTTTCCTTCTGCAACATTTGGCAACAGTATTAATTCCCAAAGCCATGTAAAGAATGCACTGATTTATGCTTTAATGCAATCTCAACGTTGCAGGAGGGAACGCAGAACCTTGAACTTGGATCAAAGTAGATTAGCAGGCTTTCATTCCACTTGTGGATGTTTCATTCTTCTACTATGAGCCTTGAAAATGCTAAAGTCTCTGGTTTATCTCACATTCTTGTGAGTTATAAATGCTCAGTGGAAATGTTTCAAAAAGCTGTCTCTGTTTTTGATTGGTGCAGCACACACACCTGATCCAAACGCTTGTTTGTGTTGGGCTTTCCTTAAATCTTCTTGACGTTCTGTGGAGCTTATCCATTCCTGGGTTTGTCGCTGCCATTCTAATGATGTTCTAGCTTGACGATCCAATGAGCTCTTTGCTTCATCTATGTTGGATGTATGCTGCCTCTCAAGAGAACTTCCTTTTCTCTCTGCCGAACCTCCACGTTGGCCAGGGCCTATCTGCTGCCTTAAACCCTGACCAGGGGGCGGGTCTGGTGGTGGTGGAAGATCTAAAAAACGTGAATAAGATTTAGAACAAACTAATATTTAACTGAAATGAAAGATCTGTTTGAAGTTGCAGGAAAAAAAAATCTCCCTTAAAAATTGTATGGGTCCCTTGGGAAGCTTTTTTTTTTTTTTACTTTTTAAAGAAAATGCATATGCATATTAGTCTGAAGGATGTTTTTATTTGTCAGGGTATCCTCATTTCAATTGAGTTGGGACCTGCTTCCTCACTCCAAGCATTTACTTTCATTTTTGGCATTTGGAGTTTGAATAAATTCAAAATTTGCAAGTACAACTTTCTCAAAGTTGACCTAATTTCTAATTTTGAAAAATATCAAATTAATTTAAATGTGTTTACCATTAAAACAATAACAATACCCATGTCAAAATACATATTTTAAATGAATCCAGCTAATGATGGCAAATATTTTTGCATGATAGTTTCAAAATTCAATGAAAATTTGTAATTGTTAAAATTTTTGAATAACTGTATATTTCAAGTCCTTATAAAATAGCCAACTGATTACTGAAATAGCCAATTTTGTGACATAAACATCAGATTTATATCCAAGCCACTAAGGTACTACTATTTAAAACAAGGTTTCAAATTAGGCTTTCAATGAAAAAGTGTGGTTTTTTTACTATACAGAAAGCTAGGACAGTGACAAAGCCTGGCGATGCGGACAATATGATTAAAAATTAAAATAGCCTAATAATAGATTAGGGTTTCTATTTAATCCAAGATCATTTTGAGAATGATAAAAAGAAAATGGAAGCGCCACAGACATTCACCTAAGAAGTTTTTCCATGCTGCTTACCTGTAGTGCATATACATCAACCTGTAGTTTATAAGTATGTACTATATTATGGTCAATTTTATGGCTATTTTTTTAGCATGCTGGGATAGGTCCTTAGCTGTAAGTCAGTATCTCTGTTGACTTAACACCTGGTGAGGCTCTATCCCTTTGTTTTTTATCCTTGGTACATTACAGCAATGTAAAGACTTCTCATGAAACTTGAAAAGTTGTGACAAATAGTACAGATGTGTCATGATGTCTTGGGTTGTAACTACAATGAGACCAAAAACGAGGAAGAGTTGCATCTTCTAGTGCCACTGTACTTTTGCTTTTGAATGGGGTGCTAAATATTCCACTTTGGAATATCTATTTTCTACCTAGCATGAGTTTATAATCTGTCAGCAGGTTTGGTATGCACTTTATGCTCAGTACCAATTTATTTGAGACTTTTTTAGTTATGAATATAGCTGTGACCTTTCATGCCAATGAATGTGTTTGAGTTATGGTAGGTAGAAGAGGGAGGGTATGAGAGTCTGCCAATGTTGAAATTGTTTTATGATGTTGGCTTCAAAAATGTTTTTTCTTATAATTGATGTTATTGCAATCATAGCTGGTTAGCTTACAGAACCACAAATTGGCATTTGCTTGTGCAATTGGAAGTCAGATTACTAAACTTGTAATGTATAGCCTCTGTTTGGACATCCATTGAATCCAGCAAAAGCAGCCATTATATAATGTTGGATAACGACATTCTACAAATTAGGACTATTACAGTTTAAAATGAACAAGTGTGAAAAAAATAATATGGCGGAACCTAAATGAGTGGCAGACAGTAAAACAGAAATAAAAACACCAAACATTAAATTTAAACACTATTTCAGTATTATTACTTCACAGGCTACAGAGACTTTCATTTGGAAATCCCAGTGCAGATTGAGAGCTCTCAGTAACCATACACTGGTGAGGAAAAAAGAGACGGGAACAGGAGATCTGTATTTGTCCAGTTACAACTCCTGGTTCTGGAAGGAATTTCCTCGGTGAGTTCCGGCAAGAAATTTAACCTAGGTTTCCTTCTTTATCCATCTCTAAAATAGGAATACTTGTTACATGATGCCCAGCAGGGATGTGGAAACTCACATGTATAAAGCATTTTGATATGATCAGATGATTTTAAGTGAAATGTGGTATTATTTTTCATAAGGCTTTGCACACGTCTGGAAGTATTACATGTAAATGCTTCCATTGCACAGTGTTGACCGCTTGCACCCTAACCCAGGATGAACTATGTCTGGGTTCAACTGTAAGGATTTATGCTCCCACCAACCAAACATTCTCTGATCAAGCTATCTAATTATTTGATGTCTGGCAAGGTCCCTTCAAAACACCCCATTTCTGCTTAAGCAACTTGTATGCTCTGCACCAGTAATCACTCCCTGCCTTAGTTATAGTTACCAGACACAAACTGCTGTCTCCCTGCACCTATACAAAGACCTTTCTGCATCTGGGGCCATAATAAATCTCTTCCCATATCAGAGAAGGCTGACCTGGACCCCACTCCCCCAACACTTCACAACATAAAAAACTGGTAGCCATAGATGCGTCCTTTAAAACATTATACATATATACACACACGCGCGCAAAGTAGGAATTTAAGTCATCAAAAAATTAGAGAGACTAGGATTTAAAGTCTCAGTTCCCTATGCCCAGGTCATTATCACTAGACGTTTTGCTATAGCATGTGCTGAGGGAAGCAAAATCATTCCCTAAGATCAACGGCTCCAGAAAAGTTGCAAACCAAAAAGGATAGTGATTTCCCTGGAGACGCCCTGATGCATAACTGCATTACCAAGTACTTTGGTTTTTCTATCTAAACATAGATGACTTGTAAGAGTTGATAGCAGGGAGGCACAATTTAAAGGTTCTGGTTAAAATGGGGAGTGGAGGCACGGACCCCCTTTGGATCTCTCTGTCTCTCTCCCTCTCGCAGCGGTACCACATCCCAACAGAAGCAGCAGTTGGGACAGGTTGAGGCACTGAGAGCTGTGCTCTGCTGCTGGTGCATGGGCAGCCTCTGGCCACAAGGGGAGCTGCAACAGGCTCTGCGTGCTGATACTGCGCTCCCTGCTGCCTCTGTCTGTGGGAGGAGCTGCAGCAGCAGCAGCAGCATAGCCACCTTTTGCAGAACCCCTAGACGTGTTCAACAGAGCCCCCCCCAAAATCTGGGGGAGGGTGGGGGGTGTCTCTGTCTGCTCTCCCCCACCCCACAATGCACCACCTATGCATCCAAATAGGATTTCTCTGTCAAATGTCAGGTACAACATTTATCCTGGATGTCCAGACCTGGCTAGTAGCTGACTGTTTTGGTGTGATGCCAGGCAAGACACCATGAATACTGTCTGATAACAAGATTAACGTAGGGAAAAACTGCAAGGTGATTTATAATTGAAAAGTGGGGGCAATGGCAGCCTTCTTTACTGGTTTTACAGTTGAGGGACTGGGAATTCAGATGCTCCAGGAAAGCATAACCCCTGAGAAGAGACTATGAGTTTTAGTTTGGGATTAGTTGAGCCACCATTAAGAGCGCAGAGTGCTAGTTTGATTACAGGTCAAGTCACTGCAGGTACCACTCTCGCAGGTCCTTGCAGTCTCACAATACCCTGGACAAAAAATGGCCTATGGTAGAATGGTTAGCAGCAAACAGCCTCTTTTGCAGAAGCAAGTTATTCTTTGTTTCTCTTTGATTACTATTCCCTTTCATTTACTATGAAAGCAACCTGTGAGGCATTCCTTACAATCATTGTGAGTATCCCATACACTGTAACCTCAGCACAGGTGAACTGAAGCAAAGATTGGTTAATAACCAGGGATCCTGATTTTCTGTGCTAAAAAAATCCCCAATTTTTGTATTAAAAAAGTAACACAAAAACCACATTTATATATATTCCACTTGGTTCTGTAATATTATATATATATGTTGGCAGAGACAAGTGGGAGAGCCAATCATTTGGGTAATTAAAAAAGAAGGAACAAACACAATAGGAGTTTGCAAGTGAGAAGTGGGAGTTGGAGAGAAATAGATTAGAGCTCCCTCTCTGTGGGGCTGCCAGAGAATTGAAAAGAGAGAAAGTGCTCCTAAGGGGCTGAGGTGGGTAGAAAAATGGGCCGCATGACTAGTCTGCGAGACAGGAATGTTAGGCAACCCTGACATGACTTATTTTGAACATTTCTGTTGGCTAGCAAATGGCATGAATGAAGTAGAAAACAGGGTTGCCTTGAATTTTTTCTTGGGAATTTGTTCATCTGAATACAGCTACGACTATTTATCTGAGTTTTATAGCTTGTGTAAAATTACCCAAAAGTTATGCTTCTGATGAAAGATCATGTGAATTTCAGTCATTTCTGATAAGACCTGGATCAAGATTATAGGAAATCCAAGAGATGTTAGTTTAAAAAGACAGGGACCAAAGAAGTTTGTTTTAAATTTTGATCAATGGAGCAACCAAATTTTACATATCTCTTAATTCAACATTGCTCACTTGAGGATTTAGGGACTAAGGGATTTCAGATGCAAAACAAAAAGCCCACTCCAAAATATATTCTCTTAGCCAGGGGTAGCCAAGCTATATCATGCACAGGCATTTTCTGTGTGTGGTACATGGCAGACTGGGGAGGAGATAGTGGCAGACAGGACATGGAGTAGAAAACAGAACAGCAGATTAGAAAAGCAGCACAGACCATGAAGATGAAAGCAAACAGCAAATTATGCAGAGAGCCCACAGCAGGGAGCAGAAAGCAGAGTAGCTGATCAGGCAGGGGAAGAAGATTGTAGGGAAGGTGTAAAGCTAATCTGCAGGATGTCTGATAAAAAGGTTGGCCCCACTGCTTTAAGGAACACTACATTGTTTTTTCAACTCGTGCACTGTACATGTTGCAGCACATCAGCACAGACCTGATTTTAACCCACAGAACTTACCGTCTGTCATTCCTTCCCTACGGTGTGGCAATGGGGGTTGGTCCAATCTGCCTCCCTTGTGTTTTTTAGTAGGCCTAGGTCTCTGACTCTGATTCACAGCTGCACTTGTGTTGCTATCAGTAGAAAATGGACTGCTTGGCCGAGGTCTCTGAGAAGAAGGATATGCCTTGCCTAAAAAAAAACATATGGGAAACATTATTGCAGTGAACTGGGCTGTCCTTTTAGATGTCTACCCATTCTCCACTGAATATTTTTTAGTTCTCAGGGGCAACTTGAATGAAAAGCAGGATTCTTGTTAAGGTCCCCAGTGATGACTATTGCTTTTAGGTACACCCTGTACACAAAGTGGAAAACTCAGCATTATGTGGTCTTTTATTGTTTTAATTCAATCTGTTCTATCCATTATAATAAGTGTGTTCTATAATGCCTACATACTTTATATGCTGAATAGATGTGTTTGAACAACTACCTATTCTTACAGAGGGGAAAACAGTTTTACACCCATGTCAAATTTGTTCTCCATAGACACCCTCTCTGATTACACAAGGATACATACACACAAGGCCAGATTCTCATCTTAAGTTATACCAGTGAACTAAGTCTATAGAGTAATGTCAATGATAATATAATTTATTTTACAAAATACATATTAAAGTAGGCCTGTATAACTAGTGGCCTCCCAAAATAAAAGCACAGGTACATTTCTTTTGCAATAATCTCCCCTTATTTTATTGTATATGATGAAAGTATAGGTGTCTATTGAAACCAATTACAAATGCACTTTGGGTTGATTTAGTATTCAAAACTGACGGCCAAACTGGTTGGTATAATTCCTTTACAATAGATATTTTTTCATCCTTGATGCTATTCTAATGGGGCAGCATTCAGCAGTATTGGAGCAGGATTCACATGAGCACCGTTCATCATTTCTTTTTAAATACACATATTTATTGGGTTCAGGTCTTCCAGGTATCTGAATACATGATTTTCTTATTTTTTAATCAGGCTGGAAGAGAATTTTATAATGTATTTTCCCAATACATTTCTTTTTTGTTTAATTTCTTTTACATCTGTCACATTTAAACAGGCTTTATTTTGAACTTGTTTTAATGTTACCCAGTGTTGAAAGTTTTCAGGCAATCAGATACGCTGATCTTGCTGAGCAGATACACTGCTCATTGGAGACCCATTGGTTTTGGACAAAATTTATGTAGGACTTCATGGCAGAGACAAAGTACTGTATGTACTTTGTGTTCCATTTAACCCCATGCTTTTTGGATGTTATTTCTGACCTGTGGTGTAATTTAGAGACGCCTTTGGGTTTCTCCAAACTATGTTGCCTAGTAAAAGTGTTTAAAGGACTAAAATACTGGCAGAAGACAGCCAGACTACAGCAATGCTCTGAACAATCTTCTTCTAATCTCACTTTAATCTACTCCCTGGTTTAGCAAGACTCGGGATCCATATTAATTTAGTTATGTTGTTTTTTATGATATTGGCAATTTCTTTCATGAAAGAACAGTGCAAAATTACAGTCCAAAATATTGCCCACAGTTTCTTAATTTTTAATCATGTATTCATACATGAGAGAATTGCTTTTTTTTTAGTATCTTATTTTCTCTATGGTTTCATACTGTCTCTAGATAGGAATACAATCATAAAAAGACAAGAATAAAATATTAAGGATTTAATTTGAAAATACTGTGGCTGAGATATTCAGAGATGACCCTGAAATTCCACCCTTTACTCACATTGTAAAGAAATATCTTATAAAAGCAAACTCCTACTAACATGTAAGCACAACTGAGTGAGTCTAGGATGAAGTTCCATATTTCACTGAATGTTAGTGATTTCATAAGTTTGACTTTTAATTCATAATGTCAGCTTCTGTGATTGTTTCATGTACCCATGGAAGTAAGAGGCTAATAACAATAGCACTGACATGAATCAGACATAGGGCAGACAGGTGACGGTGCAAGCTTCCCAACACAGCTCTTTCACTGCAAATCTTATCTGACCTGAGCTACCTTTGCTATTCTCATCTGGAGTCTCTCAAGCAAAAAACTGCTCAATTGTGCCAAATTCTTTGTGGTGGATTAAATGTGTTCATATAGAGCAAAGGGCATGTCCACCGAGCTCATCTTCATTTGCAATTGAATTTTCCTGTCATAGTGCGTTATAAAAGAAAAAGAAAAAACAAGTCATTGAACAGTATGGCAAGGAGCATGATGCCCTCTAAAAGTATAAGGCATCATATGATTGGGAACTGATGCTCCAGTGTCTTTCATTCCACATAGTCAGCTACATGCATGCAAAGTGAACGTAAGATGCTATCAACTGAGAAGTTTCCATTCACATCAGGGATAGCATTTTACATTCACTTTCTCCTTGAGGGAAAATGTCTATGCAGAATAGGCAAAGAATTAGGACCTGGAGACTCTCTCCCTAAACAGTGTCAGAAAGAATGCTGCGTCTTCTCAGCTGGAAAAACACCCTGTTACACTATGAAGGAGTGATTATGGTACAGCAACAAGATAATATTCATTTTAAAGACTGCATCAATATACTGTTTAATAGAACATGCTAGCCTAGGAGGATGTATTGTAGGAGGTATCACATCATCATTAGTCTACAACTAGGGGTCGTGTCCAGGCAAGTGCCACTGTGCAGTATATGGTGCCGCAAACTGCACATGGAGCTGTTCTCTGCGCTGCAAGGAAGCAGACCAAGGGTGGGGCTTTGACGCCAAGATATGCAGAAGTAAAAAAAAAACCTGCACAAAAAAAAGTGGAGTGGCACAACTGGGGGCAGCACATGCCACTCAATACTGGAGCCTGGCCAGGCAAAGCCACACCTTGGCCAGACTCCTAGTGGCAGGATCACCACTGGTGCACCCCCAGGATGCCTCCAGGATCCCAGATAAGGCTGCTGGGGCCAGTCCAGTGATGACTCCAGGCCTCCCTTACCGCACCTGGGGTAACCTGCCACATGCCAGAGAGCATGTGGTACGGGTGTTCCCCAGGGACAAATAGCGGCACAAGGTGTGTCACTGCTGGCTATCCCCGGAGAACCAAATTGGACACAACCTGGGAGTATTTCTTTTTCCTGTCAACTCAGACTCTTACGAAAAGAATAATAAATTATTGCCAGGGCAGTTATATGATGACAATGGGATATACTGACATATACTGAAAGTAATGCTTATCACAAGGATAATATGCCATTTTTAAAGTGCATAGAATCACTTGTCTTGCAGCATAACACTTACTCAAAACCTATTTGGGTGTTTTTCAAGCTAAGATGATACAACACTTGACAAAAGATACATCTTCCTTGCACAGATATACTGTGAAATATGACACATGTTAAAGTGTGTGCATGTGTGACAGGGGCAGAGCTTGCTTCTCTTAATAGGCCTAATCCAAAGGTCATTGAAGTCAATGGAAATCTTGGCAACAGCTTCACTAGGCTTGATTCAACCCGAGTAAGAGCACACAAATATTGGAAAGGGTTTAAAAGGTTGTTTTTCTTATACATGACTTTCTGCAGAGTTTTCTGAGGCAAAATAATCAGTTTTATTTGGCCAAGCGCTGCCTGCTTGGTGTAGCTGCATGTCTGCACATTAGCTTTTTTTTCCCAAAGCAAAACAACAATCAATGTTTCCCCAATAGAACAAAGAAATATGAGGAGTCGTCTTTTTCAAATAGTGAAATAACTCTTTTTAAAGAATGAGGAACTTAACTAAAAAGCCTGGGTAAAATTCTGGCCTCATGCAAGTCAGTGGCAAAACTCCCATTGGTGTAAACAAAGCTGGGATTTCACCATATGTCTTTGCAGGTGGCTTGGGCGGGTGCCACAACCCCTCTAGCTTTTAGTCAGGAAGCCATGAAGTCACTAAAGTTATTTTGCATATACACAAATTTTGCTAGCAGCCCCTGTGTTTCTGGGCAATTTTCCTAACTGCAAGTCATTTACTGACATGCATGATTTATATGAGAAGAATACTAAAAGTTCCAACATTATGGGACCACTGCAACACCTGTGTGGAGGAATGTGTAATGAATACCTAACAAAAAGAACAAATATCTGTAATTCTCATAGTTCTAATAGTCTGTTTTTGGATTTAAATAAATAGCAATGCTTATTTCGCTGTTTTGTTCAAAGTGAATCAATTCTCTCTTTATCCAAAACACTTTTTTTAACTTAAATTTTACTTTGTGCTCTTAGAAACAAACATGTGAAAAATGACACATAGGCTTGTAAATTATAAATTTATTCCTATTTACCACTTTATTGTAGAAGCATAATGTGGGTTGTTTAAAAAGCAAGAGTCATTTTGGACTGTTACATTTAACTTGTAGGTGCAGTTGATACATTTTCAATTAATATTCAGCAATCCAAATGTAATTAGGTATTGAATTAAGTGCCTGCAGAGGCACCTGATTAAGAGGGCTGTTAAATAGTTGCACTGTTAATGATAAACTTACACCACCTCACCCCACATTTAGAGTCTTCCCAGAAAATGTTTTTGCAAGTGAGAGGTGATAGAGAAGCAGTAATGGAGACAGCAGTGCTTTTCATCACGAGAAATATTATTGATTGTGAGAGATTTTGCAAAAACTAAATCATCAGAAATTGCATGGCAAAATTAGTAGTCTCTTCATTGCAATATAAAAGGGAACACATGTCAGTAAATCTATAGTGGAGGCAGAGTAAAGAGAAATAGCAGACTAAAGGTTGTAATTAAAAGCTTGTGCTATTCATTGCTCTGGATTGCCAAAATTAACACACAGTGTAAAGCTTTGATTAAACTATGCAGATAAAAAATCCATCCACCTTTTTCCATGCATGTTAGATAAATGTTGAGTGAGACAGGTTCACTGAAAAGTAGAAGTGGAAGAAAGGAAGAGAAGCCCTTCATGCAGAAAGCATCAACTTTTGAGTCTACAAACCTGTTCTTGTTAGGCTGGTTCCATCCAGCCTAAAACCAGCTTTATCTGCTGCTGCAACCAGTGCTTGTGCAAAACTGCCGCTGGTAAAGATGGAGTCATCTGAGGAGCTACCTACACTAGATCTATGACTAGAAAAGTTACGGTCCTCATCAGACGCAGAACCCCATCCATTTACCATTGAACCTAAAAACAAATGTAGGGGGCTAGTGAGTTGTAGACATTTCATATTTTAGCTGTTCATTTATAGCTCTAAGGCACATCAAGTCTCTCCTGTCTACTCAGAAAACATCTTTTAGGCCTAGCTGGAATCTCATTCATAGTTTGTCAAGCAGTTCAGTTGTTTGGACCACATAAACAAAACAGCACATACCTTTAAACATGTGAGAACTTTGTAATAGCCTCTATTGGAAGTTTATAGATTTATTCTGGATTTAAGGCAGCATAAAATTGATCTAGTTTTGATTCCACATGTTGTAAAGTAAGATATATGTGGGTATATATGTGTATTGATTGTTATATTGGACCTTAATTAAGTAAAGCATAAATGTGCTTATGTCTCACTGAATGTGCATAAAGTGAGAACACACATGCTTAAAAACTGACCTGAATAGGGATGGACTTATACACGGTTAGTTCTTTTTTCTGAATTGAAGCTTTTAAAGTAATAATGAAGTCTCTGTGTCAAAACTGTATCTGATTCCTTTTTTTCCCCCTCATGTCCTTGTGACAAGGTATTTAGCAAGTTTTCATAGCTTTGTTGGAATCTGACAGGCCATGCCATGAACACTTTGGCTATAGCATCAAACTTACAACCTCTGAAATGCTAACTATACACCCTAGTGCCCATGCCTCCCATGCCACCCCAGCTCCCACTTGCTACACTTAAATTCATTGTAATTCACTGAACAAATTAAAGAGTTTCTTTCTTAAAAGGTTAGAAATAGATCTGCAGGAAAAGAGAAAATACATTTTGAATTTAATAGAGTCACTCACTGATTCAAATGCTGGCTTCACGGTCTGGTTATGCATTATCAGTATTGTACAGGGGAAAATGTCTTCAGAGGCAGGTACCAAGTGAAAAATAACATGTCAAGTCTTTTCAGAGATACAGTAAAGAGTTAACTATTTACTAATGATTGGAGAATGCATCCTCTCTCTTGTTAGTCTGTCTCTAAGTTTAATATATGAAGTATGGCTTTTGACGTACAATGTACTGTATGCTATATCTTACATTTTCAAATGTTCTTTTTGTTTTTCAAAGGTGCTGAACACCTATTGCACACACGGACCTCAACTGAAGTTGTGAGCATTCGATACTTTTAAAAAATGGTGGCATACATCATCAGGGTGGATCCAGAGTGGGTGCAGTGGTACAGCTATGCTACTACCCCCATTCAGATTAGATCCAGCCCAGGAGCCTCTGGGGGACTTTTTAAAAATCCCCAGCACATGTAAGAATTCACCTCCTGCCCTCCATGCTCAGAAGCACATCTCATTCCCCCCAACTGCCACCTCTTTCCCCATGTTTTGGGGTGGAGAAAAGTTTCAAAGCAGCTCTAGGGTTGGGCTTAGCTAGGAACCATGACAGCAGGAGAGATGATGGGTAGGGGGCTCCCCCTTCTCATGTCTGCTCCCAGCCAAGGGTTT
>NW_017728906.1:21197207-21219278 GCF_001723895.1 Crocodylus porosus
GGGGGGACAGTGGCAGCATTTGGATTCCCTCTTCTCATGTCTGCTCCCAGGCAGAGGGAGGGTGAAAACCCCTGCCACTCCCTGCCCATCTCAGTTGGTACAGCTGTCAGTATTCCTAGCTCTTTCGCAGCCCAGCTCCTTTCGCCCTGGGACAGTGAGGAAAGCAGTAGCAGCAGATGAGGAGGGGAGGGAAGGAGAAAAGAAAGTAGATGTGCTTCTGAGTATGGAGGGGATTCTTATATCCTTTGGGGACTTTTAAAAAGTCCCCAGAGGCCACCATAGCAGCCATACTGTGGGATGGGGGAGGAGGCTGGGAGAAGGGGTGCATCCCACTCTGGCCAAATCCTGGACCCCCCCACCCTGTACAGCAGTACATATGTTGGTAAATAAACATGTGCATCAGCACAAAAGCTGATTTTCCAAGATATGCTTGTCTACATTTGGAGAGAGAAATCATGATTTTGGATTTACTCAACAGTTAGTGAAGATGAATTAGAAATGTGATTAAATACAGACGTGTATGTACAAACTGAGCAGCATAAACTGTTAAGACTTGTCTTGCAAACTCTTTTCCATTATGTATACAAGGTGTCATTTATTAAAGACTGACATCTAAAAGAAAGTAAACTTTAGATTAGGGATTTTTTATGACACCCAAATTGATAGGATACATGTGGGTGGTATTGTAGGCTATTAGAAGGTATCCTGCCAAAGCAAATGAACAAGTATAATGACTAAATACCAATTCAGTTAATAAGAAACCCTCCACCACAAGAAAGAGGGAGAAGAAAAGATTTCTGGGCCACTAACTTTTTGAAAAAAATGGGCTATTTTGTAGTGGTGCAGTAACCAAAGTCTTCTATTGTCAGCAAAGTGGCAGGCTGTAATAACACAGGTTCATGCACTCCTAAAATACAAGAAAAGCAAGTGAAGGGGTCTGTGGAGGTCTGACAGACAGAAAGCGTGTTAAATGCAACAGAGAGTGACAGAGTTTATTTCTGCTTGCCAGAAGAACACACAAAATTGTTATTTTTCCAATAGACTCTCTCTGACTCTGCCTGATGTAAAGAAGCCAAGGTAAGAACAAAGAACGGCTAAACAGAACCTCTTTTGAAAGGACAATTTCTGAACTAACAATCAAGGAGTCACAGAACATCATACAGAAATGAAAGCAAAAAGGCTTAGCAATCTGTATAATGAAACATGAAGAGATAGTATATATATAACTATATTAAGACAAAAGGAAAAAAATGCTATAGTTGAAGAAACTAAAATGAATACCTGAGACCCATATTCAGTAATTGCTAACTGAGACCTATATTCAATAAGATCTTTAAAAACATGCCTGACTTTAAAAGGCATGAGGAGAGCTCTATTAATATCATGGGAAGTTAGCCAAATTGTAAATGTGTGGGCACAGGCTTACGTTAAGCCAGGGGCAGGAATTACATTTGTAACACTGACACACTTGCAGCCCTAGAAAAAGTGAACGCGCAGACGTTTGAGCTGTTTGTAGTGCTACAAAAATAGTGAAAGAGCTACAAAACAGCAGCACTTTGAAAGAGAAATGTAATGGTTTTGTAGCGCTACATGTAACATCTTTACAGTTACATGTAGTGCTACAGGGGTTTGTAGGCCCCCCAGCATCTCACTCTCCACTTTCCCTTCCCTCCTCCAAGGGCAGGGTGGGGAAAAGGGAGGGAGAACAGCTGGCTCCTTGATAACCCTTCCAATGCGAGCTGTCAGTGAGTCCTGCTGGGACCCTGCTACTGCTGCTTAAAGAGTCCCAGAGAGAGGTGGATGCTGATCTGCAGAGCTGGGCAGAGCAGACTGTCATAGCCACTATGGCCATCAGAGTTGCCCCCTGGGAAATACCATCACCACTTGAAGAATCCTGGCTTTTGCAGGTCATTTTAAAGTGGTGGCAGCAGTTCCCACTGCCCTAACATCTGTGCAGTTGCTGAGCACAAAAGCAGGGGAGGCAAGGAGAGCAGTTCTCTTCATCCCTACCATCCACAGGCAGTAGGGGGCTTTAACATCCTGAATGGCAGGAGAGGGGGTAGGTTGTCAGTGATCAGGCTTCCCTAGGGATGGGGGACTCAAGAAGCAGGTCCCTACTGTCCCCTGGCTGGGAAGCTCACCTCTAAGGCCACCATGTAGCTTTCTAGTCAGGGGACTGGCATGTCTGTACACTTTATAAGGCTACACAGTGTTGACGCACTTGTAGCACCACAAATGAATGCCTGCCCAGCCTCAGTAAACTGGCCTTAAGATTTTAAGAATGTATGATATAATAAGAATAAAAGTGTGGTTGGGAAAATTAAAATACATTTACTATTTGTTTATATTATTGAATTTACCTGCTTACCAGTCATTTAGTCATTATATATTACACAATACAGAATTCATAAATACACATATAGGCAGCAAACATACCCACACAGTGGGTGTTTTATTGTAATTGTAATTGTTAATAGGCTATTACAATCAGAGCATCATAGAAAATTAGGATTGGAAGGAATGTCAGGTGGTCATCAACCCCATGCTCAGGGCAGGATCATCTCCAACTAGGTCATTCCAACCAGGGCTTTGTCAAGCTGGGCCTTAAAAACCTCCAAGGATGGAGAATCTACCACCTCTCTCAGTAACCTGTTCCAGTGCTCCACCACCCTTTGAGTGAGAAAGATTTTCCTACTATCCAACTTAAACTTCCCTTGCTGCAACTTGATACCGTTGCTCCTTGTTCTGTCATCTGTCACCAGTGACAACAGTCCAGCTCCATGATCTTTGGAACTACCCTTAAGATAGTTAAAGGCTGCTATGAAACCCCATCTCAGTTTCCTCTTCTGCAAACTAAATAAACCCAGTTCCCTCAGCCTCTAAGTCATGTGCCCCAGCCCCTAAATCATTTTCATTGCCCTCTGCTGGACTCTCCAACTTTTCCACATCCTTTCTATTCTCTGCTATATTGTTATTAACCTGGCTATTCATCAAAGACAGGCTCTTTAAGTGCTAGAGAGCCCTGGGCCCCAAAGTCTTGCACATAAGTACAGAACAAGAAATAGCACAGTCTGATTCTATATATTCTCTATATATACCATCTCAGTCATACGTCAGCTAGATCATGGAAACCATGTGAAGGCATGTAAGAGTAACTCAACCTCCTTGCTGGTTGCCAAATAATTCCAACAGTGGTGATCTTTTTGGTATTATGGCCTCTTAGGTTGAAGTTACACAGTACACTTGAACCATATTAAACCTGTGGAATAGTTGGCAGTGCTAAAGGTAGAATGTGCTGTGAGCAGTTGCAAGTTAAGGGGTAATACCATTTCTTGTCTGCATAGCTCCACCACTAGAGGGTGAGCGGGCAGGCATGGATGCAACTAGGATCCAGGAAACCTGAGCTGTATCCCTACTCTGGCAGGGGGAGGGAGAGGGAAGGTTCAGTGGTGAAAGCATGGAGCTGGGAGCTGCTGGAATATGAAACTGCAGGGAGTTTCTCTGAACCTCAACCCTCTCCCACCACTCCACACCCTAAAATAAAAATGCACGGATCTGTTCAGGGAAGCCCTAGCCTCCATGCCCCCACTTCTCTTCCTCTCAGCATCATGCTTCTGCCACTGCAAGCCTCCTTCTGGCACTGGCAGGGCACTACCTGCTCCTGGGCATTTCTACTTTCTGAGTGGGTGTTATCTGAGACAGTCGAAAGTTCATCCACAGAACAAGAGTGTATCAGTAAGCTGCTCTAAAACTATACCCGAGCTACACCTGAGCTGGAACCTCGAGGTAGAAGTCTCTCTATACTGCAAACACCTTCACAGCTATTTGGGTCCCAGCTTAAATATATGTATTCCACCCAAACCTATATAAATAAAAAAACGTTCCTTTGTTTGACCTTCAACAGTGTGGACTTTCTCCACTGAAGGCCAAGTTTTGCTTTCTGTTCCAGACACTTCAGGCCCAGTTCAACTCTGTTAATCTAATGGTGCCCAATGGCTTCTGTTCTTCGAGTCAGATATATGATTTTCCTTTGAATGCAGTTAGAATAAAAGGTAGTGATGTTCCTTCTCAGATCAACTGTGCACTTTCCAAATAGGATGAAACATGCTATTAGTTTCTTCTTAACATGCAGCTCACTCTGTATTTTGCCAGAGTGCATTTGAGTCTTTATGCTTTCTGGCAACTGTAAATTTTACTTTTGCTGACAGCAGCAGTAAATGCTTTACGCCGAACAAAATCAACTAAGTGAAAATTTGAACTCTGCTTTCTTGCTCCATGAAATACTTTTGGGTGCTAACACAAACAGAATCTGCTTTATTCTTATGTAAAGGTATGGGGGGATAGAGTTGTTAGTCTTTTGTACACTGATTGTTACTGATTTTTCTATTTCCTGATATTTTGCAGGCAATAAAAACTACTTTTCTATTTAAATTGTACATCTGTTGTACTTATTTTAATCTACCCTAACTGGGAAAGGTGCACATAACCAACCTTTATTTTCAAAGAAAGCTGGCCATTGGTCAAGGTGCCTGCAAACAAAAATTGTTGACTACTGATGAGTTACCACGTACCTCCATTTATTTAAGACTTGATGCAGTGAAGCTGTTAGGAACAATTTTTTTTTTTTTTAAAGATTTCAGGCACCCAAGAATATTGTTAGCCACTAAGACGCACCTAGAAGTTATGGGCATTTTTACACACGTGATCCTTGCAGTTGTATAAGTGGTAAAATGCATGTCAGCGCTGAGAAATGGCAGTGGTGTGCTTTTGAACTAGAACACATCGAAGGTGCTTTGATTCAAAAGCGCATCGCTACCATTTTCTGAGCGCTGACATGCATTTCACCACTTATACAACTGCACATGATGCAGCACAGTACGCGTCAGCTCACATGCAGAGCAAACTTGATTAACTGAGTCTGCTTTGAAGCTGCAGATCTCCGGAGCGTTGTGGGACAAAAAAAAAATGTGTGTATAAATGCCCCAAGTGATGAGGAAATTTGTAAAATCCCCACAGCTTGAGCTGTCCTTTAAAAATTTGGCTTTTAGGCTATGACACAGGAAAGAACTTCTAGGGCCTCCATTTGAAGTCAATAGTAATACTTCTTATTGCATTCTTGGGTGCAGAAGCTAGCTTTCAAGGGTTGTTTTTTTTTAAGGAACAATCACTGACTTCAGTGGGAAATCGTGGAATAATGAGAGGTTATGATTGCTGCATTCTTGGGCCAACAAGGAGTAGCAAAATGTGAACAACAGAATGCCAAGTACAAATCTGTATTAATGCCCTGAAAATTAGACCAAGACCAACACTGTACATTATACATTAGTGATATTTTTCCTTGCCAACTATTTAAATTTATAAATATAAAATGAATTCATATGTTCCTAATATTGCCTTTTCTGGCCAAGGAATCTTTAATGAAAGAAGGCAAGCCATCAATCCAAGTTTGACACTTATAGGTCCAAACATAATCGATGTATCCATAAATGTTTAATGAAAAATGAATTTATGCCACTTAGCCATATTTATTTGTGTTTGCATTTTCAATCTTTCTAGGGTTTTTTTCGGTTTCCATATTGCTGAAAGGCACAAAAATTTTAAAAATTTATTCAAGCCGTTAAAGAAGAAATGCGCATAGAACATTAAGTAGTTGCTCAAATGTTGCTGAGCAGTAAAATACTATGATAAAGTGGCATCTTGCTGTGTCTCTATTACATCTTCAGCACTAAAATTAATTTATGATCAGTCATCAATTCATTTACATGTCGTTTTATGCTAAATCTATCCTTGCTGATGAATGCGTATCCCTAGATCCATTAAGCTAGAGTAAAGTCTGTGCTTTATAACATGACCCTGCTAATTGTTGCATTACCATTTTTATGAGATACAAAAACTAGCAGTTTCCTATTTTCTGAGCACATATTTAATCCATGAACCACATTCTTCCTACTAAATGCAATCTGCCTAACTGCCTATAAAGTAAAATCTTTAGAGATATGTATCCTTAAGCAAAGTCAATAGAAATATTGACCGCTGCCTCAGTAAAATATAGTTTAAATAAGTGATCTTGTGTAATTTTCAAGAGTTATTCCATTTGTACTCCAATAAATAACTTTTACCACATAGCTACCAAAGCAAAGTGTTTTTTAATCAAATTAAAAACATGCAAAATAAGGGATTTTTTTTTCTTGGCTCTGTGCTACCCGTCTTGTGGTTATCTTTATAGTTTTATGGTATTTAATTTCTCTTGTCCATGTATGAGTATAGTCTGTTTCAGAATATTTATGTGCAACTTTCAGTTTGTTTTAGCTAAGCAGGTTAAGGTTTGATCCAAGTTTAATAAGTTGTTCCACTCTGCAGGTCTTTTTCTTCAACTCTCACATCAGTGCAGATACATTAGCGCTGAAGATGTACCGTGTCACATTTTTGTTCTTCTTGGTGACGCTACATGGCTGGTGGTTTTAACGGAAGAAAAAACAAAACTTGGTTTGGCAAAGCCTAAGACTCTTTCAACTATTTTCAGTGACAATCAAATCAAAACCTTATATATCATAGTCACACAAAATTAAATCCTTATGTACTATTAGAGTAGAACAAGAATAGAACTGAATAACCATGACTATCCACGTCACTATTATGGCACAAGTCATCACATATATGAACATTATATTAAACTGATCCCGTGCCAGAAAAAGAAAACCCTAAAAATTCCAGTTACCTATACTTCAATGAACCTATTAAGAGATAAAAAATACACTGAAAGTCAAAAAAGCAAAAGTTCTCTTTCAGCTCAACATTTTTATCAGTGCTAGTATCTCAGTAGTCTAACAAACTCTAGAAAATACAGAGGTTAGGGGGAAAGATCACCTGGTTAAAAATAAGTCATCTAATAGTATGCAGAATTTTGCTGGAAACAAATCATACAAAACTAAAAGCTGAAGTTTAACCAAAATCATTAATCCATAGCCAAAATCTAATTCTCCCAGCTTGGGTTTCCCTTGCAGTATCTTGAAAAAAAAGTAATATGTAAACTTTGAATTCCTTTTCAATTTTCATTTTTCTTCATGGCAACATTATATCTCTGTCACCCACAGATAGGAAGGCTTAATAGTGTGGAGTAAAATCTATGTGCCCTCAGTTCAAACTAAAACTATGTAGCTGAGGGATGTGGCTTTAAACAACTAAATGAACACCATGATTTCTAAATTCAGCATTTCCTCAGACAAAGAAGGCAGGTTACTGGTGACAGCTTTGACCCGGGACGTAGTCATAAAAATGGACCCTTCAAGCTCCAACTACATGTTACGCTTAAGGTATGATTAACTAGTTAACCACACTTTAATTAGTCACCTGGCCACATGTATACCCAATTAATGGTATGGTTAAAATGAGGAATAATACATAGTGGGTGCATCCACATGAGATGTTTACTATGGAGCTGCCTAATTAGCTCTGCAGTAAATGTCTCCACATCTACACATGCACACACCAACTGATAAAGCAGGCTAGTATTTGTAAATACAAGTATTATTTCTCCAGAGGTTTTTTTGTGCATAGCAGCATACATGTAGACACTGCCCAGCTGGCTGGGGTATGAGGGCTGCCTGCTGGCTAGCCCTGTACTTAAGCACACTCATACCCTAGGCAGACCCTCAGCAGCACACTGAACCCTGTCAGAGCAGCCCTGGGCTGCTTTCAGCTGGGGCCATTCCAACTGGATTCAATGTGCTGCTCATGAAAAATTTCTGGAACAATATACTCCAGAGTTTTTTTTCCTCATGGGCACACATTCCAATAGCATGCCCAGGAGCAAAAAGCTCCAGAGCCCTGGACTTTATTTGTGCATGTTAATTGCACATATAGATGTGCTCAGTTATTCCACAAAACATGAGTAATAAATTTGTAGCTGCTTCCTATCAGACCATTAAATAAATGTGTGGGCAGGGGCTTATAGGAATGGTAGCCTTGTAAACTGATCAGTGTTCCCAGCTAGGGAGACCCAAGTGCACCCCTGAACCTGGGGACCCCTGAGAGGGTTCTCCACCACAGGGGGGTCCCACATCCCCCCACAGATGGAAGACCACATCTTCTACAATCTCCCAACTGCATAGGTGCCCCATGCATCCCTGAGCACAACAGTTACAACAGTTGTAATCTCCCGGGTGTGTGGGGCACCCCGGCAGCTGGGAGCCCTGTCAGCCACAGAAGGCTGCTTCTTGCCAATGCACCAGCAATAAGGTGTGATGGGATCAGTTGTGTGATCCCACAATCGCACCTTCTTTCATACACGTGTTGCATGGCAAAACAGACCATTGTGTGGATCATGCACTAGATCCCATTGCACCTTTACCTGTATGTGTACAGGGGCCCTCAGATTTCAAAAGAGCTCTATGAAGGTGTGTGAGGGACCACTGTATGCAGAAAAACTTGTTGATACTGGGTTTACATCTTTACACCCATCCTCCTTTCCTCAAAAGACTTCTCTTGTAAATATATTTTTAATTTTTAAGCTTTATTTCTTTTTTCTGTTTTATTTTGAATAACAACATTTCTTCCTCAGTAAAAGTAATACATTATGGTTTTAAAGTACTAAATTCCATTAACATATGATCAGTTGACTGTAATCAAATTTCTTTAGAAAAATTATTTATGATGTTTTTTGCAGTTTTACTACTGACCACAAAGTTTTGGAGCTTTATCTAATTTTCTACCTAATTAATGTAATGTAATTACAAGGCATATCATAGTCACCATTAGGAAGCTAAGGCATGAATTTCAATCTCTATTCTGCACAAAATCACCAAGTGCACATTGTCCAGTGCCTTTTTTTTTTTTTTCCAAAAATCTTGTTGGTCTAATAAAAAATATCATCTCTACCATGAGTCCTGATTTCATGTTTATGTGGGAAACATGGTATCTAGTTGGATTGCTCCAGACTGGTTGCCTCCTAAACCAGCAACATTGTAGCCTCATTCACCTGGCACAGCTGAAAGATAGGTCTAATCAGCCTGCCCATGGCACTGTTGGGAGATAGCCTTACTGCTTCCAGTTTCAGAGTCACCCCACTGAAGCAGTGTGGCATGCCTGAAGATACTGTTTCCAGACACAGTAGGCACATCTACATGTGAAATTAATGCAGGGCAATAAACTCTGGTGCATATTACATTGAGGTTTTTTGCTCCCAGACACCATGTTTACATGTGAACCTGGGACTGCAGCACATTGAGCTGGCTTTGAGCAGCCCTGGCTGGCAGGGAGCCCAGGGCTGCTCTGACCCAGCTCAACATAAGGCAGAGGGGCTGGATGGGATATACGGATGCTCCACTGTGGGGATAGCTGGTTGGCAGCTCCTACACTGAAGCACCTTCATGCCCCAGCCAGCCCCATCAACTTTTACACGTGTGTTGCCGTGCACTAAAGAACACTGGCATAGGACAGTACTTGTGTTTACAAGTACTAACCTATGGCAGAGTTTATTAGTCTACTGTGGCCTAATAGGACTGCATGTATAGATAATAAGACTTTACAGTGGAGCTTCTGAGGCAACTCTGCTGTAAACCTCTTGTGTAGAGGCACCCAGTAGGTTTACCATGCAGACATACCATGCAAACCATGCAACATGTTGCATTCTGTGGCATAAAGGTATTATAAACACCTACAAAGAATATTCATATAAGAAGTTAGTGTAGAAAACCTAATGGGCTGTAAATTCACATCTGCAGCCATATTGGAAGACCCTTTCTAGAGAAACACCAAGAAAAATCCAAATATTTACAAATGTGTCCTGTCAAAGGGGTTTAATTCTGTGGTGTGTCAAATGCATAGCACTAAAACTTTCACTTGCCACTAGATGAAACAGATTAGTAGTCTCAGCTGAACAGACAAGGTCTGAATCAGCCTCAAAGACCTAACCATCATCGTGTTAATCCTAAAGTTGGTCTAACCAAACACTGCCAAGATATACTGATAAGGCATAGTGAATAAGCTCGTATTTCTGCTGGCTTTCTTTTATATTCTGAGGACTTCATAATAAGGGAATCTCAAACTAATATTATCAGAAGTGAATTTACAAAAAACAAAAAGAACAAAAACACTTTTTGGTGTTCAATAAATGTTGTTTTCTTACTCTTTAGTTACTGGCCACTATCTTTCTCAGACTTTTAAAGTGTTCAATATTATTATAGAAGTGCAAAAATGTTATGAAAATTCATCCTCCCTCCCCCCCTAAAAATGCTAGTCCTAGTCACCTAAAACCTAATGCAAATAAAGACTTTGTATTTTGCAGTGGAGACATACTGTTTTTTAGAAATATACTTACTTGGTTTTACTGTTTTCCTGGAGTTTAGAAAACATTAGGATTACACATTTCAACAACAAATATATCAGGCAATTTGAAACTTCATTGAAACAATGCTCTGCACATTCATTGAACATCCTTAACATCAATAAGCCTGTTCTCAGATGTTATAGAAAACATATAACAACATTTCCCTACTCTGATCCATGCCCTCCCCAAATTATCAAAATATTATCCTTTAACATATTTTCCATTATTTTTGAGAAACCCAAATCCAAGACAAAAAAATGAGACTCTGATCACACTTCCCCATATACTTATTGAAGAAAGCAGAACAGAATGTGTTATGTAGATGTTGGTGATGTTATAAATTAACTGGACTAAACAGATGCAGGTAATGTAAAATTTGTTCCCAAAAGTACACCTTCACAGATTGAGATTTTTAATACACCAATAATTAAGCAGTATTTTAAACTAGGATACTAATTTTGATTTGTATTCATAAAAACACCAACTGTATTATTGTAATGAACACAGAGGTACATGAGCTGAGCTTCAGCAGCAATACAGAAGTCCTTAATTTTATTCATATGAGACAGAGTAGGATGGCAATAAAACTAAAAATGTAAATGTGAAAATGCTCATTTTCTGATTTATAGATATATATCAACACTGACATAGTAATACATACTAAAGGGACAATATATAGTAACCTGATTTTTTTATTTATTCCCGTATTATCATTGTAAAACCTTTACTGCAGTCCTAATGGAAAGGCTTCAGAGACATTAGCAAGATACGCAAAAATATGTAAAATTACAGCCTGAAAGATATTATACTAGAAATTCAGGCAAAATGGCTTAACATACTCATGCACTAATAAGTCAATCTTCTGAATTCAGTGATTTAAATTTTAACTTTAGAGCCTTCACTTGGATCTGGATTTCAAATCACAGGAGTAGAGCTACAGTCCTTAAATCTTAATCACATGTCCCAGGCCAAGGGAAAATCTGGAAAGTAGGAGACAGTGACACAGCATTTAATTCAAGAAGGGAAACAGAAGAAAATGATAGGCCACAATGCTTTATCACTCTCATATTCCCACCTCTACTGGTTGGAAATGCAATATGTTTTCCAAGCCATCATGTATAGATAATGGTGTAAAATCCTTAGAACTAGCAAGGGAGGGGAAGTGAGATGAAATTAAGCAGTGCTACATTAATATCTTCTCATTGAGCAAGTATATCCTGAAGGTATACCTAGAAATTAGTGCTCTCCCATAAAGATCAATGACTGCAGAAACATGAAATATTTTTAATGAGCTATGGAGATCATGCCTTTTTGGGTTTTCAATAGAGCTAAATCATCATAGATCAGGACATTAAGTACAGGTCCTCTTTCAGCTTAAAGACGAGTTTGCAGATATATGTGCAAGATATCATGATGCTTATGTAAAGACAGCCTTTTTTCCAAACACTGCATGACTGCCTTTCTCTCAATGACAGCAATTTAACTAATTCAGATTCTATGAAATAGCTTAGCATGCATTTTCAGGTCCCTTTTGATGAACCCAGTTGTAACTTTTCTAGGCATGCAAGGAATAAGAAGCTGTGAACAAAAAGTTGACAGAATAATTAAATGTCTTTACCGAAAAGGAACAATTACTGAACCCTGCAATATGAAGTGGGTACAGAATATATATTTCACCTCCATATATGTTGTCTTCAGTCTACAAATAAATGTTGTGCTGATCTAAGCAAGTTTATTATGAAAAGTCTTTTAACCTCTGTGTTCATCAGTGAATGCTTTTACATAGTAAAATATCTAGAAGCATTTTATGATAGCATTTACTTTTATGCTATTCCTGATGTACAAACTATATCATTTTTAAGTCAAGCTTTCCCTCTTTATGTAATAGACTTGCTTCCCCCGTACAGTGAACTTATCATGAAAGCGAGGATATAATTGAGTTTTCTTTAAAGCTTTTTAAAATTCATGAATTTTCTTATCATTTTTCAGCAAAGCAAAAGTATTTTCAATCTGTCTTTAACTTTAGTGTTTAATATTAACACATTTTAAATGTTATAGAAATAGAGTGGAATATTTTTTTTTGCTTAAAAAGTGTTTGAATTAGTATGAGATTTAACCTTACCAACAGGTTGGTTTCACTGTTAAACGTGCTTGGTTACCTGTCACAGAGCTGTCTAGATTGTCCATACTGGATCCTGGTGTATGCTCTAGACCTCTTAGTGGCCTAGTTATTTCTATAGCTTCCTCTTCAATATCATCCTCATCATCATCTGGAACATCTGTTTCTAAATCTGAAATAAAGCTTCCAGATACATATCCCAGTGGTGGAACTGGAGCCTGAGGAGGTTGAGTATTGCTTTGGATATGCCTATAGAACAAACAGAAAAATACTGTTAAGAGGCTTGCAAGATGTTGCTTTATTTGTACATAAGGATGTAAATCTTTGGTACATCTTGAAAAAATATTTACAAAGATACTTGGTTTTTTTTTACTAAACAGTTAACTTCTATATCCAACTTTGCCATTTATCTGGCTTCTGTTACCATGGTACTTCAGCAGTTCACAGCCTTTAACATATTCCTCTTCACAATAACCTCCAAGATATAGGGAAGTGCTATTGTGCTCATTTTATAAGGCATGGACAGGCAAAATACTTTGCTTTAAAAGAGGACTGGGAATTTACCACGATTTAGCTGATTCAGCTATAAATGCCTGCTGTTCACTTTCTCCTGTAGTAAGTAGAAGCTAAACCGTAAAAGTTTATTCCCCTGCTTTATTTAGAGCAAACCCATTGCAATTTAGCTTTACTTATGGTATGACAGTAGGAGATAGATGAAATAGTTACAACCAATCAGCTGATATAAATTCATTAGTGGTGAGTTTCCCTGCACTCCTTGAAGTGGTATAATTGCTCATTTACTCACACCTCCAGATAAGGAACCAAGACACAGAGAGACGATTTGTTCCCTAAAGAGTCTGTGGTAAACACGGTCTCTTGAACCACAAGTTTGTGCTCTAATCACTGATCTATACTTTTCCTGTATAGGACAAAACCCTCTATTTTATGCTTGGGTTGTTTTACTCAAACTGTTATTAAATAGAATTCAGACTGAATAATTAATAAAGGACAGAAGAAATTTTCATGCTCCATTGCTTCTGAGAGGCAATATTTAATTCGCTCAGTTAAAACTACCCTATTTTCTTATGTTTATTGTGCCCCAGAATAAGAGGCGTACCTTGTTTTTGAAAACCACAATGAAGAAAAAAAAAGACTTGTTCTTGTAGTAAGTAACTGAGTAGCAGCAGCTAGGGAGGTAACCTACCCATGGGGCAGGTGCAGACATTACTTTAGTTTTTGCCCAGTTAAGTAGGAGAAACTACTGTTGCCATATTTCCTTGCATATAATGCGTGTTCAACTATTTAGTCACTGGTTTGGGGGAAAATGCTGCGAGGTGTATGTAAGAAAATACAATGATTTAATTGAGGCATAATCAGATGGATATGTATATCACTACTTCTGACTGACAAACCAAAAAAGGATCAGGAAGTCCAATACAAAAGGAATAGCCATTATGCAGTGTCCTCCACAGCATGGTAAGTATAAAGCTACCTGACATTCCCACAAATTGTCTTGCAAAATGGACCATACTACTCCTGAACCTTGTTCTAGAAACAGCAGGAAAGTCAAAGCTAATGAATGTTCATGTGGTCACAGGACCTGATTCAAATTAATGAAGCATTCAGATTCCTTTTTTTTTTTTGCTGTCATGCTCAGATAGTAGAGTAAATGACAGTTGTCAACCGTGTGGCCAACTAGATTTAACAGTTTTCTTTTTGATGAGAACTTTACAGTGTGTTATGCCTATCCATCCATTATAGTACACTAGCTTTCTTTTTTGTTATTCAAATAGTCTTCCTTTTGTTTTAATAGTGAATCATGGTAGTAAAAGATTTTGTAGGATTTGGAGCACTTAATGGTAAATGTTATACACCAGGGAAACTGAAGTCTCTTTTTACCTTAGTGTAGTTAAAATGAGCTTGTTTTTGCAAATCATATGCAGATGAGATTCTTCTATCCTAATTCCTTTCCTTTATAGTTCATAATTTTTCATTCTCCAGTTTGGAACATGGGTGCTTTGGTCAGTAAGATAACTTTGAAGGGAACTATTGACAAACAGCATGATTATGCCCCAATTAAGCACAGTACTTAAGAAGGTGCTTAACTTTAAGTATGGGGTGGAACAACTGAAGTAATTGAGACTTCAGGCATACTTACAGTTAAGCATGTACTTAAAAGGTTTGCTGGATCATGGCCCCAATTACTATGTATTTTTTCCAGTAATCTCTAATACTTAAATCTCCAGTCAGTTCATCTCTAAATTTCATTCCCAGTATTCCTGAAGTAATTAATCAGACTCCTTTTTAGCTCCTTTATTTTCTTTCCAAAACAGCTAAGAAAATGAAGTACCAAATCTTCCTTTCTAATAGCATGATTTAATTCCTATAAGTCAATGACAGTGATACTCCATTGATTTTGAAGCATGGTAGATCAACTCTTTAAGAGAGCAGAACATATAGGGCTGTGTGGTAGAAAACCACAGAGCAACCACATGTCACACAACTGCTATAAAATCATCTCTCTCTACTGGAAGCACTGCAGGTTTACTATATTAGCCAGAAATCTATTACTAAATCCCAGTGAGAATAGGAAAATCTGTTCATTTCCTATTACAGATGATATTTTCCAGGGTTTCCTGCTCAATTACCATGGACTTTCGCAGGAGTGATTTTGAAATCTGTGAATTGCTAACTATATTAGGAAAGCCCATGATTGACTTTCTGTAGCCACTCCAGCAAAGGGAACAACACCCAGATTCTCTGCTGCAAGATGCTTTGCTGGCAAGAGTCTTACTGTGTTATCTGACACCAAAATAGCACCTGCAGTTTGTCAGCTATGGAAGCGTAACAGCTGCAAAGCACAGCCAAATTGACTGCATAACCAGGGCATGCATCTGTGCGCTGGCTTTGAACTTAGATATCTAGAATAGACCAAGCATAGCTGTTTCCTGGGATTTGGATCTGTTCTGTGGGCAGACTGGGGCCTCTGTTTGGCAATGTGGAACTGCACTGGGGCCTAAGTATCCTGTTGCTTCAATGCAGCTTGCAAACGAGCCTCGAGGCTTGCTGAGTGCCAAGGGAAAACAGCTGGCTTTGATTTGGCACCTGCTGCCTACCTGCCTGTTCAATTTATGGTGGCTTCTGCTAAATAAAGTTGTGGCCTTTGTCTGCCAATGAAGCATGTCTGCTTCTTTACTGGCAGAGTGCCATTCAGCCACTAGCTGTACTTTATCCTCTGAGATTCTCAGCCTCTTTTTTTTGTCTGGATGGAAATGTTTTAAAAGGACAACTGCCACTTAAGGGACATCCAAAAAGCAACTGACCTTCAGTTCTACCCCCAGTCCTGTGCAGCTGGAAAGTTCTTTTTGAGTCCCCAAAGAGATTTCTCTGTTTGTTTTATAAGGAAAATGTTACAGTGATATTTGCTTGCCCTTCTTTAAATAGGCAAAAACCAGTCTAAGATTCCAGCTCTGTTCTATAAAATTCAACTTCTGCCTTGCTGTTTTTGTCTTCTTTCTTGGTATCAAAATTAGAGGGGTTATTTCACTGTACTGTCAAAACTGTCAGGGTAGACTAGGAGGATAGGGACACAAATTACACATAAACCAGTTTAAGTGATCAGAAACTGGTTTAAATGTAACACAACAGAAGTTCAGTGCATATAAACCAGTTTCAAAATGCCCAAAACTGGTTTAAGATAAACCCAGTTGAATGTAGTATCAGGCTGAGCTGATTGAGGTCAAACTGGTTTATGGAACTTCGGTCCCAGACCCCTTCCTAGCTGAAGTTAAATCAGAGTCCCCCAGCATCCCAGAATGCACTGCAGCTCTGGGCTGGACTGTCTGCTTCAGACAGAAAGGCTGGCCCTGCCTCTCTGCTCTTTAGCCAGGGCAGGGGTAGGGGCATGACCCCCTAAAGCAGAGGGGGCAGGAAAGGGGTTTATTCCCTATCCTTCCCCTCTGTCACTGCAGGACCTCAGTCACTGTCTCCGTCACTTGCCCCTGACCAGGCAGACCCTGGCTGGGGTTCTCCTGTGGGAGAGGGGAAGGAGGGAGGAATAAACCACCTCCCTTCCCCCTTTGCCCCAGCTGGCCATGCTGACTGGCATTTGGCCACAGCCCTGGCCCCACTGCTGGAGCAGAAAGGGTTGGGGGCCCCAACAGGGGACCCAGGGAACACAAGCCTCTTCCCAGTGGGAGGGCTGTGCTGCAGGTGGGAGTGGGGTAGGCAGAGCTGCCGCAGCCTGCATGGGGTAGGCAGTGGTAGCAGCCAAATTCTGAGGTGGCCATAACCTCCCAACCCCACCCAGCACTGCTTATGCCACCTCTCACCCTGAGCAGCCTGCAGCACCTCTGCCTGCCCTGCCCCTTCCAGGAAGAGGCTTGCACTCCCAGGAGAAGCCATCACTGCTCCAGTGTCAAGGCATGGCCAGATGCCAGACGGCATGGCCCCCTCAGGCAAAGGGGCCAGGAAAGGGGTTTATTCCTCCCTCCCTGCCCTCTCCCACTGCGGAACCTCAACCAAAGTCTGCCTGGCCAGGGGCGAGTGGCAGAGATGGCAGCTGGGGCTAGCAAACACCTAATGGGAGAGGGGAATAAACCCTCTCCCTGCCCTTTGCCTGAGGGGGCCATGTCAGGCCAGTGTCTGGCCATGCCCTTGCCCCTGCTGCTAGAGAGATAAGGTGGGGAGACTCTGAACAGGGCTGCTTTGCCCTGGTCAGGCAGGCCCTGGCTGCAGTCCCACTGGGGGGAGAAGGATGGGAGGGGGAATAAACCCCCACCCCTCACCCCCTTCACTGTAGACAGCCACGCCAGTCCATCTGGGGTACTTGCAGGTCAGGGTGGGGGTTTAAAACCCTCCCCAATCATACTCAGACCTGACAGAGCCTGGCCACACCCCCACCCCCTCCAGCTCAGCATCCCTCGGCCACTGTGCAAAGGAATGGAAGGCTCGCTGTAGCCCCACCGGCTCATGGCCTGAGTCACTGCAGGCATGTGGCTGCATTTCTGGAATCAAAAATGAATGTCTATTCACTTGCTTGCTGGTTCAATCTACACAGGTTAGACTAACCTGCGAAACTGAATCAATTCAGGCTCAAGCATTTTCAATATCAGTACTTAGCCTTATTCATTCACACATGAAGATATTTTTTTTTGTGGAGGTTTTGAAGGTGAATGATTAGATGGTGTTTTAGTGTTTAAATGGTGATTTAGTGTTTCATCAAGTTAAGTTTTCAAAAATGTATGTTATTTGCCATCCTAAAAACAAAATATTCTGAAATGTATGAATGATGATTACTTGCTGAAGGGAGTTAATCTGTTTACTATATACCTACATTTTAGATATTGCCTGTGGATGTGGTGTATAGCAAATGTTTGACATACTTCTTTGGGCTGTGGTTTCAAAAATGTACAGGAAGTTTTAGAGTCTGGGTTACATTTTATTGAGATAGATTTTCTCAATTTCAATGTATAGTTTCAGATACATTCTTAACTGCTGTTATAATGATTTTGCCATTGGGCAATATATTATTCTTTTTTCATCTTCCAAATGGCATATGCCTAATTCAGACATTTACCACGTTTGCTTTGCTATGTCAAACTGGTAGACCCTGGTTAATTCTTCAAGATGGGCTTGAAGCATTGGCTGCATTTCCTCTCGTGGAGACGGTGTGAGTGTTGCAGTAGACTGTTGTCCAAAGGAGATTGCAGGTGAGGAGGCCACCCCTCGGACAGGAGGCGTAGGGACTCTGTCATCATCTTCTTCAAGCTCATCCTCCATGCCCTGATGTAAATACGTTTGAACTGGCAAAGGGGGACACCAACCATCACTGTCATATCTGAAATAAAGAAAATGTAAATTGATTACCTGTCAAATCCAGTTACTTATGCATACCTGAGGGGTAGATAGGGATCTTAGATTAGAATACCACTCTGGCATGCTGTTTATAGGCACAGCAATAATTGCTGAAATTCTTCATCTTTGTTTTCTTTGTTTAATTTCCCCCTTAATAGCTAAGCAATTTGAACAAGATTTGCAACAACAAACCACATGTCCATTATCACATTTGTTAATGCTGATTAGATAATGTTACCCTCACAATTACGAAAGGAAATGAACTAACTCACTTTCTGGACTATTAAGCTAGGAGATTTGCATTAAAGATGTACCTGCATCAAGACATGAAAGCCCAAACTGCTCATTAAAAGGCAGAGGATGAACTCCAGTAATTTAGACAGAGCACTTTCTTGCTTGCACCCCCCCCTTAGTAAGCAGATGTTAAATCTCTGCTTGCATCCCCAAAACAGTGACTAGGAATGTTGGACTGGTCCAAGAGCAGTTTGGAAGGCTTGTAGTTACCATTATTACACATTTAATTGGTTACTGAACCCTGTGACTGGAAAGACAAGCTGTCTTTTCTCTTGCTGTTATGTGACCAGCTGGATGTTTTACTACCACTGATGTGACCGCCCCCCACCATATATGGATGTAGAAGAGTGGGGAGGGATCATGATAGCTGCCTATGATCATTTGACCTAAACTGAGATCCCTTCTAGCACAGGCCTGAGCTGAGCACTAGGGTCCAGAGTTGGGCCTGACTGTTGCAAAGGAAAGAAAAATGGGGGGGGGGGCATGGGTTAAAATATAAACATTTTACTTTATTTGTAGTTTAACAAGTTTTGTTTTCAATGAATTAAATTTCAATGCATTCAAGTTACAGTGTCTACAGAAACTGTCCTCGTTGCACGTCTGTACACTAAATGACATAATACATACACATAGCAGCAACATCCCCCAAAGCTGGCTGGAAGGTTGAATAAGATGGTCTAAAGGTATTGTTGGCACTTACTGAGTACCTGAGAATAAGAGAACTTACCTAGCCTCATGCTACTATAGAACTTATGGTGTAAAATCCTGTCATGTATATTCTCGTTCTCTCTCCTTTTTTCTCAATTCCATACTTTATTATGCTGATTTTTTCTTTTTAAATAGACACAAGAGAAAAGAAGTCCATACTGACTTCCTGGAGATGCATTAATGAGCTCTGGGTACATTTGTCTGGTGACCCTACTTGTTTCAAATGACCCTATAACCAGTTTGAGGGTCTGTTTTTTAAGATCTGAAGACTCTCCATAGGTTCTCTTTCTTCACATGATTTTTGAAGCTGTAAAGCTGTAGCTGTAAAACCCTTGGGTTCAGTTGGGATACTGAAACCCTTTGCAATTTTAATTTTAAATTCCTGTACAAATTTCTGCCAGAAAAAAGGTTAAAAAACCAATAGTGCTACAAAGTAACTTTATCTGGTATACCTTGCTTGATTTTGGAGTCTATGAGAGTACAGTACAGCAGAATAAAAAATGGCCAATATCCATATTCTTTTTTTTCCTGTGTAAGTGCAATTGACCAAAATGTGTGGCATTTTCTTCTACCTACTTGCTAAATATAAGCATCTGAGTATTAGCAGGGATTTCTGACCAGGGTAATTAAATCCACATCAGAAATCTGTTTTAGTAAACATGAGACAGATTTTACTGTTCCTGTTACTGTTACGTTATCTATTACTGTTGCCATATCAGTCTTTTGTTTTTAATCTCACATTCTTATTTGTAAACAAGCTAGCTAATACTCCCTATTGATATATTGACAGGGTGGCCATCTTTTTGTAATATTGAACAGGCAAGACAGACGACATGATAGGTGTTACCACAATGAAACATAAGGCTTTCAGACAAGAAGGAAGATCTGTCCCTTCTGTTATTGTCCATAAAATCTTTTTTTGATTTAAAAAGGTATTTACCTCCATTACTTTTACTCAAGAAACAATTCAGCTACCCATTACACTGATATCACATGACTAATAAATATTTCCTGCATAGGAAGAAGTGGGTGGGCGTACACAAGATGTTTTACTGCACATTAGACCAATCCAATGTACAGTAAAGTGTCACCCTCTACACATGTGCAGCAATTACTGTGCAGTAGATTAGTCTAATGCACTGTTTTCTAGTACATATAGATCCAGGTACTAGAAATCAGCGCATTAAAATAATATGCTGACATGAATGTGTAGATGCTGACCAGGAGCAAACTGCAGTTTCTGTCCATTCTTTGAGCTATCTTCAGTCTAGCACCCCATATTGCTCCCCATCTCGAAAAAAACAACAACAAAATGTTAAGATAGACACAAGTTTACTGAATATTGTTACTGTGCACATCTACACATACAATTAATGGATCTCAATTTTCTGCCACATGGAGATTGGGATGGGTTCTGAGCTCCACATGTGAGGCAGCCGCCTGGCAGGTGGGACAGCTTTCCCCTACCCCAAAGAGCTCAGGACACATGTCCCCTGCCAGCCCAGTGCTGGTACCAGGGTGAGCCTGGACCTCCCCCTGACTGCTGAAGGGTGGCAGAGCACGGCAGGAGCAGCCCTAGACTGAACTGTCCGACTGAGAGCAAATTTGCTCCTGACAGGCATACATTCAGATGCATGCAAGGTGCAGTATAATGGATCTGAATTCTCTGCACAGAAAATTCAGGCACATTAATTGCTCATGCGTCCAGTAACAATCAGTACACTTGTTTCTGCCTTAAAAGTTTGTTCCCCCACCCAAGATGGGGAGCAAGAAGGGTGCTGGACTGAAGACAGCTTAAAGAATAGATAGAAACTGCAGATGGGAATATGGATAGTATTCATAGAAAAACAGCTAAATGAGGAAAGCTTCATAGGAAAGGAATGTGGTATGGTAATACACTCAGGCAAACTGACCATCTGAATAACTTAAATAATAATCCAAGACATACATTTCTTTGGATGGTAATGTTTGTTTTCTCAATTGAGAATGGGCACATTCCTTCCTGGATAATGAAGGGGTAAAGAGTTCACCTCAGAGAGCCTTCACACCTATCTTATTATCCCCACTCCTTTGCATGTTGGAACTGACAGGGATTCATTAACTTATTTGAGTGAAGAACAGAGCAGAGCTGTGGACGCATCTCCACATGCTTAGTAAGGTGACACAATAAACTCTGCGTGTATTGTGCTGGTATTTATTGCTCCCAGGTACCGCATCTACATGTGTGTCTGGGATCGCAGCACATTCTGCTGGGTTGGAGCAGCCACTTCTGGCAAGGGTCCCAGGGGATAAGCCTGCCAGCCCAGCGCAGCTCCCCACCTATCTCAACATGGTCCAGAGGGGCTGGCTGGGGCACAAGGGTACTCCAGGATGGGGCTAGCAGGTAGGCAGCTCTTGCACAGCTGTACCCTCATGCCCCAGCCAGAGTTTACACAAGCACTTGTATGGAATAAAAAATTCCACAGCAGGATAATACTTGCATGTACAAGTACTACGCTGCTGGGGAGGTAAGTTTTCATAGTTTTCATAGTTTCATAGACATTAGGGCTGGAAGGGACGTCGGGAGATCTTCGAGTCCAGTCCCCTGCCAGGAAGGGCAGGAAGTCAGCTGGGGTCATAGAATCCCAGCAAGATAAGCATCCAATTTACTCTTGAAGGTGTTCAATGTAGGTTCTTGAACCACCTCCGCTGGCAGACTGTTCCAGACCTTGGGGGCTCGGACAGTAAAGAAATTCTTCCTTATGTCCAGCCTGAAACAGTCTTGCAG
>NW_017728906.1:21219378-21306882 GCF_001723895.1 Crocodylus porosus
GATGTGGGCCCCCGGGAAGCAGCAGACTTCCCGGGCTAAGGGGTTGGGGCGGCAGATTGCCCCCTCAGTGCCCCGCAGGATGGAGTCTCCCACAGCAAACACCTTTCACTTTGACTTACGGAGAGTGAGGCCAGTAGCTGCGGTTGAGCCTGGGTTGCCTGCGGGAGCTGGTAACTGAGCAGGCTCTGCTGGGGCTGCAGGAGTTGCGAACCTGTTGCTAAGCTCCGGCGGGGTAGGGGCCTTTTACTCCAGCCTAATAGGGCCATATATGTAGATGCAAGACATTTACCGTGGAGTGAATTAGTCTACTCCACAGTAAATGTGTCTTGTAGACACACCATTATAGCAGACTTTCTCCCTCCACCTGGACCCACAGCCCCACTACCCATTAGGTTGTGTGTGACAGCACGCCTGGCACAGGAGTTGGTACTCTCTATCACCAGCAGAGCACTGCCAGGGCATTCTCCCACAGCAAGCTTTAGCAATTTAAAGGCCAGATTGACATATTTATATAGTGTAAAAGAGTGAAGTGGGCTTTTGGCACAATGACCATCTTTTGTTACGAGACTGATAGTCTGAGGGAGTATAGGAGAGGTGTTTACATTTGGAGAGCAGGTAGTAGTTATAGCAAAGAGTAAATTTTCCCTTGCTGTCTCTGGGTGGGTGCTGTGAACCATTTTTCTTGTCACAACATGTTTTTGTGGAGTTTATTGCTATAATGCATTTCTTGTAAGACTAATCTTAAAGACAACATGGGAAGTTAGGTTGGTGCATGATGTTGCTATCTGCCAATTTAATGCTACTGTTAATGGGGATTATAGCATACATTTACTTCACAGACTATAGGACCCTGAGTACAATTTAAGATGCTAACTTTGATCTTTGTAATTGGGTTTAGTTGGATTGCTTATGCTAACAATCAAGCTTGGAGGTGGAGAGGAGAAGTTAAGAATTTTCCACTGCATTCAATTTTCTTGTGGCTTTAATTTAACTTTATTCATTCAGACCAAACTGCAAGGGCATTCTGAATGGATTACATTTTTTCTGTTGGGAACTTTTGTTTTTGAATGCTGATTTTCAGTAGGGTTATTTTCAAATGTAATATATTTTAAAATATAAAATTATGGTTGTCATATAGATTATAAATCTAAATTATCACAATTACAACGGTAAAAAACCCCTAAATATCTGCCAAGTTGTCCACACAGTTTCTCAATAAGAAAGCTAACATAAAGAATAAAACTTTTTATTTGTACTTCCCTTCCAATTTAATATGCTGAAAGAAAAAAAAACTGTACATAGAAAGGCAAAACACACTGGCTACATCTTCAGCTGATGTAGTAATAGTGGAACCCCAATGGTTTCAGTGGAGCCATGCCAATTTATTGTCACTGGGTATCTGGTTCTGTGTCTCTAATTTTCATTTTGTTTGGTAAGATACAACTTTAAAACATCTCCTTAAAATTGCTATCAATAAACAAACCGAACAGACTAAAAATTGTGATAACAGGAAAACTTGTGTCTGAGTTGTGTGGAACTTTAGAAACATCTGTCAGTATCACTGAGGACTTGAGCCTTAAATAACCGATGTTGTCTTGGTGACTAATATAATTTCTTCCACACAGATACTTAATGCAACTGAGAAGTCAAGCCCTATGTCACAAAGACCTCTAGTAGATGCTTCATCAGTTTACCTGTCTTATTTATCAACTTGTCATCTTTGAAGGAACAGAATTCATTTGCTTATTGGTGCATATTTTTAGTGCAGTAGCTGCACACATTAAGAAAACCCTTTAACACCAAAATGATAGGAAAAAATGCAATTATTCTATATTTATTTTGGTACTTCCTAACACTAATAGATATCCTATTCACCTTGAAATATTGGTAAAGTGTAGAATTCTAAACTATATTTAAAATACTGGAGTAATTTTAACATTCTTACTCATGCTGAATGGAAATTTATGCTGTGAGAATTTCCATTGATTCACAAAGGTAGTTACAAGTCAATGTAATTGCGCCAGGATCTCATGCAAACCCAAGTTCTAATATGCATTTGTTTACCAGCATTGTGGAATTTTAGCAGGTGGATTGTGTTGACAGGTATTAAATAATATCTTTCTGTTTATGTCAGATTGGTGGGGGAAAAAGAATGTGCCTGTTATCTAAAAGGAACCAAACAAAAACTTTTTAACCACAGCCAGATTGGTAGGGATGAATTTCTCATCCACTCTACAAATAACGTAAGTGTAGCTGATTTTTCTTCCCTTCCAATGATGGTCTAATAGCCTTCTGCTTCAATCCAACATACTTCCCTTCAACAGCCTCATCTTTCAACTACCTAATCAGAAACGCTAGTATACATTTGCACTGCTGGATGCAGCTGATCTGGCAATCTCTCTCTGATATAATGATCACTTCTGAATCCAACTCACATTTTGGAAATCCAGGTTATGGCAATTTGAATTCTTGTTCTGGAGCTGGTGCCCCAAAGAAAAGCTGCCAAAGCATTTTGGCTAAACAATAACATGCTATGTCTGTAATACATTTTCTAAGTAGATCCTTGATGTGAGGAAAGGAAAATTAAGAATTATATTTTAGGACCAGGAAAGGAGCTGAGTAAGAAGAAAAGAGGAAGTACTGTATTTACCTAAATATAGACAAGGCTTTTCCCCCCAAACCCTCATCTTACATTTGCATACAAGGAAACCTCATTAAATACATCAGCTATCAGTAAACCACTGCCAAAAGAATTATGTGCTCAGTAATGGAAACCAATTATGAAATTGATTAAATGCAACCAGCACTGAACATGACTTTAAAACATAGGGCCCATATTGGGCAAACTTTTTGAGGAAAATTTTTCTTGTGCCAGGTCAAATTAGCCAAATCAGTTCCAAATCCTGTTGATTGAGCAAAACTCAATTGCTCAAAAACCATATGTGGTGCTATAACCCACAACTAAGCTCCACCCCAGGCTTTTCAGACTGGGACTTCAGATATACCCAAATGCACGTGGCAGGCATCCTACATGCAGGCCCAAACCCAGAGGTCTTGGGGTTTGACAACCTGTCAAGTAGCCACTGCGGTTCACTTGGCAGATCAAAATATACTTTGCCAGTTAAACTGTTGTAGTCCCATTACACAGTTCACACTGTACCTTTTTTTAACTAAATTTTTCATGTTTCTAGCCAAATCAGCCAAATGAAGTCCAAATCCATGAGTCAGCCCAAAACTGTCAGTGGCCCTACAACTGGCAAAAATCCTACACTCCCACCAGGGGCTTCAGATATTTTCAAAGTTTTGTGGCAGGCATCCTACATGCAGGCCCAAACATGGAGGCTTGGGGCTTAGATGTCCCTATGTTTTGCCTACCCTCAGCCATGTGGCTGGAGAAGCAAGCTAGGGAGGAACCTCCCATTTCCATAGAATGGGCTTTAAGCCCCAGAACCTCAGCAAGTACTAAACCATGCCAGAAGAACAGGTAACCCTGCAAATGGTTAAGGGAAATTGCTTTCATGGACCCAGATACATGGTGTTTTCCCTGCCAGGTAAATATACCTAACACAAGAATAGATTGCTAGAACTCATCTGAATACAATACACATGAATACCCATTGTGCTCAGTCCCACTCAGCCTTGACACTTTTTAAGTCATGGTGAGCCACTTTTTAAGTCATGGTGAGCTGGTACACTGAATACATTTCAACTTCCTCTTCATTCTCACAGCTGAGCTCTGCCTTTCTTTCCCATTTTCAGGGATTGCTATTTCTTCACCAGCCTTAAATGCCTGGCAAACATCATCAAAAAGGGCCCCAAACACTTCACACAGAATTCCTCTTTCTCCCCCTGTCACATATGATTAGTGTGGCCCTGCCTTTCATGAGGTGGAACAAGACCAGTTTTCCCTGCACTTTAATCTGAATATAAAGTTTTGGAAGATCGCAAGACTCATGGCGAGAATACCTGGTTCCAGTCATGAAGGTGGGGGACTAATTAGCACATGGTTAGTTTGTGGGGGGTATCTGGAGTACACATACATATTGAGCAATGCTGCAGAGTGGTCATGATGGCTTGAAATGCTGTTGACTCTGCTGGGGGCCCAGAAAAATGAGTTATATGGTAAGTCATGAGCTTTTTGGCTTTCAGCTAGGTAACAAAGCATTGTTTAAAAGCAAGTTTATGAAGTACCTGCACTGAAACTTGCAGCAGTTTCAAAAAAGGTAGCATCAGCTCTGGATGAACTAAGTCTGTGGGTATCCATAGTACTTTGCTTATATGCTAATTACTATAGCATACTATGCTTAGGTGGGTATGTCTGTAGACTTTGAAATAAGTCTATTGTATTGTATTAAGACAATACAATAAATTGCAGCACATAGTGTGCCAGAGTTTATTGTTCCCAGGAGCCATGTTTGCATGTGTGCCTGGGACTGCAGCATGTTGAGTTGGGATGGAGCAGTCCCAACTGGCAGGAAGTCTGGGGGGTCAGCCTGCCAGCCTGGGGGTGCTCTGACCTGGTTCGACATGTTGTGGAGGGGATGACTGGGGCATGAGGGTGCTCCACTGCCGGACTAGCTCCTACAGTGGAATTAATCAGTTTACTGTGGCCTACTAAAGCCACATGTGTAGACAGTGAGATGTTTACTACGGAGCTAATTAGTCAGCTCCACTGTAAAGATCTCATGTAGACGTGTCCAGTGTTTTCAAATTTGTCCCTCACTTCCACATGCTCAAGGAGAGCAGGGTCTAAGGAGTAAGGAGGTAGGAAGTGGAAGGGGCTACAGGGGGAATAAATTGGAGGGGAGAGATGGCAAAGGGGCCACCTGACCCCCCTAAAATTATTTTCCCTGCTTTAACTGTAGGAGGGGGATAAATTCAAGGCAAACTGCCAATAATTAGATTCTATCACCAAAAACTTGTAACAAATATATAAGTTTTCCATATACAGCATCTAATTTTGGGATGTTGTCTTATATTTGAGTAAAAATGGTACATCACAGAGGAATGAAAAGGAGGCATATGGAGGGCTGCATGGAGGTTTATGGAAGGAGGAGGTGGAGGTGGGGACCTGTTAGAAAAGCATACAGCCAAATGAAGAAACAGAAGGTCAACTGTAGAATAACAGTGGAATTGGAGAAAGATGGTCTTTTAAATATGTACATATGTTTTTTGAGAGCCATGTGAACTTACTGACAAATACATAGGTAGTACGTGGATTGGTAAGCAAAATGAAATGATGTACTAAGTAGAATTTAAAGCAAACCGTATCTCATGATCTTTGGGGATGTTTCTATAAATAATTCATGACCTAGCTTTTCAATATGATTCTAAAAAAGAATATAGGACAGGAAAGGATCTCCTGGGCTGTTTAACCCAATCTTCTGCTATCCCTAGCAACCACATCATAAACTACATTTCCATAAAGCTAGATTTGCTCCTTTCATAGCTCTGCTGACTTACAGTCTCCATACAAATTTGACCATAACCAGGGACAGATCTAGAGGTGTTGTAGCGGTGTGGACATACACTCGTTTCAGTCAATGATATCAATTAAGCAGCAGTGGGAGCTATTTTTAGGTCCCCAAATTGGGTAAAAATTCCTCCCCCCTCCATGCTCAGTGGCACGTCTCCCCATTCCCCATCTGCTGCTGTGCCTGGGGTCAGAAGACAGCTCCAAAGCCTCTCCCTTATGCTCCAGCTGGGCTTCATGGGGAGCTGGGTTCAGTGACAGGCAGTTTTCCCTTTTTTTTTTGCTTGGTTCCCCCCTACCAGCCCAGAAGCAGCCACAGGGGAAAGGAACCCACCCACTTATACCCCCATTAGTGTTGTCTGTGGCCGAGACTGACTCCACATATGATTTTAATTCAACAGAAGCATCTCTCCAGCCTCCCTTCAATTCTTTCAGTCACTTGGGGATTCTGGCAATGGCAGGTGGGGAAGAGTGGAGACTGGGAGGGGAGGGGGCATGCTGATGTATGTGTAGAGGAAAGGAAGGGAGAGGGAAGATGGTTACCTGATTGAGGGACTTAAAAAAAATCTCAGCTTCTCTGGTGTGGTCTGCCTGCCTCAGGAGGAAGCTGAAAATAGGGGATACAGCTACCCCTGCAGTACTTGTTGCTCTCACATCTCTTTTACAAAATCCTGAATCAACCAGGACAATAACCATCTATTTTCCTACATTTATTAGTTTGATATTCTCCTTTTTCTCTAGAAGAAAAGTTTAAAACGTTACTAAAAATTCCAAAATTGGAATTGCCTGTTTTTTTTTTCTCTTGGAAATAAGTGTTAATAACCCAGAAAGTATCAAGTATCAAGACACCTCAGACTATATCTCATGTTTCAGCTGTGCAGACTCCTCAATTTTTTGTATTAGAAGAGCATCATCCCTTGGTTCTTTTCAGTATCTTCTGCATTATTGTCAGATGTCAAGAAACTAGAACAATCAAAGGGTGTGTTTATGCTGTGTCCCTGGTATTTTGCTGACTGAAGCATTTAAGAAGCATGTTTCTACTCCACATATTCCACATATACCAGAAATTACATGGTGAACCTTCTCCAGGGGTCCCTTCCACTGCCACACTTGAGATCCATATCTTGCAGGTTTGAAAGGGGTGGCAGGGAGTGCCCCCAGGGCACTTTGACAAGTTCATTTCCATGTTTGGCACATGCAGAGTCAAAACAGCTAGAACTCCTGGCAAATGTTACATTTGTTGCAAGTTAGATGTAGGTATCCCACAATAAATCATAACATGTGAATCAGTTTATTCCTGGAAAAAAATTATGGATCAACCACAAAGAAGTTGCTCATTGACACAGCAGCATTTCTGTAGTACAGGAATATCCTACAATTTCAATGTGTTGGAATTTATGATGTATCACACCATACTGGCATATAACATGCTTCCAGGGGTCTCAGTGGTAGTCTCTGAAGAAGCAGTACAGACATACCCATACCTGGTTTCTGCACCTTTGTTTACTTTGAGAAGTACTTTTTCCCGCAGATAACTCAAAGTACTTCAATGGAGCTACTTTAATGGCATGAGAAAGGGTGGCAGGATCACTCCAAACCCCCCTGGCAGAAATCACACTTAGGACATGATTGACCAGTTAATCATGCTCTTAAGTAAGTGATGCTGATACAGTGTTATCCTCTTTTCTATTTCTAGCCACTCTGAAGAGCATGATCATCATTTGTACAAGCAAACTCACTTACTTCAAGAAGACTTCCAGAATAAGTACAAGATACAGGATTAGGGTTTAGAAGTACTGCCAGTCTTGATTTGGAGAGGAGTCATGATGGCCTGGAAGAGCCACGTGTGGAGACACCCTGGGTAGGTAAGATCACTTTTCTCTATGCCTCTGCCCAAGGGGTTCAGGGGAGTTTTGCCAAGGGCACAACTCGACCTAGGTTGAGAAGCACTGCAGGTTCACAAAGCACTAAGCAATATTATAACAAAGAATCCAATCTCTTGGGTTGTATGCTGTTTAAGACGAGGATGTTTTTATTCACAGTAAAACATTGTTAAAAGAGAAAAAAAGCTTTTACCCTGCTTCTTGCTGGTCAACCCCAGAGTGTTCTAGTTCTGTGCCTGGGAGGGGTTGCACTGGAGGGGGTGGGAGGGGGACGTTGGCCCAGTTCGAACCATTATTTTTCTGGGGTTTGGAAGCATTTTTATTTTTCTTCTTTTTCCCTCCTTTGCCACCTGAAAATTAAAAAAAAGTTTGATTGAAAAAAGTTGGCTATTTATATATCTTTGAAAGAATTCTGATTCCAGATGGCATACACAAAAAAAAAGATGTATTTATATCTTAGCAGCATCACCATCAACGTATTAAAGTTGTTACAAGGTTATAAATAATAATAGGCTGGAACAGGAAAATATTCTGCATAATTGCTGAAAATTACTTCTTTTTAAAACATAAGCCCCACACAGCCTCATCACAATAGTGCATAAGCTGAATAAAGTAAAAACACACTTTGCTGTATCAAAAATATATATTTATTGATTTATTCATGTCTGCTCCAAGCCTCCATGCAATTCATTGTTAGAAAAAAATAATAGACCATAGCAAATTCTTTCAAATGTCAGATTTCAGTGTATTTATAATACCATTTTGCATAATCTCTTTCTGCGGGAAACAGAGAGGTTAAGGACACAACCTTCAACTTTGTCATTAGAGTCATTTTTTTTTCAGGCAGAATGACAAGCATAGTTGTCAAAACGAAAATGTAAAAGTAATTGCATTTTTCCTGAAATGGTATTAATAAGTTCAATTAAAAATCAGTACCAATAAGCTTTTCACAATGCCTTAGGACAGCATGATTCACAGGGTTCGCTTTGCAGAAAGCATTCTCTATCCTGTGAACTGAGTGGATAATGGGTAGTACAACTATTGCAACCGGAAGAGATGGGTGCAAACAAAACAATATATTTTATTTTTGCTTTCCCCCCTCCCTTTCTTCCTTTTACCTTTGCATTGTGAACCAAACAGGAATGCATTGCATTTGAAAGTTTGTCTTAGTCTATGCCTTTCATGCAGTTGGTCCAATAAAATATATCACCCACAAAAGTCTTTGCCTCTTGCATACCCTCTCATGTATTTGTTTTCAACTGTGGTGCCATAAGCTCCTTCCAGGGCTGCCATGATGGGGGTGGTATTGCAGCCAGGATGATATCCCCTGCGTGCCTCCTGCAGAGGCAAATCAGGAAGTAGCTGCAGCTAGAGCCCACACTCTTCCTGCAGCCCTTCTCAGTCTGACCTCATATGTTTCTCCTGAACACAGAGATGCAATGGGCAGGTGGGACTGTCCCATACTTCTCTGATTCAGGGAGGAGTATGTGGAGTTGGGCTGGGAAGTCCTGCAGGAAGAGCTTGGGCTCCAGTCATGGTCCCTCACATTGCCCATCTGCAGCATTATGACTGAGCTATGCAGCAGCTGTTTGTACTGGTCCTCCAGGAGGAGGCAGACTGGGCTGGAGCAGCCCTTTACACTGATCAGGAGCGGAGTCGGGATGGGCTGAATGGACATCCCTTTTTCAGTGTGCATTTGTCAGAAGTGATATTTCTCTGGTCTTTTGGGTGAGCATTGTCAGAAGCACTGCAGAGGAAAATTATAGTTCTTATGCATCTGGGAGAGAAACAAAATTTGTCGGTGCTTTGATTAACCCAACCAGAAGTTGGATCAGAAGTAGTACTCTAAAATTCTCTTTGACATATCACCAGTTACATGTTATTCCTAAACCTGGAACCATCTGCAGATGGTGCAGGGGTTAAACACTATTTCAGTGTCAGTTTGACAATGGAGATGAAATATTGTTGTAATGGGGGAGTGCTTCAGGGAACAGGCAACAGCATCCTTCATGGATATTAATAATGCAATGGACACACATTATTTTTCCCTTATTAGCAGAACTGAGGACAAGCTCTAACCTCAGGCAAGAAGGCGGCATCCACTGACCACTGACAACTAAGACGTATGTTTTTGCACCTTTTTGGATATTTCCAGTTCACTATAATTAGCTAGCTTTGCTCATGCAAGGCAAGTTCTGACCTGTGTCTAATGCCATACCGTGAGCCTAAATCCACCTGGGAAACTAGGTATTACAGAAGCTGTGAGATCCTGAGGAAAACTCAGAAGGTTCAACTGGAACAATTAAGTCAAGGTGATTCCAATATTAAATCGGTACAAATGTTCACTTGGGTTGTGAAAGAAATTAAGAGCCTAATTATTCGCATCTTAATTTTTTCCTTGATACTAACTGGACCAACTCAAATAAGCTCATATTTGAGATACAGCATCTTCTACAGATAAGACCTCATTCTAAAAGGACAATATAATTCATCCTGATCTACCTAGTCTCATGCTGAACTGAACATGCAGGTATGACATACCAGTCAAAAAAGAATCAAACATTAGTCCAGGAATGATATGCATCTTTTTCCAACAAAAAAGTCATTAATACTGATACTTTTCCCACAACTTTAGAATCATAGAATTATAGAAAATGAGGTTTGGAAGGGACCTCAGGAGGTCATCTAGTCCAACTCCCTGCTCAAAGCAGGACTATCCTCAGCTAAAACATTCCTCTACCCAAGGTTTTGTCAAGCCAGGCCTTAAAAATCACCAAGAATGGAAAATCCAATTCCTCTCTAAGTAGAAGAATACTTTGGTTTGGATTAACTGGCATTTTCAATTACAGGAAAAAAACCCAACAAAACATTACATCGTAATGCATTTAAAAGCTCAGTATTACCCTCTGATAACTGGCAATTTCAGGCATGTAGTAGAACAAACCAATTTTCCTAAAATACATCTCAATAGACATCACATATCAGAAGCAAGCACCTGAAGTACCTTACAACTTTAACTTCCAGTTCTCTCCTAGACATCACTATAAATTTATTTCTCCAGCTCACTAGAATAAGTTAATATTACTCATGTGAGATTGGTAAACAGTTTGGCTATTTGAATAATAGGGCAACCGTTATAGCCTCTGATCTCAGCATTTATTCTGACTAGAAATTAAAGTTGACATAGAGAAGCCATTTCTGAAGTTGATCTGTATTGTTATAGTTGTTCCAATTTATAACAGGAATTCAAAGGCTGCAGTTAAAATATGTATCTGTAATTAAATTCCCTGTATTTCTATTCTGTTCTGCTTAAATGCAATACCGTATTCACTAACTGCAGCCGCTGGTTTTGTTCTTACTTTAAAAATGGCATAAGTTTACATAAAATAACAAAGCCAAACTGTTAGATTTATTAAATAGAACTTTCTTATTTATTGCCTTAACGACAAGGAACAATTAAATGTATTACATTTGTTTTTGTCCAATGAAAATATGTTGTGTTTCCAATATAGCATGCAGCACACACATTCAGTTTACATTATGTTTGTACACAGGATTGTGGCACAATTTTCGAGACTGTGGACTCTACCATTTTAGGTGACTTGTTCGATACAGAATAGGAGTTGGGAATGGATAATGATTCAACAAACATTAACCTCTCAGAAGTCTCTACTGGGGAGGTCTGGACTGAATGAGCTGGTAACAAATTTAACATTGTATGAGATGGGTGAAAATGTTATAAGATTTCTCATTAAACTGAAGAGTACTGGGAACAGAGGCAGAAAAGCTTTCTCTATTATTTCTAAATGGCTCTTCTCACTATTCTAGATAAATAAGACAATGTACAAGAAGCAAGGTTTAAGAAGAAAAGGTTTTCTTTAAAAGAAACCTTGCCTCTCATACATTTCCTGTACCATCACGGGTTCAAGACCATTCTAATCCTAAATCAGATCACAACATTTCTTATAAAGACTTTTTCAGAAGAGACTACAATTACATATTCACTCAAGTTTAAATGGGCAGACACGGAAATGCTGGAGGTACTCTCTCTTTTGTGACGACAATTAGGAATAAATACATAACAAGCTGCTGGCAAACACAAATTTGTCCTTTCACGAACTGTAATGAAACCAACCTGAGAGGCTGCCACTTCTTTCTGAGCTGTTGTGAGAGCTGGTAGTGCTGAAATCCTGTGACTGGTTGTGTGGCATTCTATTAGACAATCCCTCAGCCAATCGGTAGTCAGGGATGTAAAGTAAGGCTAAGGGTTAAAGGGCAAAGGTCATAGTGGCATCATGTGATTAGTTTATAGCATAAGCACATGCATAACGTGCAGTTAGCAAGTCAAAAGCAGATGTGGCTGGACTGTGAAAAATGTTTTGCCTAGCCTCTCCTAATGGAAATACAGATGGGCTGGTGACTACCAAAGACAAGAAGGACTAAAAGCACAGAACCATTTATTTTGTGATGGTGTAAGACAAAGTATGCATGCAAGATGCATAGTATTAGTTAAGGTAAATGTGAAGAGTGAATCACAAACTATGATTTTCTAATTCATGCACAAACAACAGAGGCCCAGGAAAATAAGAGCTGGAATCACCATTGTTGCCTTTGCTTTGGTCCGGCAGAGAGTAACCAAATCCCATGAGGTCATTCTTTTGCTGAATTGAACTCTTCCATTGGGGATCAGGTAAATCGACTGCCAGCTCATGGATGCTGTTGGAGTGCAGTATCTGGGTGGTGGCATATGGCGTAGCCTGTGTTATTTGGCTGGAACTGTTGTAACTTGTTTTGGTGGTAAAGTCAATGCTGCTGTAAATGGCTCCATCAGAAAGCATAGTGGCAGTTTTATCTCCTTGGCCTGGCACTGGTGGCAGCACATCTGTGTGAACACAGGGGAATGAAACAAATCAGTGATGCACAGGAAGCCTGAAAGTATCAAGGTTTAAGATGAAAAATAAATGTGTCATTCTGCACGTTTGCATTTCAGCTGAGACAGGGTCCATGAGCCAATGAAGGGAAGATGATGTACAGCCATCGCCAAGCTATCAGCATCTGTGACAGGCCTACCCCTTGTCCTTCACGTCTCACTGCCTAAAACCATCTTTTTTTCCATACCTTCAACTGTGAAAGTGAAATTTGGAATATTTCTCTACTGAAGAATGTTTTCAATTGTTCATTCTATGTCAGAACCAATGAAACTGTCTGGGCTTCAGGGTAATGATGAAAGGAATGAATCTACAAATCACAGAGGAAACTCTCTCTCTGAAAATATGTAGCAAACTACTGAATGGATGCCAAGGCCCTCAAACTAATCCTTTTTGGGACACCAATTGCATTTTCCTTAAGTTTTGTACATGGGTTTATCTGACTTGGTTCTAAAACATAAAAAAGACATTTCTTCCTGACAATATAGGAAAACTGACATGAATAAGTCATTTCAGAATGTGATAAGAATTCAGCTACTCTGAAGAGATTTATGTGATCAATCAATTGAAATAATACAACCTTGGAAGTGCAGAATAACTCAGTTCAAAAAGCAAAGCATACTGAAATGTAACCATAGACAAAATACAGTGCATTAAACAAATACCTGCTCCTTTTTCCATCTGTTCCACCTGTTACATATTACAGATTTATCATTTCAATCATCTAGATTTGAAGTGTCTCTCCTTCATAAAATTCATAGTAAGAGTTGTTGTTAGAAATTTACATTTAAAAGTAAGCTCACTGAAATTTGACGAAGTGCCTTAAAGCGACTGCTACAAGGGTAAATGGAGCAATGCAGCTCATCTGATCATTGTGATACTCTCATACAGACAAATATTAAAGGGGCTATATTTCTAGTACAGTTTAGATCAGAAAAGTGATACTCAAAAAACTTGCTAGCAGATACAACTTCTATTTTATAACATTATTGTCAGCTATTACACATGGGCTCTATCAGGTCTAAATTACAATTATGATCAACACTCCTGTATTCAGAAAATTCAGCTCTGAAGTTTTGGTTTAACCTGTTGTACAATGCAGGGATAGCATATACCTGAGAATCGATGTGGAAGGATGTCCTTAAGGTTAAGGTAATGACTTGGGTTCAGTTCTAGGTTCTGCCATAGACTCACTGAACAAGTCACTTAAGCAATTTGTGTCTCAGTTCCTCAGCAATGCAAATACAATGATTCATTCTTCTTTCTCTCACTTTTTTCTCTGTGTTTACTCTACTGATTGTGGGGAATATTTCTTACTATATGCCCTTAGCACATGGCCCTGACGTTGGTTGAAACTTCTTGGAATGCATTTATCATCATCAACAATAACACTTCTGTATTCAATTTAAAATATTCATACTCACAAATTCAGGAGTGTTCTGAAATAGAGACTGTTGCACTTGCTACTTTTGACTGGTGTTAGCTGTCTAGTAATATATCTGGTGGCTGGACTTAAAATCACATATTTAAAATGGCTAAATTATCTTCACATTTGCATGAAGAATAACTACATAGAAAATGGAGGTATAGCTAATGGAAAGCAAAAAACTGAATCTGGAAAACAGAACATTGTCCTTCAAAATCAGGCCATTACTATTGACTTGCCTCTAATCTAATATACTCAACAGTAGCCAGTTTACAACTATAAAGATGCCTTTCCTAACTCCTAGCCATGGAAATAGAGCATAAACTGTGAATCAAACTGTGTCATAACTTTCTTCTATATCATCAATTCTAAAGATTCTGCCTTGTCATATATCGTTTCATGCAGGCATAATGGATTACAACTTAGTAAATATTATTTTTCCTCGTGCACAAAAAATAAGAGGGTCCAGCTCAGTTTACCCTGCAGGCTGACAGGAGTAAAAAGCACTAAAATATACTCGTCTCCATGACTCCATGTACCCAGAGCTGATTTCTGTTAAATGAGGTGCTGCCACATTATATAGCCATTTTACCACAAGCTTGATAATGTAAAAGTCATTGTGCGCACCTTCCTGGCACTCAGAAACTGTGAGTTTGTCTCACTAGTACTTATCTATCTTCCCCCCGAATATTAGGAATTTTCAATAAAACCGTATATAATTAATTTATTTTAATTTTATAAAAAAAAATCTATCTATCTATCTAATAAATGAACCACTACATAACTACCTATTGACAAAGTAATTATACATTAAAAATCAATCTTGTCCCAGGAGTCACTCCACAACACCACAAAGCGTGGGTCAAAACCTGAACTATGAGACGAATTTTCCCTCATGTGCTACAGTCAACAAGAGCAGCCTGCTTGTTTAAGGGGGAAGCCATATTTTACACTGAAGGTTTCTCCACAACCAATCCTAATCTGCTTTACAGCCATTTCTGTGGTTGTATCCAGGTTATGGCAGGTTTTCTGAGCAGCCCTGCAGGGCTACAGCACAGTACGATCTCTCCCTGAATCCCCAATTCCAGCATGTCCTTCTCATCCAATTCCTCACCCTTGCACAACTGGTATGGCATACCTTATAGGGGTATTCTCAGAAGGGAGCCTTTCCTCAAGCCCTATTCAAGAGAAATACTCCCCTGGCCTCATATAAGATGTCTGTGCCTTTTTACCAAGTATAAAATGGTTCTAGTATTAAAACAAGGGACTGAGAGCAGAAGCATCCCATCTCACTTGTGAAAATGCGGCACGGGAAACCATGATCTCCAAAATAGTCAGGGCATAAATGTAACCTAGATTGTTAAAGACTACGAATAGCATTTCATTGCTGAAATTCAAAGAAGAAATATTCTGCATCTTCAATGAATCTGATTCTGCCTCAGCAACAGAAAGCTAAAAGCTTTAAAGCCTGCTTCCAAGCCTGGAGCTTATAGAGCCAAATGCTATGAGAAATAAATTGTATTTATTTTGTACTATGTGAACTAATAAAAAAAAGATGTGGAAATACTAAAGAATCATATTTTGGAAGAGCTGTGCTCTAAATATTATCTAAAGACATGCTTTCTTCATCACATCATTTTGGTAAGACAAGCACATTAACATCTTTGAAGACAGTTTTGCCCAGATGACTCTGTCTAGGAACCAAATGAAAAGTGTTAATGTAATTTGAAACCAAGGTATAGTCATATCAGAACAAGGTTTAAACTGCAAGCAAAGTGTTATGAATGAAAATAAGGAGTGTTCCTCCAATTTTTACAGTTTAAAATTATATTTATTCTGTTCAAAGGTAAGGTGTTCTTCCCCGTTCAACGTGGAGGGGGGACCTTCTCTTAGAATCATGTATCTAATGAAAAGACAGTAGCTGCAGTCAAAAGAGTGGCAGAAATCTACTGGGTGAGGCTGGGGCAGTGAAGGCCTGGTGTGGAGGCACATGGTAGTGCAGGACCTGGTATAAAAGAAAGGCAACCAGTGAAGAGGCATCAGTATAGAGGCTTAAGATGGCACTGGACACAGGGCAGCATAGGACTCAGTGCACAGGCATAGGGAAGCATGGGAATCAGCACAGCGGCTCCCAGCATCATGGCATGTGGTGGGGGCAAATGGTAGTGGGAAACGAGGTGGTGGGGGAGGAAGAGAGTGGCAGGGAAGGCAAGGTATACATGAGGTAAGAGGTGAGGGTCAGCCTGCCTTTCCCCTCACCACTTGCCTCCCCACTGCCTGTCCTCCCCCACCATTGTTTTCCCAGCTGTACTGACACTCCAATAATTAGATTCTATGCATGGAAAATTAAAACAAATTTATAGCTTTCTTTGTATAAAAATTAATTATTGGGGGATTATCTTAAATTGAACGTCATCTTGGATTCAGATAATTACGGTAATTCTTATTGGCTTATTACTTCGATAGCTTTAAATTTCAGTGCATTTGTTTTTACTTGCGTTTTTCCTTGTATTGTATGAAAATGGCCTGAAGTCTGTTTGGTGGATCTCTGCCACTCATCCCTCAACTTCTAAAAAATGTTTAAATTACAATTCCAGTTCTACACTGAAAGACATTATGGAAAACTTATAGGATTATGACACCCCAAAACCCAAAGAAAGGACACTTCAATAATTGAAAGGGAATTTGATTATCATTAAGACTGTTTAAAACTATTTAGCATTGGTTTTGAAACACTAATTTAAGTGATACCTGTGCTATAGAAACTAATAATAGTGATAAAAAATTTTACAGAGTGAGGGAACAAGAGACTAAGAGCAACATTTTCCAGGTAGGGACTTGTGAGCTTGGATTTCAAACAGAGAATTTTGGACCTTCTTTTTTGGAAGGGTAGAGCACCCACAATTTCATTTGAAATTGTGCATGTGCTAAGCACCTACCAAAATTAGGTCTAAGCTATCTGAAGGGAAGTGCCCAAAGGTTATTCAGTCAAAGGAAAATTCAAAGCAATATTAAGTAACTCAGATGGCAACACTTCCAAAGGCAGGAGATTTTAGAAATCAAGCTCCCGACTCCAAATGCTATCCTCTGACCTGTAGAACACCACCATGCTGTCCTGGTTTATCTATGAATGATCCAACAATATGAATAGGCCAGACATGAGAACTAGGAAATATTGAGCTGACATGCTGATAAACCGAAGACTACTACTAATTAACAGATTGCCATACTTAACTGTATTGTACTAGACCGCAATTCAGTAATTTTACAGCAGTGCTAAATTGCTAAGACACTTTGCTGAGGGGGGAAAAATGCACTACACCCACATAGAAAAGAGAACCTAAATAAAAAAAAAAATTGAGAGAGAGCATAATACAGTAAAACCTATTCCTCATGACACTGTGACCTTATAAAGTAAAACCCACCTCCACGACCAAAATTCCCAAGATCATTAGGTCCACTGGTGCTGTTATTTACTGGAAGACTGGTGGCAGGCCAAGAGTCTGCAAGCCACGGATAGCTGGGATCGCTTGCATTCAACAGACCTGGCCGACTGAAGCAGGATACAACAAAAGGAAAAAAAAATTAAATTATGTTTGTGAGACAACTCTGGATATGATAGTGATTGAAAGACCATATCACTTTTCTCCTGCCACTGTGTGCAACAAACAGTTGAGGAGACTTTAATTTATTTCAAATTAAAATTGTACAGGCTTTCATGATTTAAGGCCCTTCAGCAGTTAATTAAGGCTATATACAAATCAACTTTGTCAGTGAAAATGGGACTAGGCATCAGTTGTGATTCTGCCAGAATCCAAATGAATACTGTTGTCTGTCTGAAACAGGGAGTAGGCAGAACCATCAAAGGATCCTAAACTAGGGTTGAATGATAAATTGCCACCTCAAGGGAACAATCACTCAAATTGACTGCTCTATATCAGCCATTTCCAGGACTTTGGGCTACTATTTCTTCACTCCTTGCATCCCAAATGTATGTCTGTCATTTACAGGGTGGCAACTCTTTTTCTTTGAGGACTCTCGTATGGCTTAATGGGAAATGGGCTTGAGTGGGATTAATGGAAAGTTCATGGCGGTATGTTTATCTTCAGCTATAACATGCTTTTACCCTTTTGTGATTTTAGACTTGGAGAGCAATCCTGAAAGCTGGAAATCCTAAAAAAAGGAAGCAAGTTTTGGCTGTAAGACACTGCATGCTCCCCAAATAAAGGATAAATATGGCTGTATTCTGAAATTTAGCTGGAGCAATGTGGACAGTTTATTTTCAAGTTTAGCGAGGAAAACAAATAGCGTAAGGTGAAAAAAAAAAGTTCTGAAGCTTTTCCAGATTATTAGCACACTTAAGAAGAAGGAGCAACATTTATAATCATTGTACTTCTTCCTGATAGGCCCCTTCTGGTACAATCCCTAAGAGAAACATGGGTTTCCATGGAAACAACAATAAGAAGATCCAGCAGTTTCCTTGCCACATCCAGTAGCTCTCATTAGGCCTAATCTCTTTTTGCTAAAATATTGATTAAATGGGAGATTGGAAGTTATTACCAGAGCCTAATTACAATCTCCATATTGGCAAAGAGAAAATAGATGAGGATATATGAGTCTGCTATCAGCTTTTATCAATTTCGATTGAGTAGCCAAAGTTGTGGAATCCAGTCCTATCAATCTACAACCTATTCATCATCCATGAATCATTTATTTTGTGATCGATTATGTGTAATTGTTCACTCACAGCAATTTAGTGAGAGCCAATAAGGAGTCTTAAACAACAGCAACTTCATTTGCTAATGTCTAATTAATGCAATAAACATCCTGGTAACAAATGAACACATTCCTTGTGATATTTACTACTAATTTCTTCCTGGGCATCTGGGAGAGATGAAACATCTGGACTTGATTCCTCTATAGTGCACAACAGATAGATCATTAAACCTTGTACTAAGCCATTTAATTCCTTCTAGAATTGTCAATCTTATAAACGATCGTTTATCCTTTACCTACAGAAATTTCAAGTTCCTTATCAAAAAACAAAATAGGATGAAAACAGATCTTTTTACCAACAACCGTACCTTCCATTGCTCATTAGTCCTCCATCCCCTCTTTGAAAAGTAACTGATTTAAAAAAAAGAACAAGAGACAGGAAAATCAATTATTAATATTTTAAAATAATATTAAGATTTTTCAGCACCTGAAACCAAGGTTCTCGGAATTACCACACAATATAAAATGGCAGTTACAAGAAAAAGGAGCGTACCCAGGATTGTCAATTCACTGAACACATTGACTTAAATCAATGTGTCCTTTTGCCATCGCACCTAACTAGAGAGCCCTGAATTTACCATAGGCCCCTTGACATGGCTTTATATTGTAAGACTATGCCATGCTGTGAAGCTCTGCTTTCCTGGCATGCTTTTGCTTCAGTACATAATGACAATGAACCAGGATATTAACACCAGTATCATAATGCACTAGTATGTAATCACACAAACATTGTGTCCCACAGGATAAATAAAAATACATGACAGCCCTAATTGAGCTAAGGGGGAGAAAAACAAGTATAAAACCTACATTGTTTCTCTCACACATATGGAAAACAGCATACACACAGACATTCATACACATCAGCGTTACTGGAAATAAAACTTTTTAGTTTTTATCAAAGGCATGCTATAAAGCATGTACATTCCATTAATGGATACTTAACAAAAAGTGCCTGCCCCATCATATTCATGGGTTTATATATCAGGGCATTGTAGGTGTTCCACATTATTAATTTATCCATATACTAGTACCCAACTCAGATACTCACCAAATAAGTACTAAGTAAAGCTGTCAGATTGTGGACCATCACTAGGTATTATTGGTCAAGGCCAACAAACTGTCATGGTCCTTTAATGGCAACAATCTGTGAATTGCTTTTAGGGATTGTTCCAATAATCCTGCCCAAGATACTAGATAATTGGATTTTTAAATATCTTTGACTGATAATATTCACTTCTTTAAATGTAGGCTGAAATTTCAAGGATGGAGAGAAGCCTTTGTGGTCATCTTAATTAAAAATATCTGCTAAATTGTCAATTCGAATAATCTTGCAACGGACATCTTCATCGATAAATACACAACCAGGAAAGTATTTACAAAGTTCTCCAAATGTTACCCAAATGAACATAGAAATATAAGCTTGAGCTTTAACCAGCTGTCATACTCTGATTTCAAGGTGAAAATACTATGATTACTACCTCCCCCACCCACACCTCGTACCAATAGACATGAATCTGCATATCAGTGGCATGCTGGTGTTATCTCATATTTTGCCACTTTATCAATTCTCCAAGTAGCTTCACGATACACATTTAACAACAATGGTGACAAAACTGACCCCTCTGGGATCCCATACGGAAAGGCCCTTGGGTTTGATGATTAATTACCTATCACCACAGAATGGACAAATGTTAACGTTGGAAAGCCATGATAGTTATATTGATAGTAAATGGTTTAATACCTGTATTTGGAAAAGAGTTAAATAGCTAATGAAAAGAACATCAGAAAGAAGGTATAGGAAGTATTAAATAAATCCTGCATAGAAAAATGTAACACATTAAAAACCAACTGTAGCTAATTAGCTTAGACGTGATGGTACTTTCCAGTTGTGTTACTTTTTAATAGGCTATTGAACATGTCTATCACTCTTTGCTAAAAGTGAGTAAGCTAATGCTAAAGTGCTGTGCTTATTTTTTGTGACAATGCAAATAAATGGGTGCTGACTGGCTATGTTTCAAAACATACTGCTCATCAATAAGTTACTAAAAGTTAATTTAGATGCTCTTTCACCACTACATCCCTTCCCCATCCCCCTTTTCAGATGTTCTGTCTCTGTTAAAGCACCTAATTATAGTGCTGAAAAGAAGCAAAACCAGAAGCAGTCTCTAATACATTCAAATAAACTGTAAAACCTGGACTTACTATTTTAGGGTGTTTCTAGGATAACACATTTCATACTGGAAATGTAGGTCAAACACAAAAGCAGGTCCTTTGTCTAGGCTACAGACTTATTAACTATTTTAAAATGTGTGTGGGTGTGGGTGTGGGTGTGGGTGTGTGTGTGACAGAGAGAGAGAGAGAGCAAGAGATGCAGAGAGAGTCTAAATACTGATTCATCAGTACAGGGAGTCATTAGTACTTAAAAGATTTATATCCATAGGGCTCTCCTTTGTGTTTAACCTAAAACTGAGGTGTAAAATGCAGAAGGCATATATGTTAACAACATCCATAAGAGGTATTTTAGCTACAGAGCAATGAGGTATGTAGGATACTGCCTGGCATGCTGGGGAAAGCTATTATGAAAAGGTTTTTACATCTTTCATAATAGTTACATGTAGTCTTACATCTTATTATCATATATAGTTACATCCCTTTTGTAAAGTTACTGCCATTCTCCACAAGCTGGCTTCAGTGTGTCAATTTGCAGAAAAGACATGGTGCAAGTGTTTGGCCCTCATTTGTGATTTCTAGCAACACTGGCAGTAGTATTCCTGTACAAGTCCTACTTCATATAATCATTCTGTGACCCTCTAATAAAATCTTGCGTTTTTATGAGGCAAATGTCTTTGTATGGGCTTAAAGGAAGAAACCCATCAAGTAGGAACAGTTCCTGAAGTGACTGGGCCTTGCATGTGCAAATGATATAGAGGAAAGGTACTTGTTGTCACCACTTTATATACCAGACTTAAATCTTAAACAAGAAACAAAGGGGAAAATACTGTAACCACAATGGCCATTTTAAAAGGCTCCTCCTGAACAACAAAACTGTTTGGTACAAAGTTGGATGTCCTTCCTGAAACCCATGACTGGTGGGTCACAAAAAGCATGTTATATTTCCAACTCCCTCCATAGAAGGGGTTACCTGGGACTGGCAAGGGAAGGTTCCTTTCTTTTGCTATCAATGTTGCGAAGGAAAAGCCAGCTAAAGGCACAAAAGACATGTTTAGGCTGCCAACATAAGCACTATGTTTATCACTCCTACCATATGTTTTGTCAGCATTTTTGCCTGCAGTTTGATTTCAGCAATTACAAAACAAGTCTGAATGCTGAAAAGAAGCATATTTAATGCAGTACAGACTTGTATATGTCAATGTAAAATAAAATGCACAGGCAAGCTTGTTTTAGGCAAGCTGTCTCCATTTCAAATAGATGCTGAACAATTTTGAGGGGCAACATTGGAGGAGGAAAAGGAGTATCCCCCTATTACTGACCCACCCATCTCTCATGCTTTTTATCATTGGGAAAGCATGAAAGCTCTTTCAGCATTTTCTGCATCTGATATATGTCTTAGAAAGGTTCAAGACTAGCATTAGAAGCAGGGAAGAGATTGACTTTCAAAAGAAGATGAAAAAAAAAAGTGGCGGGGAGAGATTTCTAAGACATGCTTGCCACTACTGCAGGGACTGCAAAAATGCAGAGCATAATGTAAAAATCATTTAGAATGCATAAAGTATAAGGAAATTATGTGGTATATATTTATATGAGGAAGAGTGTAGGTTAAAGAGCTTTTGCATATTTTAAAAAATATATAAGGAAGTACCTATGCTATTTACTAATATTATCTGACAAGGTTAAACCTAATCTTCATGCCTGCTAGAACTGGAAAAATACGAATATATAGTAAGTTGACATTTTGAGGCAAGAAAGCTTTAGAGAGCTTTCTGTGTGCCTATCTCTAGTAGGCCACATTTTCCTGCCACAAATGAAAACTTTAATGTTGCCAGCCAAGCCTCATTCTTTTTTCTGATAAGCTGTTCCTCAAATATGAATGTAGATTAATCCTCTTTTAATAAGCATTAACTCAGAACAGATAATCAGTGTATAAAAATTCCATCAAATCGCCTGCCTGCGACGATTCTGTCAAATTATTTATCCTCATCTAACAGTTTTAGGACTTGTGCATAAAATGTTTAGCATTCCATAATTTTCTATCTATTTTTAATTTGTTTATATTTACTCAGTTTCATAAAATCTTTAATCCCCAAGGGCACTAGTCACTAAATAAGCTTACCTACTCATAAGTGAAAATACACATTTACCTTCCTTGCATGACTGATAGTCTCAGCACTCTTGAAAACACCTGAGCATTGAAGTGAGCTTTTATTGGCACACCAATGAGCTTGAGGGCATATGAAAGATAAAATGGAAATATGGAGTTCCTTCTGTTTCCACACATGGGCTCTGTATATTTAATATACAAACCCTGGGTAGAAACATGAAGGGACAGTTACAACCATCTCTACTAAAAAAAAAAATATTAATCTGTTCCATAGTTCTAATGGTTAGGGGTGAAAGAACTTGCAAATTATACTAGAAGAAGGGGATAGCTGCAATGTAATACCCATTCCATCCACAATGCAAAAACCTCTGGAATGTGTTGGTATCTGGCAATCTGACTAGAGGGTAAAAAAGAAAAACAGAAAATCAGCATGCAACAATGCGATAGCTGCTTTAGCTCTTATAGAAGGTGTCAGTGGCTCACAAGCATATAAGGCTAAATTATTCTCTAAGATCTGTGGTGTCCTGTAAATTGCTAAAAGATGGGACAATTATACATTGTGGTGCTGGCAGATCTTCGTGGCAGGGTTTGCTTTGCAGTTTTTCAGCCATCTTTTCAACAATCGATATTTAATCCACTGTTTTCATTAATTATACTACTGCTTACCAGATAACAGAGTCACTCATGTGACTTCTTTGGAAAAAGTTCTGGCTTTGAGTGCTGTAAATCAGAGATTCAATTCCTGATGATAATTCATGATGGGACGACATTGTAAGCGGTGGCTTGTGAGCCAGCAGATATGTACTAAATAGCTAGTTCAGCTATTGGGGTAAATATTTAGCTTTTACAGTGTTATATTTTTTTCCTTATTTGTTAGAACTTGAACAACTATGCGCTTCCTAGGAAATGTTCGCAAATCCAAAAGGTTCCATGAATTTAAGCACAACAGATCATTTGTCCCCAACACAAATAGCTATTATCAGCACGCTACTTGCTAGTCCTCTGCATAAAATGTTTCAGTTGTCCAATTATCCAACAGAAGCAATACCATTTAGCTGGTTAATTAAACAAAGCAAATGGCAAAACAATCATAGTGAACACTTCATGAATAACCCAAAATTGGAAAGTTATAAGACCAAATATTTAGCAAATGCTTACACATCATGAACACAAATATATTTTTTTAAAGTATCAATTTCAAAGTTATGGAAATGGAGCTGTCAGAAGAACAGAGATCTTCATAAAAAAGAAAAAAAAAGAAAAATGATCAATCATTTTTCTCATCAAAACATTCCAATCAGCTTTATCTGTGAAGTTAAGGAAAGACATGAATTCATCACAAATATGCCTAATGAACAATTTGACCAGCTCTATTAGGTGTTTAGACCTTCAGATTCTTTATATCCCTGAAGGAAGTACTCAAAACAGACGTTTGATCTGAGCAAAAGTGCACCAATGAAAAATGTTAGGTCAAATTCACCTGTAACGTAACATTTCTGAAATTCACCTCTGAAGAAATTCAATGGATTTACACTGGATCCAAAGGAGATCCTTACTTCTATGCTGTTAGTCAAAAATGTAGACAATTTAATATGGAAGGAATAAGATACAGTCTAATACCTCTTCAGATCTGTACCAAAAAGGGAATTCAGTTAAATGAAAATGTAAGCAAAATTTGCTACCAACTGCAAAATGATATATGAGACTGTTCATAGCAAACTCTGTGCCTAGAAATAAGTAAGTACAATACGCGTATCTGGCAAAATATTATTTTGCTAATTGAGACTGCTTCAACCTTTCAGCCAGATTTTGTTCTCCAGTACAAACTGACTTTTCTGGAGTAAAGTTAAGTTACTGACATAAAGGACTGTGTAACTCAAGTTTAGAGCATTTAAAGCTTTATCTTCCAGTTAAATGAGAAGGATATTTCAGGCTTTGATCACTTCATGTCAAGCTGTGCCACAGCTAATCCTTGTATGAACAAGCATGCCAACAATCTCAGTTTGGCCAAGGCATTCATGAGTTTTCAATATCTCTCCACAGAGACAGCTCTTTTGAACAATGTTGTGCTAGTAGGTGGTACCACCTCATCCTGCTTCTCTACACAATGTGCTAAACTGAGTTGCACTGAACACCATTTTAGAAGTGTCTCACATGCGGACAGAGCTGGAGAGAAGTGGCTAGCAGGTGGGGAAGGCTCCACTGAACAGCAGGGAAAGAAGCTATCAACACAGTGAGGGAAGAGAGAGAGCATCGAGCATAATGAGAAGAAGGGGGAAAAAGGAAGAAGCTGAAGCACCTCTCATTCTGCATTAAAATGGGACTGAGTGGGATGTACTAGTACTACAGGAAGATGATAGCAAATGATGGGCAAGAGATGGTGGACATCCTATGGAAAAGAGGGGACTGGCATAGACTGTTTAGAGGTGAGCCCTCTGAAGAGAGCAATGATGACAACAACGAGGACAATGATGATGACAGAGAAGACGATGAATGATGAGTGAAAGGAGAGGGCAAACAGGTGGGGGAGTTTAGAAGAGGGGGAAGGAGGGGGGAGGGGGAGGGCAGTTGAGGTAGTCCTGTGCATAACTGTGGTGGTTAAAGGTGACAGTGATGGATGCACGGACACACGGGAATGCAGGTCTGCAGTGTGGTTTTTGTAAGAGAATAAAAATGGTGAAACAGTAAAGGTGTGTTTTGAACTGATCACATCAGTCACAAGATATGGTGGTAGAGGTATAGTTTGATATAGATATAGATATAGATATATATAGGTATATATATAAAGCAGCTTTTATATCTATATAAAGCAGTTTATATATATATATATAAAAAAACTCAGTTTTTTATATATACATATACATATATATAAATATATATATAAGAAAAAGCTGCTTTTATATACGTGTGTGTGTGTGTGTGTGTGTGTATAAAATAAACATAAATGCTGCTTAAAGTGTGTTCATGGACTGTTTCCACAAAATGGTAAAATACATCACTTCTGGATGAACCGAGTGTATAGGTACTCATGGTAATTTACCTATGTGCAAATTACTACAGGTATGTTTATTGCAAAGTTACTGTTTTCAGATTTTCCCCTTACATCCATGTGCTTGTGGAGAGTAGCATCTGACAGTAAAGGGGGCAGAAGCAGCTGCGGGGGGAGAAGTTGAGTGTGACAAAGGGCAAAGGGGATACCTGATCTACCAGATTTTTTTTTCTCTGCTGTAGAAGTACAATGGGGAAAAATTCAAGACAAACCTCCAATAATTAGATTCTGATAATGATAAGATATTTATAAATTTTCCATATATAGAACCTAATTATTGGGGGGGGGGTCTCATCTTATGTTTAGGGTTCTCTCATATTTGCGTAAATACAGAATTAATCGTATGTACTCTCTCGACCATACGTATATTGGCCAAACTTCACAAATCTTTAATCATACTGACTATAATGGTTTACTGTATGTTATACTGACAGCTGTGATTGAACAAGAGGAAAAAAAAAGGCAAACACTTCAATTAAAAAAAAAGACTAAGATACTTTAAACATCTCCTTAGGATGAGTATGCAGGTCTGGGTTATCACAAGCTATACTTATCATAAGTGCATATTTGAAAACCCAAGCAAAGGCAGATCCATGCACAGCAGAGAATGGAACCTTGCATAAGTTCTGCTTCTCAGGTCAGAGGTGGAGGCCTTGAGATATTTACAAATTCAATGCAAAGAGCCCAAGGAGCAAAATTTAGCCCTTGGCACCCAATACCTGCCTAAGATTATTATGCTAGATTGAGTATTACCCTACAAATTACCTTCTAAAACAGCACAGTTTAGAAGGGTTGGGTAAGTAAGAAATATGCAGAATTATAATGAAAAGGGTAATTGTGATAGATTGCAGCCTTCCCCTGGAATCACTAGCAAAGTCAATACCATATTTATTCCAACAAATAAGCAGAAGGAGCATTTCTCCTTGTACTTGTTTTAATTCTGCATACTCTCAGTGATAATAAACACTTAAATAAAATAACTAATGGTTGCACTGATATGTTGGTGAGGTAAGAGACAGACTAATGGACAGTACCTGCAGGGGTGAAGGTGAAGGACTGAACTGCAAAACAAGAAAGCAAACACACAGTGAGTTACAGAGCCTGTTAACAAGCACTAATTACAGGGCAGGAGGTTCCTTTGGAATTCACTCCTCTGTGGGTTAAATCATATATGCAGAGCATTACAACTGAGCTTTAAGCACTAGCCAGCCAGCAGCCAATGGGTTGAAGAAAGATGACTAGTGAATTCTGACAATAGTGTTTGATGGAAGTTAGTTTGGGTGAACATGCCAGCTCTCCTTTATAACTGTTAGCATAAACTCTTCCACATAGTCTCTTATGAGATTTCATTAAGAGCATACAGCATTTCAATGAGAATTCTGTCACAGTGCAACGTTCATACAATATGTAGATGCAGCAAACATCATGAAAGAAGAATGGACAACAATTTTTTGCAGTCATTTAGAGCTGTGTATTTAAAGGCCCTGCTCATGACAACTTATATACAGGACTAATAATTCCTTTCATGAAAAAAGAGTAGGTTTAGTAACTATTTCATTTGAAGAATATGATAGGGTATGACAGTTCTGTTAGAGGAAAAGGTCTGCTAAATTTTTGCTTTGTTATTATAGCTAAATATAGAAGGTGATATAACTTTCTTAAGATGAATGACGCCACTTTGATGTGTGTGTGTATATGCTTATGCACACAAACACCCACCCATATGCATAGGTATATATACACATGTGTGCAGGTGCATGTGTGCATGCTTGCATGTGTATAAAACACTCTCCCCCTCTTATACTTGTGTGCATAAATTAACAAAATATCTTGGAGAACAGAAATTATCCTCATTATTAATTAAAAGGGAAGAAAGAGCACCATGTGCAAATAGCATTGCCTATTAATAATGTAGCTTCACCACATGGTCCCTAGGCTCTTGCTGCATAACTCATAATCAACAGGATTTGGGTGTTAAGTTTAGCATGGCATAATAATATCTTCAGTAAATATGATTCAGTGGCATATAGTGCAAACCTGACTCAAATTGTATAGGGTGAATACAGTGCTAAAATCAATGAATGTATTATACATTTTCTCTTTGTGTAAAATTTGCTACAAAGTTGGGAGTAGTAAAAGAGGGCAGCAACGTGAATAGATTCCTATGTAGTTCTATACTATTTATCTGTCTTTTTGACTGTTCAGCAATCCACAGGAAACCTGAGATATCTCAGTAGGGTTTCAGTCCTCGCAAAGCTTCGAATAAGGAGGCCTTCCCTTTCCCAAACTTGGTTCTCATAAGCAATATTGTAAGAAGAGAAACAGCTCTGAGTAAAATGTCATGCGTATAGTGCACCACGCTGTAAAAACAGCCCCCTCGACTACTTTCTGGCTTGTTTATCAGTAAATTACTCCTAAACTCCCACTGTCTCTAGATAGTCATGCCAGTGGGTAGGGGGCACGGAGCCAAGGCTCAGCTCATTCCAGTGATCACTTTCCACCTACCAGCTCCAATGGGGAGTAAGCATACTGTTTGTTTTCTTTACTTCTATTTGCTTGAACCCAAGGTCTGGGGATGACATGGAAGTACAGGAGAAAGGGATTTCATGCTACCTCTCTTCCTTTCCCTTGGAGGTGGGTAATGGGGTCTAATGTCATCATCAGGGTAAAAACTGAAATGAGTAACTCAGAAGGCAGGGTCTTTTGCAACAAGAATTGGGCGTGTGGTAGTTATTCCTCATTTGTTCCTTCACTATGCTAGATGTGCTGGAGAAGCCAACATAAAAGTTGTCTTATGATAATGATGAAATGCAGTTCAAATATGGTTGAGAGCAGTGCATTTCAAGCTTCTCATACACTGGCATTTTTACAGCATACAGCATTCATCCATTCCATCCTTTATGTAAAAATAGCATTGTAACTGTTATTGTATTTAATCTGAACTGAAACCACGTGTGTTTTTATGATGGAACCTGAGGAGTTGGTAATGAACAGTGACTGTGCTTACCGGCATAATTACTGAGCCCCTTTCTCTTCTTTCTTCGCCAATACAGCCAGATACTGAAACCCATCAGAATCACCCAGCACGCACCACCAATGCCAGCTATAAAGGCAGGCTGTTTGACAACGTCAGTGATTTGCTCAGTTATGCTGTTGTTATTTTCAGTGATGACAACTTCGTTACGGCCTCCTGCACAAAGGAACATCAATATAACCATATTTATAAGGTACAGTGTCATATTTATTAGGTACAGTGTAGAGAAACAAGGAATCAAGGGATCAGATATTTCAAGTGAAAAAGAAAAACAGCAATGTGATTTAAAAGAATGTTACATGGTAGGAGTCAGTGGGTAGGTCTGCAGGATATTCAAACACAGATCTGAAGGCAACACTCCTAGCAAGAGAAACGATGCTCCACTGCAGGTTTTCAAACATATATGGGAAGACAGCCACTATTCCACTGTCTCCACTAAGCTAATAGGTGGTACCTCACAGTCTTCTCTTCCCTTTATTTGTACCATTTTCCCTGTATTTATGCAAAAGGAATGGCAGAATGAGAGAAGAGTTGCTACCAAACAAAGTACCTCCCCCAAGACTTCACTGGATTATTTAATAGATGACTTTTCAAAGTGAAATGTCTAAATGTACTACAGATACAAAATTTCTACGTCAATGGACACTTCCCAAATGCTTTAAATGCCTGCCAGTTTTATCACTTCACTCTTTTTCTGCAAGTACTAGATTTTTCAAAAAAAAACCCCAAATAAACAAACAAAAACCCCTAAGAGATTTTGTTTTTAATAATGGCAAGCTAGGTTATTTACAAAAAGTATTTTTCAAAAAATGGATTATTCCTTTTAATAGATCATAGCAAAAAGGCATACAGAACTCATCCAGGACAATCTGATAGAAAATGGTGCCATAATCAATCTCACAACTTTCTAAAGACAGGCTTTTATAATGGAAACCTTTAGATAGCCTAAAACGTAGGTGACCCTCCACGCTTTACTTATATTACGCATTAGGAAGTAAACATTAAATCCTGATTTAATGGATTATTAAATACTTTATTTGGACTGCCAAATACTGTGAATTCCCAACTGTTAAAGTAACTCTCTCCAAATATGGCACCTTGCCCATACTGAGCCGCATGATGTCAAAAATTCAGAAGTCATAAAAATATCATGTGATTATCAGATTTAAAAAACTGTTAAAAAAGAATGGTGTGACAGTTATACATATTCGATAGAATAGATCTGAATATGCTTTTTTAAAAACGATGACAAAATGATCCATCCCTAAATTTTACAGTGCTTGTATGTTTTGGCCCATTCTTTCAAAACAATGAAGCGCTATCAAATGTCTGAGTTCACATAGAGGAGAGGAATGTGGTGCTATGAACATTATATTACAAAATGCTAATTAAGGGACTGTACCATATACCTAGGAAGTAGAACTTATGTGGCAATAAACAATTACATGGTTATTTGGGGGCAAATTGCTAAAAAAAACAGTGTAGCAATATGCCTTGCTGTGAAAAAATATGTACTCTATAATTCAGTTAAATTTACTGCTCACTTCTTGGAACAAAACTGGTGCTGTGTCAGCATACTGGCTCGAGTCTAAGTTAAATAAGGTCATTAACTCCAGTAGATACATGACAGAAAAGACCAAGGGTCCAATTCTTACTTCTGTTAAGTAATCTTTATACCACTGTGTATAGCTACATGCAGAGAACCAAACTGAAGGGAGAATCATACTATGAGAACATGACCTCACTTTATTTATCTCACTGACCATGCTGTAACTTTCCCCATGCACTTATGCCGATGACAGCTTGGACTCTGGCTGCTTAGACACATGGGGGGGTGTGGAAAAACCCAGTGCTTTACTTTCCTCTTGGAGCATCCCCGCACCAAGTGCAGCATGTGCCCAAAAGAGGCATCACGTCGGTTTGATCCGATTTGCCTAATGTTTATAGAGATGGCGCACTTCAGCAGGGCTTTTTGGTGCAACAAAAGGCCCCACTGAAACACGCCATCTTTACAGATGGTGAGCGAGCCAGGTCAAAATTGACGCAATGCCTCTTTTGGTAAAGCACTGTTTTCTTTTGTTTTTTTTCACATCTGTCAGCAGCCTAAAGTAAGTAGGGCACTTTTAGGCCTTCCACTGTCCTGAGACTTTGGGTCAAACCACTAATTAAAAAATATGATGTAATATACTATGTTGCTAAGGCTAGAGACACAAGTTACACATAAACTGGTTTAAGTGATCAGAAACTGGTTTAAATCTGTAACAGAACAGAAGATCAGTGCACATAAAACAGCTTCAAAATGGCAGAAATTGGTTTAAGATAAACCTGGTTAAATGTAGTATCAGACTTACTTGATTTGGGTCAAACCAGTTTACATAACTTCTGTCCCAGACCCTTTCCTGGTTCAAATTAAATCACAGTCCCCCAGCATCACAGCATGCTTTCCAGTTCTGGGCTTGGTTGTGCTATCTGCTCTAGATAGCAGGGCTGGCCCCACCCCTCTTCTCCCAAGCTGGAGAAGCAAGGGCTGGCTGATAAAAGGGTGGTGGGAGACAAGCCCAGCTAGGGATGCAGCCGAGTTTATGGTGGGGGTGGGGCACTGCCCCCCTCAGGCAAGCCCCAGCTGAGCTCTGGGGGCAGGGGTGGAAGGAGGCAGGGGTTAGACACCCTTCCTTGCTCAAACTTATTGCTGGCTGCAACTGTGGACTACAAATCCCAGAGGCATGGGGAAGCAGGAAGAAGAAGTGATGAACAATCCTTCAGAGTCTTACTGTTATGATTCTGGACTGCAAATCCCAGAAACCTTGGGGGCAGCAGGAAGAGGAAGCGAACACACAGCCCATGCTGGCTACATTCCAAAGAGCCATGCTTTAATGCCCCCTGGCTTCTGGACTGAGCCACTGCAGGCACGTGGCTGCATTTCCTGAATCAAAGGTAAATGTTCATTTCTGTTTCAATTTAATCTGGGCAGCTTTGACTAACCTGCAAAGACTGAATCAATTCAGCCAAAGCCTCTAGGACTTTTTGTACAAAGCCTAAATGTTTATAATAATCTGTAATTTTATTAAGCATTTCCTACTGGATCACTCATGTCAATACTTAGTAATCATGTTAACACTTAGAACCATCTGTCTTGGATAGTCAAACAATGGATCTTGATGATGGACTCTGGTATGGTCTAGTGAGTCTCTCACAAACAATTATATATTGAACTTACATTGAAGAGAAGTAAAACAAGAAATCTATAGGAAAAAGAATGGAGGCCAAACAACTGAAGACTGACTCTTCATGCTTGACAGTTTGAGAAAGGGGGACTCCATTACATACATTCAGAAATTTCAAGGAACTGTAGTGCTTCATGAATAGATGATCTTGGATTGAAGGTTAAGAACCCTGTTTCTCTACAGTCCACTGGGGGTTTCTATGCTGAACATCCTGCCTTTTCCTGAGGTCAAAAGCCCTCCATGAGTAAAAGATGTAGGAAAAATGTGTAAAGAACCTTGGAGGAGTTTCTGATAGACTTTATTTTCTTCCATGGGCTCTTCCAAACAAAAGCACAACCTTATCTCTGAGTCAGGCCAACTTAACTTCTGAAGTTAGCTACTTGACTGCTGTTGTTCTACCCGTCAGTCCTAAGCAATTACATCTGCAAAAGTAATAATTCATTTAAATTTCAAAAGAACATGCACTTTGTGAATTCAGTAGCTGAGAACTAAATGAATACAGATATATATTTGTCACTAACGTACAATAAAATTAATGTGACTGTAAGGGGTTTGAAGAACAAATGACATTAAATTTGTATTTCTTTACATGATATTTAATCAGAAGTAATATATATATCCAAGGTACTAGTGTACTATTTCATATACTGCAGGTGTTTCTGTAACAACGCTGTCAGTTCAACTAATTAGAACACAGACAAGGGATGTGTATGACCTGAAACGCTCCATTGTTCCTGAAGAAAAAATATAATGAAATATAATGTCTTCCTCCCATTGGAGAGTAATGAAGAACAAAACTAATTTGTTGGACCAAAAATTAATTAGACACATCAGATTCTATTGCACCTATTACTGTGAAAGTTTGCAGCTGTTCCTCATATTATTATGCGAACGAAGGAATGTAAGCATGAACAAGCCAGCTGATTAGTGAAAATAATAGCCATATTATTAACCAATACTATGATTTGATTTAATTTTATTTCTTCTTGTAATCCAAAATACTTCTTGATATTTATCATCATCAATGTGGGTGAAATGTGGGTGAGAAAAAATGTATTTTCTAGCTTAGAAATACACAGTTCAACATATGTCCCTCTGTGAAAATTTCACGGTCCTTGCTGACACAAGCAGGTCATGGAACAAACACAAGTCACAACTTTTTCTGTGTCTTAGACCAGAGTAACCAACGTATAGTGACAATATAGCAATTATATATCACCAGTTTCCAATTCGTTTAGGGAAGACAAATTTACATTATATTGATGGATAAGGTATAAGAACAGCAATTAGAATATTTCTATGATACTATTTACAGTGAACCACCATCATGCAGATAACCAACCAACCAAACAAGAAAATTACATTGTGGTTCCTTTCTCTTTATCAAAATATGATTCCCTGAACATGTATGTAAATAACTTCTCAGACATGAGTTGTCCCATTGGCATAAATGAGGCAACTTAGATAAATATAGTTATTTCTGTAAGCCCAGGTTGAATAAGTTCTGCTTGAACTTAGGAAACACTAACTGCTCAGAGGTATGTATTTGGAAAGCAGTTGAAAATGCTAGGTTTTAATTCCAGAAGGCTTATGATCATGTAGTCTGACTTGCTGCATAACAAATGCCATGAGACTTCCCTGAATTAATTCTTACTTCAACCCTATTAGATATGCTTGAACTAAATAATTTCATTAAAACCCCCCAAACAAACAAACAAAAAAATCCCCGAACACAGCAAAAATCTTGATTTTAAAAACATCTAATAATGGATATTCTGCCACAAGCCTTGGTAACTTTTTCTACTAGTTAATTACTCTAACTACCAAAAACTTGCCTATGATTTTTTCTCCCTTCAAATTCTATCTATGGGAACTGGTTATACTTTTGTCCACAAGACCAAGAAGTGCCCTAAATTATCAAACATGTTCTCCTTCTTGATATGTACAAACTCTGAACACGTCACCATTCACCTTAAGTAGTTTGAGCTTCTGGAATTTGTAATTTTAAGGAATACTTTCCAGTCCTTTAATGATTCTTGTCACTTTCCTCCAAACCTTAGCCATTTTTTTCAGCCTTCTTTCTGAGTGTGAACACTAGAACGTCTCATTCAAGTTCCAGTGACATAACCTTCTTCCTTGATATTCTCCTGTTCAACTATTCAAGAATTGTATTAGCACTTCTGGACTAGGTGGTTACGTGCAGCATTTTATCCACCATGGCACCCCATGAGTGACTGGAGTGCCATAGAGTGCCACCCATGACACCCCATTCATTTTTGGATTCACTCCTTCCTAGGATGGTGTCTCCTGTGTTGTAATTAGTCCTTACACAGGGGCAGATATTGGGAAGCGGGGGGCAGGTCGGGGATAGTGTGTGCAGCTGTACCCTCCTTTGTTTCCAACTCCACTGAAAGTCTAAAACAAAATGCTTGGTAGTGATAGCCACATTTCAGTTCAGTTAGACCTAAGGGAGTGAACTGGTTTCATGGCTCATTATTATATACTTGATTTCTTCTGATCTCTTCACTCCATAGATGTTAACTGTTGACCTTCCTCTAGTCAAGCTAGCGCCTTTCTTCCACAATTATCCTCTCTGTTATCTACTTCTTGTAATGATCCTCAGCTCATTCCCTAGTATTTCCAGTGTTCTTCTGCTTTCCCCCTAGCTAACTAGGAACATGGAGATTAATTCCTAGGGGGTTCAAACCCACAAAAAATCAGACACAGGGAAGGGGAGGATCATAGCTAAAAGCAGGCTGAGGCAGGAAGGAGCTGCAACGGTGATGCAAAGAGATAAGTTACTACAATAACACTTTCCAGTGTTATTCATTGCCACAGATGATGGAGGATGACAGGCTGAATGAGAGGTACAAGAGAGTGGATGAGAGGGGCCAGGTCTCATGCATAGGGACACTGCCAGCAGCTGAAGTAAGTCCTCTCACAACCCTAACTTTTTGCTTCTGTATATTGAGGAAGAAGGCCAATGGGCATGACATTAGGAGCGGAGAAGAGTGGCTAGGGCAGTTTCAGCACTGTCCCCAACTGCCCCATGTTCAGGGGCTCTGAAAGGTGAGGAAAACTGTTGTGGGGGAAGGGGGAGTTTGAGAGGAAAAGGCTCCCAGGGGGCCATGAGGGTCTAGATGAGTTTTCATGGGATTCTTTCTGTCACTCCTTCAGTTTTTGTGCTATCTGGGTTCATGGACATCTTCAAGGCCAACTTAAGAAATGCAACATCAATGTCAATTCACGGGAGACTATCACCCAGGACCAGCCTAAATGGAATGAATGGAAGAATCTGCTGCAGGGATTTCAGAACTTCACAATCTCAGAAATCTCATGACAACAACAGGAACTGGAAAAGTGGAATCAGCAGAAACAGTGTGTTGCAGACCAAATCAATAATCCAGTGCCACCCATCCTACACAGAAACACATGTCCAAACTCCAGTAGAGTCTGATAATCCCAGATAACCCTCATCAGCCATCTTTCAACACACAGCTAAAACAATCAAGACAATCATCCTCGATTGTGAGGGATTGCCAGAAGATTTGTGCCATCTCCAAACCTGATCAGTATTGATTTTATATTTTCTTCAGGGTCACTGTTATAAATATAAATAACTAAGAACTAATCTCATTAAAATGTAACTACTTGATAATAATACCCCATTTACATTAAGGTATTGAGGCGCATAAAGTAGCCTTTGTTTTATTCCATTTAATCAACCCTGTTGATTGTGTATTGTGTTAATGTCTTAATCAAGATGATATGTGCAGCCAAGTTACGTTCCTTCAGAAGTCCTTTACCTTAAGACCGTTACCTTTATAAACCATACTGATATCAACTAAAACAGTATCAACTTAGTTCATAGATAAGAAGATGGAACCCAAAGAAAAAACATGAGGTGCAGCTTTAGATACACAAAAATAAAAAGGGAAACCAGCTTTCATTCAAAGAGTTTTTTAAATATGTAGAGATACTAACAGACAAGGTGGCTGAAGCAAATATCCTGAGATGATTAAAGAAACCACTAAAAATTAGCATGAGTATTAAAGAAACCACTAAATATTAGCAAAGAACAAATACAAAGTCTCTGTGCTATTTTCCTGTGCAGAATGTAACGTTTCTGTGTCCTATCCATTTCTTAGTTGTAAATGCTACAATATGACTCTCAGCTTATTTTGGTAAGAAACAGGACAAGACTGAGGCCCTGATCCTTCAAGGTGCTGAGCAGTCTGGCCTGAATCCAGCAAAGCAATTTAGCGCATGTTTAATTTGCAGCAAGTGAGTAACATGACATAATAGAACGGCTTACTTGCTTGAAGGGGACCCCATGCCTAAGTGCTTTGCTGGAACAAGACCAGGATGCTGAGCAGCTTGCAGGATTGACCCCTTACTATAGTAATTTGTGAGAAAAAAAAGGCTCCTCAAACCTAATAACTGACCTAAAAAGTCCAGTTTGTTGGTATGTATGGTTTAAGCAGTGGGAACAAATACAGATAAACTAGAGGGGAAAGCAAGAGTCTTCCCAAATTCTTTGTAGCAACTCCATTCTTTATTTTCAGTCTTGGAATTCCCCCCCCCCCTTTTATCGTACAGTTTATTGACCTATGAGCCTCCAGTGAACTGCATCTTCTCAAAGGCAGAGTATTTTATATTCCTCTCCTTTCTTACACTTAATAATAAATAAACCTATTTTTTTTCATTTCCCTACTTTTAGGTGAATAGTCTGAGTGTGTAAATAATACTTCAGTAGCACACTAGCTTTCTGAATTCCACCCCTGCCTCCTCCAACGTAAGGTCAAGTATAGACATTACATTTTTACTAGTATAAGTGACTGGAAATTGGTCTATAACTGTAAGAGAACAGAAGCTTGATAACTAAAACTGGTCTACACCCATAACAGAAGAGATGTTCAGTAGGGCTGTGTGAAGCTTCAGTTGCTGATTCGATTTGGCAGAGATTCATCCCAATTTGGTGGCCAAATCTCTGAGTCTGAATCAAATCAGGAGACCCTTTAATCTGAATTGGAAACCCCAGAATCAATTCAGAGAGATTTGGAGAGATTCGATGATTCAGACATAGACACAGCTTTAAATGTTTTTTCTACATGCCTCAAGTTACCAGGCAGCTCGTGAATCCTGAGATAGTGGGGCGGATGAAGCATCCCACAGGAGCACAGGGGGGACCCCCTTATGCTTGGCAGCAGACCCAGAAGTGGACCAGAAGCACTTCTGGCCCACTTCCGAATCTGCTGGGGAGCGTACTGGGCAGCCCCCTGCACTCCTGTGGGACACTTCATCTGCCCCAGCATCTCAGCATTCACGAGCACTGCCTGGTAGCTCGATGTATGTAGAAATTTTTTTAAAGCTGTGTCTATGGCCAAAACACTGATTCTCTGAATCAGGATCAAATCTTCAGATTCAGATTCGGCCGAATCAAATTGGGCACAAATCCGAATCAAAAAATCAAATCATTGTCCCCAGTTTGGGCTGAATCCAAATCCAAATTGAATATGGCCATTTTCGCACATCCCTAATGTTCAGCACATGTAGACTGGCTTAAATATGGCGGAACCCAGTCTAAGATTTGCCCCCCACCCAAGGGCAAATGTGTGTTCTGTTTACTAATAATTTAAACTATGCCACTTATAGAAAACCCAGTAACATAGATCAATTTTGCCTCAGGCTTTTTGAATGTCTATACCCAGCCAAATTGAACGTCCTAAATGTGAGACACTGCTTATGTTTCATTTCCCTCTCTATCTAGCAGTCTTTGCTGAGAGTCCCAACAGTGTTGGTGAGGAGGTTATAAAGCATCAAGAATATTAGAAACAGCACATTTTTTTCAATAGCTTCAAAGACGTAATGACAAAAACACGTTGAATTAATACAAGTAAACCAAACTCCTGAATCACTTTAAAGCAGCAAAATATCTGAGTTCATTTCTGTTGCATGTGCCCTCCCACCCCTGCCCTTTGCCACCATCCCCATGGTACACATTAAAAGAATGTCAGAGGTATCAAGTTCTAGGTTTCCCTCAGGTCAGGAAACCGATCTACCATGGAAAACCCTAATAAAAAACAGTCATTTCAAAAGAAAAAGATGATAATTCCAGCTTTCGTCTCTATTTTGCCTGAATGCAGCTTTTCTTTGGCAGAAGTAAACCCATCTGCTTGGATAGCTGGGAAATACTGACTTGAGATACTCAGAAAACCAACTGTATACAGTGCCTAGGGCACCAGCAGGGTAAATAAGGCAATATTACAATCATCTTAACAGGATAAGGAGAGAGCTTTAGTGGCTAGTTCTATAAATCTGTCAACCTGCAGGATGGTAAATTCATAATAAAGTATTAAGTCAGCTTCGCAAGATAATCTATGTTTTTTAATATGTTTCAAGGGAGGAAGAACTATTTCATCTTATTAAGTGTGAAAACTATTCAGAAGAAGATGCAAGCAGTGGTACAGTTAAAGTTAAATAGATAGCTCAAACTGAATTGCACCTAGTCTTTTGCTCCATGAATTTTTATGCCTTCCAATGTGATTTATGAAAGCATTTATGAAAACCTAAACAGGCAAAACAAAACAACAGAATAAACAATCACTTACCAATTATTATGGGTTGTGGTTCACTTTTAACTCCAACACCTGCACTGGTACTTGCTGCAACTTCCACTCGGTACTGAATACCTGGGTATAGGCCACCTATCACAACAGAGCGAATGGCTGCATCTACTGTTTTGTTGATGTGAAATCGAGTCTCATTCCCTAGGCACCAGATCTGGGATAGAGGTTGGAGAAAGCAGACAACATGATGCATGAACACAAATGCTACTGCACAACATTAATATTCTGTACTGAAAATGTATTGATATTTTGAAACCCAGAAAAACAAAGGTAAATTGAAGGTTTAAGCCTGATTCTACAAATGATTCACATGTACTAACACATGTGAGCTGTTGGACTGGATGAGATTCCCTTCTCTGCTCTGGAGATGAAAGGCCAGGTCAAGACAGAGGAACTCAAAAGTCATGGATTCAAGCAAGGGAGAACTTCCCAAAGTGCAGGAACTGAGGAATATAGCTGCCAACTTCCTTCCATTTGGAAGCCTAAGCATAAGTGGAATGATGGGGTCAGGGATGTGATTCATAACACTACATATACTTTTAATAGCACTACAATAGTTGCAGGCTGACTGAAATAACTAAGAAAGTCCACACAGCAGTCCAGGATCAGGGGGGTACAATGGTGGCTTAAAATGGTGGCTTAAAGGCTTCTGCTCCTCTTAGGCAAATTCTATACTATATTTCCTAGAGGCCCACTCACCCACTAACTACATTGTGCCTGTGTACCATTAACTATACTGATATGCTCATGATCAAATATTTCTTAAACACTTCACAATCATGTGTCATTTTGATGTTTTCCTACTAAATAGAAAACGAGCCACAAACAATACAAGAAATAAGATTATACACTCTGGAACGTAGTATGAAAACACCCTTTTAAAGTATTTTCAGCTTTCTTACTTGGCAGAGAAAGGGCATGTGACATTTCTGAAATGGTATACATTTCAGGGCAAAATGACTCTTAAAACTCTTATAACTGCTCTTGTTGTGATTACTGAAATTGTCCAGGAACATAGATTTCAATTTCTGACTCATTTTGCTCTGTAATTCTACAGACACACAAACTACTCCTTAATCCAAACTAGTACTTTGTGGTGTGTGTGGTATATTATTGCAAGGCATTTTTGCCTTGCAGTTGTATTTATTCCTGAGGGTTTCCTGAGACATTGTAGAACCAAGGTGCTTTAGAAAGTCTACTTTAGTTGAAGATATCTTGTATGCTACTTCTGTATTATTGAAGAATACATTAGTTATCACTATAATACCACTCAAGGGAATCAGGACATAAAGAAATCAAGTGTGTGTATATGTAGTTATATTTAAAAGAAAATAGTTGCTAGTTGCAAACAACATGCAATTGCTGACTAAGGGCTGCATTAGTTTGATATGCTCAGCCGTGCTCTGTTGCTGGTTATAGCTGCACACTAGCAAGGCTATTTACCTGATATTCCTTCCTCCATTTAAGCAAAGATTAGAGGGCGGCATTTGTAGGTTGAGCAGGGTGGGGGGAGGAGGGGGAAGGGCATTCGATTTATTTTCTGTTCTGGGCCTAGGCCAGTGAGGTTACATGCTGCCCCTAATTTGCCGGTATATCACATTGTAAGGTTTCAAACCAATACTTCTGGCTATATCTACCAAAGGCCAGACTACCTGGCCTTCCAACCTATGCTTTCTATTCAGTGCAAAGGGATCAGTTAGGTAGGTGCCTTGCAGTGTGATTTACAATAACTAACATGGTGAACAGGAAACGTTCAATAAGAAAAGCTAAATGTAGGGGTTGGTCTTCATCCTTTCCCCACAATGGGGCTTACATGGGAACCACCAATGTCAGACTGAAATTCACTGCTGTGAATACTCTCCTGTGGTAAAGAAAGGTGGCTAACTTGTTCTTCTCAGAGATGGAGGCCCCTCCTTTATTTTAAACGATAGCCTATTTTATATAGTAGTTTAGTGATTATAGCACTTGTAGAGGAGTTGGTAGTGCCTTGGTCACTGTCCTTTCTCAGGCTGTGGTGTCTTCAAAATCACATTTCCCTGCTCCCAAGAGCTCTTGGCTTTTCTGTGGTGGGTGATGTTCTCTACCTTTCCAAGTGAAGTTGTGACACTTTGCAAAAAAAAAGTAATAATTTATTGGGCCAGGGAGAGGGAGCAAAAGGAGCATAACTTTCTGGCCTAGTGTTCAGGGCACTCACTTAGGAAAGAAGACACCTTGGTTCTGATCCCAGCTCTGAAGGCTGTTTATACTTTTTATGCAATCACTATTTAAATTCCACTCTCCTTAATCCCCCAACTCCCATCTTTATTTTTGAGTGGAAGTGTCTGTGGACATGGGCACTAGGTTTTGTGCAAGATCAATCCTGTAGAAATGTTTTAAGTTTTTGTTTCACGCATCTATGGCACTGAACTTTTCAGGGAACTTGGGTGGAGGAACAAATGCTTGAGGATTAGCGCTGTGCAAAGGTTTGGTCACTGATTTGATTTGGTGGAGGATTGGCCCAATTCACTGGCCGAATCCCTGGATCCAAATTGAATCAGGAGACTCTTTAATCTCTCCAAATTGAATCTGAACGCTCTAAATCAATTCAGAGATATTTGGAAAGATTCAGAGATTTGGACATAGGCACAGCTTTAAATGTTTTTATTACATACCTCAAGGTAGCAGGCAGCTCATGAATGCTGTGATGCTGGGGCAGATGGAGCATCCCACAGGAGCGCGGGGGGCTCCCCAGTGTGCTTGGCAGCAGACCTAGAGGAGGACCAGAAGCACTTCTGGGTCCACCAGGGAGTGCACAGGGCCCGCCCCCCAAACACACTCCAAGCTCGGCAACTGGTGCCTTCTGGGTCTTGGGGGGACACCCAGACTCACCTCACTGCCAATTGCTAAGCTGGAGGAGTGAAGGGGGGCCCCCCTCCATGCTCCCTGGTGGACCCAGAAGCAGACCGGAAGTAGATCTGGTCCACTTCCAGATTCGCCACTGAGCACGCAGGCCACCCCCCACCTCATGGTCCTGTGGGATGCTCCATCTGGCCCAGCATCACAGTGTTCATGAGCTGTGTCTGGTACCTTGATGTATCTTCTATTTATTAGGAAAACATCAAAATGACACATGACTGTGAAGTGTTTAAGAAACATTTGATCATAAGCATATCAGTATAGCTAATGGTAGAGGCACAATGTAGTTAGTGGGTGAGTCGGCCTCTAGGAAATATAGTATAGAATTTGCCTAAGAGGAGCAGAAGCTTTTAAGCCACCATTTTAAGCCACCATTGTACCCCCCTGATCCTGGACTGCTGTGTGGACTTTCTTAGTAGAAAAAACATTTAAAGCTGTGTCTATGGCCGAATTACTGATTCTCTGAATCAGGATTAAATCTTCAGATTCAGATTCAGCCACATCGAATCAACAAATCGAATCACCATTCCTGATTCAGGCTAAATCTGAATCTGAATCAAATAAGGCCCATTTTGCACACCCCTATTGCTCTTCCCTGACAAGATAGCTATGCATAAGCAAAACTGGAGATCAAAACTGGGAAACTTTATTGGCAAAATTTTAGGTACCTGTGGGGTTGGGCATGGGCTTTGGAAGGTCACACTTTTACACATTTTGGGCACCTATACATGAGCATCAAGGCTACACCGATGGTAATAACAGTGCATTGCAGCAGACTAAATTAATCGAGTCTTCTGGTGTGGTAATTACCGCACTCCAGCACTCCAGCAGCTTCCAGCATCTCATGTATCAGCATCCCAGTGCTTAAAAATGGTGGCAGGGCCGTATTATCTAAAGTTCATCTGACAAATGATAAAATGTTCCTACCACCATTTTTAAATGTGGGGAACGCTGATACATGAGACACTCCAGGTGCTTTAATAACAATGACTCTTGGAGCTGCTCTAATTAAGTTGTCTCCCACCCCCATCCCCAGAGCACATGTATAAATACCCCTAAATTCCATGAGAGTTCCACTGTAGGTGCCTAAGTCTGTTTATGGATCTGTACCTCACTTATTATAGGAGTGTCATGTTATTTTGAGAATAAAACTAAAGCAGGCATATATAAAGGGAAATACATTTTCAAATGTGTGTATCTTTGTGAGGAAAATAGTCTCACATTATAATACTCAATTAGAGGAATATTATGTGCTAAATAATTAAAGACTGGCTGAGTTTTCAAAAACAGAAACAAAGTGAAGCTGCTTAATTTTCAAACACGTTGAGCATGCAACCCTTGCCACAGAGAATAATGGTAGCTAGGGGTGTTCATAACTTTAAAAAATAAGGTCATCTAAGTGTTTAAATATGGATTTTAGGAACCACTTTGCAAACCTTGGCCTATATCCCAGTATATATGAAGAAAGATCACCATTAATATGTGCAGTTGTCTGGCTTCTGACTCTTTAGCCATAAAATCATAATATTTTGTTCTTGTAGGTTTTTAATAGAATTTATGTTCAATTCAAGAAAATATTGACTTACACTGGGACTGGTACAGAGATGAACTGAAGTGGTAACTATTAATTGATGTGAAAATGAAGTCAACATCATGTTGGGATTAATAAATCTTGATACTGAGCAGAAATAAAAGAGAAATACTAATACGCTATATATAAATATTGTGTGTGTGTTTACTTTGCCCTTATGATTTAGCAATAAAGCAGTAAGACAATGAAAAGACCATAAGAAACTACATGACAAGATTTTTTAAAAGTACATGACTGCTCCTCCCATCTCAGAACCAAAAAAAAAGTTGCACCAGAGTGTATAAATGGTCCCAAGTAAGAGGATACAACTAAATCCAAGAGTTGTAATGCCATTACTTTGTTTCTTTTGGAGATTTCTCCCAGGACAGGACAGCTTCTACTTCAACCAGAGGTTCCATATGAGATGCATTGGTAACTGAACTGTGCACCCCCTACCCAGAACCAGTGGTAGCACTGACAATGCTATGCCCCATAGGATTTCTTTCTTTAGGAAACGTTTACATGGCTTTTTTCACCTGCTACAGCCTCAAGCCTCAAAGATTTCCACCCCTAGAGGTTTATTCCTGAGGGATCTCACCAACGTTCAACAATAGAAACTAATCTGACCCAAAATAACATGACTTCTCCAGTTCATTCTTAGATGTCTACCCCAAATGCTTTTCCGTTCACATCTGCATAGGCAGAAGCACAGTATGGCAGCTCTATTCCTGGGGCAGCTGCAACACATGGAGCAGCACTGGCTGCTGTGGTACTGAGGGAGGCACCATGGTTAGCTGTCACTGCAGCAAATGCTTCTCTACTGCCTCTACAATGGCAGCATCTGGGGCTGCTACCCTGGTCACCCTCTTGTTATGCTACTGTGGATAGGTAACAGAGCCAAGACTTAAGGGGTTTATTACAGTTATGCTTTTTTTACAAGGGATTTGTGATGTTTCTGTGTTGTGAAAGATCATCTAGATGTGATCAGAATATAGAACTGGCTATAGATCAAAGAAGAAAGTGATGATGAGCAGGAGAGGACATTTTACATGCACCACATCAGTGAAAGTTAAGAACAGACAACAAAGATAGAAAAAAAAGGGAAACCCCCCAAAAAACCAGTGGCCCAAGAGGCACTGATTTTCATAGTAGTTTTCAACCAGTTGCTAAGGGATTGCTTTCAGTAGGAATAAGATGTGAAATTCCCAGAGCCACACCCTCTGACTTGAGATACAGGCAGTCCTCAACTTACAACGTTTTGAGTTACAACATTTTGCACTTCCAACATTTATAAATTGACACCCTGTTTCAACTTTCTGACATCAGTTTCAATTTTACGATGCTTGATCTGACACGATGCCATGCCAGTAAACAAGTTCGCTGCCCATTTCCTTGGACACTTTCTTTAAGAAAGCAGACAGGACTCCAGAAAAACCTGCCCTTGAGAAGACTCCAGCCAAGAACCCTTAAAAAAGTCCAATCAAGAGCCTGTCAAAAAGTCCAGCAAAGTCACTTCAAAGAAGTCCTTCCAAATCAATATGATTGCTATTTACAATACAAATACATTAATGTAGCTATATTCCTCATCTATAATTGATCAAGTACAACATTCTGGGTTATTTTTGGTGAAAACAGGGTATTGGGCCTTGGTTCAGGAACGAATCCCCCATTTATAACTTTGTTTCTTATGAGAAAATTGGTTCTGAGTTACAGTGTTTTGCCTTAAGACATGGTTTTCGGGAACCAATTGCGGCGTAAATCCAAGGACTGTCTGTATTTGAATCTGTTCTGATGCAGAGAAGAAAAGTAAAAGCAACACTTCCCACCCCACCGCTAGTTTTCCAAACAGATTGAGGGATCCTAACTGAATCTGTTTGGGAGGAGCACTCAGCTATGTATGGCTTCCTTCTTCCACTCAGGAAAGGGTAACCTGAGAGGTATTGTTCAGCCACCCATTTGCCTTAGTTCACATCCCTCCCGCCAGTCATCAGTTTTTACCTTATACTCCTGGATGATTCCATTTTGATGATCTGGAGGTGGAGGGTCCCAGGAGATGCTGATGCTTGTGCTGTTGTGATTTCCAACTGTCAGAACAGTCACAGACTGAGGAGGCGCACTTGGAGCTGTACCAGACAGCAGCAAAAAATAGAAGACAGACTTTAATTGGTGCTATAGCTCACATTTTGCTTAAATACTGTAAAAGTATACAGAGAGTACACAAGGTCTGCATGTCAGGCTTAGATGCACACATGTTGTCAGTCACTCACAACTCTGAAAAATAATGCCTTTATTAAGGGGTCATATCAATTTAAATATAAGACTTTACAACTTTTGTGCAGCCAAAGAGTAAAAGCATATGGGATTTCATTTGGTATTGCACTAAAAGATGGACAGATTCAAGCAAGGTCAAATATTTTCACTTCTTCTTTTCAGTGAGATGAGTTTTGCCTATTGTTGAAGTCCCACTCTGCCTAACTGTTGTTCTGCTGTTCACTACATAAGGGTGAGTGTGACAATCCTGTTTTACAGTTTTTTTGGGGGGGGCCTTTAATATTTTTCTTTCCTTTTGTTTTCTCCGGCTCACCCCACCTGCTCTCTTTTTCTTTTCCTCTTTTTTTTCTCTTTTTTGCCTTTTTTTTTTTAAATAAAGAGCTTCAGGAACTAATTTTAAAGATAAAGTGCCAAACAGCCAAAATGGTTATACCTCCCTAGGACCTCCCCTTAGCAGATTGGTCAATCCTGGTCCTAGGCACTCCAAAAACCTTTCACTGTTTCTTGTGGATCAGTTTTGCTAAGTTCTGAAAGACCCAGAAACTTCTCAATCAGGATATTCCTGTCCATGGAGAGCCTAGTTCATTTTCTTACTCAGATCCTGAAGGGATCAAGAACTCCAAGAATGTTTCCTTATTGGGTTTTCAGGCTTGACTGACTGAACCTAGCTGGGCCATGGCTCCCTTTGGAAACAATTAAAAGGCAACAATATCCATTTATCTTTTGACCCTCCCTGAGCTTTGATGCCAGTGTCAGTAGCTCCAGAATACTCTAAATGTTAGAAAAACTCAGATTTCTGGAGTGAGACTGGGATTTCTTAATATTTCCTAAGACTTTGCGAAGACTGGTTCTGTTTTTTCCTTTGGATGTTTGGCAGCATCTGGCCTACCCAGATGAATTGGAGGACCTGAACTCAACTCCTTTACTAATGAAATATAGGCTACTCATATTGCAGACGAGGAGAATGAATGATAAATGAATAATAATCCACGTAATATTTAACTAATTTAAAATAATACTTAGGTTATCTGAAAATAAGGCCAAACAAACAGCTTACACATGAAAAAGAATCTTTTAGAGGAACATTACAGATGAATGACTATCACTACTAAGGTTACATTGTAAGGATGAATGTTTGAGGGCCACATTTTATGGTTTAGCTGCAAAGCAGCTAAAAATCAGTTGAAGTTTATCTTGACAGCTTGGGTAGAAAAGGAATACTGGCTTGTACATTGGTTTTTAAGAGCATTTTTATACATTTTCTGGGGATGGGCAGGGGGATGCTTTAATTAGGGTGGGTCTGAGAGCTGCTCTAATCAAAGCATGTATCAGTGTTCCTACACTTCAAAATGGCAGGGGAGGGGCAATTTAAAGCACCCCACCACCATTTTGAAGTGCAGCAATGCTGATACACAAGACACAGATGCTGCTGGAGCACACTAATCAGCATGCTCCAGCAGACTCTATTAACCGAGTCTGCTTCAACATGCTATAATTACAGCACATTGGAGCAGCCTCCCCACAAATCTACAGGCACCCTAAGCAGTTGCTGATACAATATGAACTATTCATAGATTGCAGTAAGTCACATATGGGCTAAGTTTTGGCCTCTGACTGCCCAAAATCAGCAGAACAAAAAGAAGAAGTGCACACTTTAGAAGAGAGGGACAGGCTACAACTAGATCTTGACAGGTTACTGGGCAGATGAGAATAGGATGGGTTTCAATATGGACAAATGCAAGGTATTGCACTCGGGGAGGAAGAACCAGCAGCATACCTACAGGCTGGGGAACTCCCTTCTCATCAGCACAGAGGCAGAAAAGGATCTTGGAGTCATTATTAATTCCAAGATGAACATGGGCCGGCAGTGTGGGGAGGCAGTAAGGAAGGCCAACCGTACCTTGTCGTGAATCCATAGATGCATCACGAGCAGGTCCAGGGAGGTGATACTCCTCCTCTATGCGACACTGGTCAGGCCACAGTTGGAGTACTGTGTCCAGTTCTGGGCACTACACTAGAAGAGCGATGTGGCCAGCATCGAGAGGATCCAGAGGAGAGCCACCCGCATGATCAGGGGGCAGCAGGGCAGACCCTATGAGGAAAGGCTATGGGACCTGAACCTGTTGAGCCTCCACAAGGGAAGGCTGAGAGAGGATCTGGTGGTTTTCTATAAACTGCCCAAGGGGGACCAGGCAATGGGAGAATATCTGTTCCCCCCAGCACTACTGGAAGTAACAAGGAATAGCGGCCATAAGTTGACTGAGAGCAGATTCAGGTGGCATTACTTCACAGTCAGGGCAGCTGGGATCTGGAACCAAGTTCCAAGGGAAGTGGTGCTCACTCCTACCCTGGGGGTCTCCAAAAGGAGGGTAGATAATCACCTAGTTGGGGTTGTTTGACCCCAGCATCCTTTCCTGCTCATGGCAGGGGGTCGTACTTGATGATCGGCTCAGGTTCCTTCTGACCCTACCAACTATGAAACTATAAGATCTAGAGACACCCTTCTTAGTCAGATTGAGTATAAAACTGGTGTATTCAACAACCGAAGTGCAAGAGTATTGTTATTTTCCCCATGTGTTAAGATGGGAGTGCCTGTGCATGAAGCAGGAAAAGATGAGCTAATTGCCCTGTGAGTGTATCAAAGTTACACCTTTTCAGGCGATGATTATCCCTAGCTGACACTAGGCAGCTCGGGTTGCAATCTGCTCCACTACCAGGCCAATACCAGCAATTCACAGTCCTCCAATATCCCAGAATGCACCATCCCTAGCCATCCTCTATCTCTTCCCTTCCACGGACAATCTATCATCCAGAACACCAAAGTTATCTCTCACTTGCTTTTGTGGATCAGTTTTGTTAAGTTCTGAAAGACCCAGAAACTTCTCAGTCCAGGATATTCCTTTCCAAGGAGAGCTCTATTCATTTTCTCATTATCTTACTCAAATCCTGAAGGGATCAAGAACTTCAAGAATTTTTTTTTTGCGGGGGGGTGGTTCTGGAGTGGGGAGCTTCCACAGAGCCACAGGAGGTGAGGCAGGTGAATGGGGAACTGCTGGACAGCCACTGAGTTGGGCAGCCAAGGGAGAGACTTGCCAGCTCCTAGCCATGCCACTGCTTGCAGCCATCTAGCAGCAAGTCAGAGTTGTGCACATCAGTGAGAGTATTAACCCTTAATGTGTGACTGCTCACAGCATGTGCCAATTTTAATACCGTCTAACATTCCTTAGAGGTAGCACATGTGAACTGTAATGTGTAATAACACCCTTATTTTTACAGAAAGTGAAAGAGAATGAAATCCTGTGTTAAAATGAGTATTTATATAAATCCTATCTGTTTTTTAACATAGAAATGTGAATAAAGCTTATATATTTTTGCTGTTAGTACCTGATTTTAAAAGAAAACAATAACAGTGATAATAATGGCAGAGAATAATATTAAGCTGTTGTTTTGAAACATAATGGACTAAGCTGAAATGTATTCACATTTTTTCTTAAAATGTATAGTATTCATTATTCCAGGTGTATGAAAATATACATTTCCTATACACAAAGACATAGAGCAACACATGCATTGAAAGATATATTAAAAAATATATTCATTCCAATATTGTATTAAAAAATCATTTCAGCTAAATTGATATGTCCTTGTATTTGTGCTCTATATCTATTCTAGTGAATGAATTTACTGCCCTGACTCTTCATCATAATAGCCAGTTTGAAGAGGTAATATACTATACACTAGTCTATATTATTAAATATAGGATAGTTGTTTAAGAAAGTCAAATTCATAGCCTATAAAATCTGAAGCCTATATCTCAGCACCTGGCTAATGCAAGCAGGGACTGGACTGCAAGTGAACACAGTATCTGGTGAATCTGGTTTATGACCAGTCCATATATTTGCAATGCACTGGACACAAACATCATATGGACCAAACTCTAGTCCCAATGTTATTCCATGAAATAGTGACTATGCTAGGGGAAACTGTGATCTGCTTTGGGATAATTTATGAATACAAAAGAGAAATGAAAATGCTAAATAAATTAGCATTAAGATAATTATTTGGCCAGCTCTCTTTTAATGTGAGCACCTGCATCACACAAAAATATAGATGTATATTTTACATATTACTGCTCTACATTCTCTCTCTATGATAAAATCACTCTGTAAACTGGCACCATGATATAAATTAAACAGCTTGTCTGACACTGCTGAAGTTATTAAATAGACCACATTGAAAAATAACATTTTTAAAACTGGTTTTTCATTTCCCTTGCTGCTGGCTTGTGGAGAACACCTTGCCTGATTCTTGACAGGTCAATTATTCCAGTGCTCAGCTTCTTCCTACAGATATGAACGAACCCAAATCACTGCTCATCTTTCCAGACATAACCAAACAGAATTCCATTTGTTACTTTCACAAGGCCAAAGAGGTAGGAGATGAATGGATACTGAATTGTGACAAATGTCTGATCTAGAGGAAAAGTCTAACTGCAGTGAAATTGATTTTCGGAGGCAGGCTTCAGAAGTAACATTCCATGTAAAATTCAATACAGTAAAAACCTTTTTAGTCATGCCTTGCCTTCCCTAGATCTCCACATTTTGATGTTGCAAAAAATGTACAGTTCTCACATCACTCTTCCAAATTATTTTCCTAAATATATTGTGACTTGACTTTTAACAAAGTCATCACTTAATAGTTTGAGTTTCAAACCAGTCATCTGACAATGCACAAAGTATGATAACTGTAAAAAAATAAAGGTTTTGAGAAAGTATGAACACCAAGACAGTTATAAAGTCCAAAGGAAATGTCCATGGGACTTAATGAACTTACTAATTTGTATGTGGAAGTCTGTGTTGCCTATTGGGCTTTTATTTACCTATTTTTTGAGAAAGGGGAAAAAAAGAACCTTATCAGCTAAACAATTTAATATGGGAAAGAAAAAATCATTTACAGTGGCTGACATTTGACTGGTGATACTACTATGTATTATAGGTCTTGCATTACTGAAGGAGATACCAGTAAAAAAGGATGGTTGAAGGTTACATTAATCTACGCAGCAAAACATGGACTGTGGCTTTAACATATCTGTAGGCAAAGAAGTGTCTAAAAATCTCCACTGTGTGAAAAGTGGGTGTTGGCTGTAGCTGTGTTGGTCTAAGGACATAGGCATACACATTTCTTTGGGTAAATGTGATATCTTTTATTAGACCAACTAAACAGTTGGAAAAATTGTTCTTTGCAACCTTTCGGGTTTACCCAAAGAACCTTGTCTGCCACTGTGTGGAAATTATTGCACAAGAAGAAAGTGGCCTTTAAAGTAGGAAATTACCTGACAGGCCCTTCTGGGAAATGAGGGTTATAAATGAAAATGTCATTCCTCAAGTACTTCACAGAAATAGAGCAGAGATACCAAATCTTCTCTCTTTTTCAGTGGTTCTTAATTTAACTTTAGCAGGAGACAGTTAGATGAACTAAATAAACAGCAAAAATCAATTGAGAAGGGACAAGGAGAACATTCTCTAGGAAGGGAAACATCCTACCATTAATTCTAGCAAAACACTTTCAACCTATGAAGCTTTTCTCCAATTTTCTTTTTCAATCTTTTAAAAAGAGCTTTATTCATATAGCAGTGACACCAACCTTTCCTGAACAATTTAGGATTTATCGTCTGAGCGAGGCTTTATGGTCTGAGCAATGGGACCAGAAACTTTCCAATTCTAATCCAGCTTTGGACAGTGACATGTTTTGTGCTCTTTGGTGACTCACAGAACACCCAATTTGCCTATCTGTAAGGCAGGAAGAGTAAGTACCTAGTCTACAGTTTCTGCAAGGCTTGCTTACTTGTATAATAGCTATAAAATGTATGAAGGTAAAAGGATAATAATAATGGTGATGGTGGCACAAACCATATTAGGATCATAAAGCACTTTACAGTCACTATGGAATTATGTAGACTATTACCACTAACAGTGTCATGTAGATAGTCTAGATCCATGTTTTAATGGAACTTGCGAAGACAGATTATGGCCAAAACACCAAAAGCAAGTATGAATGGTGAATCTCGTTTAAAGTTACATATGTAGGTCTCAAATGGAAGAGCTGAGAAAAGAACACAGATCTCATGACTCTATGCTTGTATCCTGGCATCAAAACCATCCTTCCATCTTTGGCCACAAGACTATTTTCCCTTTCTTCCTCTATAATCAGATAGCCCTAATGCAGTGGCAACAGGCATAATCAGATGGCTAGACTGAATAGCTATTTCTTAAAAAGAGGTCTAAGAGAAATGAATAAATAATTATGTCAAAGCCAGTGTAGTTGCTCCACTTTTTCATTATAGTGCAATCCTAAAAATGTTTCCATGTAAGCAGAACAATGTTTCCACCCTGCATGATGTAAAGATCCTTCTTGCTTAATTTTTTGCATTGTAAATTGGTTACTGTTTCTATAACACAAATATTTTGATTTATGGTTTAAGGATATTTTCCTGACACTGAGGATACAGTCAAAGGAAATTGATTTCACTATATCAGACACCAGAAAGAGTGGTTTTATGGGTGTTGTACTACTAGGGCCAACCTTAGCTTTTCTGCATTCTAGTCAAAGGCAGGATCTAAAATCCTAATCTCATCCTCGTTCCACTAGCAATGCCTCCATCTTCATTTCCTACTCAGGAGAGGTTGTTACTGCAAGACTTCCTCCCCACAGTCACCTCCAGGATCCTTACACCAGCAGTCAGAAACTTTTTGCTGCCATGAACTGGAGCTTGTGAACCTACCATGGGGCACAATTTTTGCCCTGCAGGGAGTTTAAGCTGCTTGCATTTATCTTTGCTGCAGATACCCAGCCCATCTGTAGTAAGGGTAAGCACATATAGAAGAGAGCAGCAGAGAGGGCTGTAGAAAGGATGGGTGGCTCAGTGCTGCTGTGTTCTGCCTGATTCCCTGAGCTGATCTGAGACTGATTAGAACTTCCTGGGCCAAATCCAACTTATTTGCAGACCCAGTCAATGGGCTGCAGGTTGCCAACCCCTACTTTATACCAGCAGAACTAGTTCTCTAAATGTGATCCGGTTGCAGACGATGTGTCACAAATCCAAAGTCACTTGTTATATGTAATAAAGAGAAACAAGAGTATTCTTTCAGAAAGAGCTTTTAGACACATTGTAACAGGGGGCTTGCTCAGGGCCAATCTCAGTGTGGCCCGCCCATCTGTTCCTGGGCTAACCACCCACATTCTCACCTACCACACCTTGTTGGTATAATTAATTAATAGATGTTAATTAAGTGGGAGGCTGCCCATTTCCTGCCCCAATGCCAGGGGGCACAATCTGCAGCTCCTGTCCTCCCCTACACTGCAGCCCAAGTCTCACAGATGGCATCTCGATGTTCTCATTATCACCAGCCCCCACACTGGGCCCCAGAATCGTCCTAATTGAACCCCACTTGGATTCCTCTCCTCAGGCAACCTCATCCACCTTCATATTAGGAAGCATAGCTCCCTGAACTGCTTCCCCTTTAGGTGTGGTCCACCCGGGACCTTTGGTTCACTAGCCCTGGCCCACCTCCAGGCCAGTCAGGACCCCAGATGCGCAGCTCTTGGGCGTCCCTCATGGTTTGGCCCCTGGCCCTTTGACCCTTCCAGTCCTGGCCCCAGAATTGACCAGTCAGGAGAAGTCCAGACAGACCTGAGTCTATGGCCTTTTCTCTGTCTCTGGGGGTCCACCCTCCAGGCCCTCCAACAAGGGGTTACCCACCCGGTTGTGGGGACTAGGGGTTAAGGTGCCCCAGCCCCCCTTTCACCAGGGTAGCAACTGGCCTGGTATTTATGACCAGTCCATATATTTGCAATGAACTGGACACAAACATCATATGGACGAAACTCTAGTCCCAATGTTATTCCATGTAATAACCACTGGGAGCCTCACCAGGCCATCCACTCCTGGCAGGGTGCAGTTTTAGGTCATGCCCAGGACCAGGAGCCTCCTTACCATCCCCTACAGCTCCTCCCTTTCCTCCAGATGATATCAGCAGCCCTCTGACCAGGCAATGTTGTTGCCTGGCCCCCAGCACAGAACTGCCGTGTTTATACGGGCAGCCCCAGATCCAATATGGCTGCCCTCATCAGTCGCCTGCTGGCTGCTGCCTTCTGGCCCTTGAAGTGGCAAGCACCAACAGTGCCCTGCCACACTCATCAATAAAGATCTGGTAATATTATAACGCTCAGAGGAATCTGTAAGGATAAATTCAAAAGCCATGTAACAAACAAAAGGCACTGGAACCAAAAGAAATTAAACGCAGCATAATTATTAGTGCAATTATCAGAGTGAACATAATTCTCCAGCCCAAGATGGGAGAACCTGTCACTTCATTTCACAATTTTACTAACCTTCTTCAGTGGTACGGGCAGACTTGGATTCACTATCCATTCCTTGGAACTCATTGAAATATGGTCGAACTTTAATTTCATAAGTTACACCTTTTTTCAAGTTGATTAGGACAGCGCTGCGCTCGGTGGGAACTTTGACCTCTAAATTCTGCCACACGGTTGGAGAAGGCAGTCCTGATGTTTGACGATACATGACTCGATAGCCCTGAATAAACTGGGACTGGCGGTCAACCTAAAAATGGTAGTGAATGATATATTACTATACATATTTAAAGTACTTAATCCATATTAAAATGAAAACAAAAATGCAACCTACTGCATTTAGAAAGAGAAAATGATTTAGTTACTTGTGCTGCTAATTTCCTCTAAATATAAAATCAAAACATCTTGTGGATTACTCCAATTTCACTAAATTTTTTTAAAGAAGATGTATACCCCTCTCTCAGTATGTCCTTATTTTACTCTTTCTAATTAGGTCTAATGATATACCAGTCTAATCTCAAAGCATAAAACCAAAAACTATGATAAACAGATAATTTTCATTCAATTTGGCATAATGAGTACTGCATGTAAAGCTATTAAAGTCACTTGGATGCTAATGTTCTGAAATCTGTGAAGGAAAGGAAAAACAAATTATTTTCAGAAAATGCCAAATCTCTGAAGATGTATTGTACATTTTCAGTTAGTCCACTACTTCTGTTATCCCTCAACCTTTCATGAGATACTCCAAAAAGTAAAACAGACATAGACAGATGCAGAAAAACTACTAGCTAAGAAAAATTTGTTGCTTCCAACGTTCTAAGGAGTCTATTTGTATTCTGGTATTATGAACCGCTTACACCATCAGATGGGATGTAATGTTGTTTATATTTGTATTTTATTTGTTGCTGGGCAAACAGAATTCAAGACTGGGATTGCATCCAGTAATATAACAATTCTACCCTGTCTTTCATAACAATAAATGTTACCACAACTGAAAAGAAAACACTTCAAAATGTATTATCTTGAAGAGGTTGTTACTATTTTTTTCTCTGTAAAAAAAGTATCAAATCAAAGGACTCCAAGCTACTGTAATGTTGGCATGAATTTGTAGCTTAATCTCTAAAAACGGTAAAAAAAAAAACAAACCAAAAACCTTTTCTGGTAAAAGATCGTGACTTCTACAGTTGTCAAGCAAAGTGCCAAAGAAAATGAAACAATCAACACATAGTGTGTCTGTCTAGACATATAACTGGCTGGTTGCTTAATTCAGTTTTATGCCTGAGGTTCAACAAGTGGGATTTTCTGTATCTTCTGTGCTAACTAACCCAAAGATTTTCCAGAATTAGGGATATGATCACTTGGGCTAGGCTATGAAAAAGTGAGCCCAAGACTGAAGACTAACCAAAATCTTTTTCTTTCCATCGCTTTTACTATATCCCCACTACACTGTTCATTATGTTCTTCAGGGACCAACTTCTTATGACATTAAAAAAAGCCACGGCAAACAAGAAGAAGCAAGCTTAATTTATGAGAGCAAAGCAAAAATATCTTTCATCAAAACTGTCACTGTTAAAAACCTTGCAACATATGTTACAACAACATTAAGCCTGCATTTTATAAACTTCTCTACATTCACTTTAAGTGAATTTATGCACTGAAAGAAGGACATAACTCACAATAATAGCTTGTTAATACTGAAAGAATCAAGCTGTGTTTTTAAGAAGAACATTAAGCAGCTGTTTCCAGATGAAGGGAGTCTGTAAATCAGGGTAAATTGTTTTTATCCATGTTTGACTTTCATTAATTAAATGTTTTACGGACATAAAGACTTTATGAACCTCATGTTTACTACAAAACATAGTGTTAACTCCTTTGCATACTTTGCAATACTTAAATCTTAACCTATATTGTGGTATAGGGCGATGACATTTAATAATCAAATATCATTTAATTTAATTTTTCTATCTACTTCTTAAAAACATGACACATTTTTTTTTCAGATTGTTGCTTGCGCTTTTGTGATAACCTTAAGAACTGATGGGTGAAAAGTGCTGTCACAAAGGGAATGGTTGAAAAGTCACAAAATATCATGATAATGATCAATACCTGCATTCAAAACTATACAGATATTTGCATATGTGCACTTTTGGCCACACCTGTTCATTCAGTAGTGCACATCCAGGAACAGACTAAAGTTTTATAATAGCTGTGTAGAATGAGACCAGAAATATGGTTCAGGCCAACAGATTTTGGCCATTAAAAACTCCTTTTCTGATGTGTGACAAAAATTTTGCAGCCAAAACACACCTAATATTTACCTACGTCTCTCTCTCGTATATGAAACGTATATGATTATCTGTTACTTGGGGTAATCATATGTTTCCACTTCCTACTCTCACTACACCTGAAATAATCTAACATGGGTGAATAAAAGATTAACATTCTGAAAGGTATCATAAGTAGACTGGTAGGAGCGCTCATTTGACTGCTTTTATAACAATACAACTATCTGAATCATGGTACAGACATTTTTTAACATAGAATACACTGCCACTGTGGCTGTCTGATGATAAGACCACTAAGTTGCAGTCTAAAGAAATTTTGCAGAATAACTCTTTTTTATGTAAATTACCCTCCCAGAATACCCTGAATAAAATTCTACCTTCAAAAATATCCACAGCAATTCTCTCTGTACAGAATAATATACAAGATTTTTCAAGCTACTGCACTTGCTTAGTTTGTGCCCTGGAAGTACTGACTTCCACAACTTTTGGAAGCTTTAATGCTTATTCATGAAGGCTACTAAAGGTTCATGGTCTCACCCAGTGGAAACTACTCCAAAGCTTACTCTGTAGTACACAGCTAGAGCTGCTGTATACTCTACAGTACAGCTGCTTAAGGGACTGCTCTACTATTTCTTATTTCTGACAACCTTTTTAAAATCAACATCCAACACTGAGATATACCCCTATCAGTGTGGGATACCCAGCAGCAGTCAGAAATAGCAAGACGGGAGACAGTCAGGTAGCTCATTCACTTGTCTAATATCATTATCAGGAACCAACTTTCTTACATTCATGGGAAGGCTTGAGAGAAAAAAAAGATAAATCATTGAAAGGCTTCTGGGGACTTGTGGTCAAGAGGGAAAACAATATTGGGGAGCAGGAGAAAAGAAAGGGAAAAGAAATGAAAGCAGAATGGAAGAGCACAGCAGGGGAATCGGGCTGCATTCCTGAAGCGATAGAACACCAGGAGGGCTCCCTATTAGAGATGGTTGAAAAGTTTCATTTTAACCATTTTCTATCACAAAATGCTGCTTCAACAGAACTGAAACTTCTCACCAACCTGTGCTGCAATTTACACAAAGGTCAGAAAGTTGGTTATGTGGATGATGCCCCCCAACCCTTCCCCCCCCCTCCATTTGCTGCTGAATATGGAAGTGTGTAGTGAATATACAGATTGTTGCAGGAATAAAGAACGGTCTCATGGTTATGGCAACTGAATGCTTCCCTGGATCCTCCTATCGCTGCCTCCACCTCAGAGTTCCTTTATGATTGCTTGGGAAGGCTCTTAAACTTAACTTCACAGTTGGCCACTCACTGCATGTTCCTCATAATGCACCCAATATGAGAGAGGTGGAACTAAAACTCCTGAACTGCAGCTGAGGTCAGCCAGAGGTGTGCTTTGAATATGTTCAGTGCAAAATGCCAAATTTTCTAGAGGGGAGAATGGAATGGGTTCTAGGTGTTTCACACTGGGCACTGAAGCTTTTAGTCCTATTTCTCTGCTTCTGTCTCTATGGGCAAAATGGGGTTGGCAATACCATCGAATATCATGGAGGTGCTGTGAAGACATATTAATTGATACCCAGGTGTTTCTCAAATATTATGGTAAGAGCACCACAGAAAAACCTATGAGACAAAAATCTTGTATTCAGTCTTCTGTGATATCAGTTAAGTAAGACCTGGGGCTACACGCTGAAAAAAAATGAATAAATACCCACTCAATGAGGCAGTTCTGTGGGGAAAAAAATATGTGAATAGGTAATTACAGACTTTGTCATATAACGCATAGCCACAAGGGGAAGCCAACTAATAGTATACAGGAGAGCTTATTTCTGGCATTCCTCCTTTCTGAGTACTTGCTTTTGCACACTCAACTTTCTTTTAAAAGTATATTTTTTTGGATGGAGATACAAAAGGAAAGCATGCCTATGTGTTCATGCAGTATGCTAAGTAGAGCTGAGCGCTGAGGAACAGTTTCTAGAATTTTGAGCTCTGATTTAGAACAATGGATACATTGTGAAAATAATCCAAATAAATCAACAAAATGCAAAGAACATCCATGATGAATGCCAGTCTGCCAGGAGTCAGAATGCTAGATAGGGAGCTTCTTATGTGGCAGGCCATTTCATACAGCAAAAGGCAAAGAGGAAGAGTCTCTTTTGGGATGTTGTTCTTTTGGATACTAGCTGAGCTATTTTTGTTATACTAATAATGTTGGCTTTATTTTCTGGATAGCATGGTTGCTATCCTGCAGACTGGGGTTAATTAATTGGATTTGTCCTGGTTGCTGGAAACATTCTAATTAACAGCTCCCTTTTGTTTTGGTTTCTCTCTTCCCTCAGGCAATGCTGGCATAGCACTAGTGGTTGCAGTGTGCTTGTCAGGTCACTTCTTTTCACCTCAAGGGAACTTGCAGTTGGTATCAGCAATGATACAAATTTATATTTTCCTTACAAAAATATATAATGTCGTGTTCTTCACAAGTCCACTCAGAGGAGTGGTCATTCATATAATTTTTATTCTACCCTTGCAGGACATCCTGGGCATGTCTGCACATGCACTTTAATGTGCATTAGCCTATTTTAATGTGCATTAAAGTGTCACTAGAAACATGCTATTTAGTTAATGTGCATTAAAATAGGCTAATGTGCATTAAGTGTCACTAAAAACTTGTCAAACGAGTTTCATTTACAGTGCCCCTGCCACCATTTTGAAGCACAGGATGCTGACTGAATACATGTGATGCTGCTGGCACTTTAATTAGAAGGCTCTAATTAAAGAACCCTCTACCCACCCTCCACCCCGGAGCACAAGTGTAGACACCCCATGCTCTTTAGTTAAGGAGCATTAAGACAGGCTAATGCACATTTTCCTACTACCTCACAGTGGAGGTACTAGATTTAATGTGCATTAACTAAAGTACGTTAATGGACACGTAGACACACTCACTGGGTTATATCTGGATCCAGCTGTGAACCCAATTTGCATTAGAACCTCCATTTTGAATACGTACTGAACACATCTTTAAGTCTGTTCGGGAATGCCTCTGGAAATGCATTCCAGACAACCACCTTGCCCTGCCATGGAGAAGAGCTTGTCTACTCCTTGAAGGATCTTCACAGAGATACAGTCACTGAATAGCGGAACACTTTACGCAGCCATATTGAAAGGTGGACAGATTGGCTGGGAAAAGGACTGGAGTTCTTCAGCTAGAAACCACATAAGAAGCTAGAGACTGAGTTTAAAACTGGGTGACTTATTGCCACATTGAAAACCAGCTGGAGAGAAAGAAGGCAGGAGAAAGCCCTCCCCTCCTGAAGGATAAAGACCTCAGACTCATGGTGATGATGAGATCGGAATAAAGAAGCATGTACCTTGATTCATTTGTAATTTTTTAAAGATCTCTAGTGGTCTGAAAGATCACTAGTGCTCTTAACTGCTAGTCTAGGGTGGCTGATTTATGGAGTCTTAGGTTGTATGTAGATGAAACAGGGCATCTAAATTGAAGCAATGGTTTTTTGAAAACATCACTTCAATTTAGAGCTGGTTAAAACCCTGTGTCCTGCACACACCCCACTGACTAACATGCCGCTCCAGTGGGAAGGGAAGGTCAAGCTGCTAGTGGGCGGAGTGGTCCCTGGGCTGCAGGTGGGGTGGGGGGTGCTCGTGCTTCCCTCCACAGCACCTGTGACACCCCCCCCATGCAGCATCTGCCCACAGGTACCCAGCTGGGGCGGTCCCAGGAGGGCACCATAGCCACAGAGGGAAGCACCAGGCCTCTGCACAGCTCAGGCAGGCAGGCAGGCTCCAGGGGGGACAAAAACAAAGATCAGGCTCACCGCTTTTCTTGGGTGGAGTTGCTTTCCCAGCCTGCTGTCAGGCTCCCTGCAGGGTTTCCTGCAGAGCTGTGGAGCTTCATGGAGCCTGGTGATTCACTCTGAGGCTGTAGGGGCAGGAAACTAAAACTCCTCAAAGGAGTTTTAGTTTGCTGCATCCCAAGTCATTTTAGGTGCATTACACTGCCAAATTTCCTACAGCAGATGGAATTAATGCACAATACGCCGCCAGCATGTGCAAACACCAACAACACTAAAGTGGTGCAAAAGCATTTAGCCCGCTTTAAAGTGTTGTGCACACACGCCTCTCATTTTGTCTATACATGGCCTTAAATACCAAACAAGGGCTATAAGAAGTCTGAATCTGGCAGTATACCTTATAGACAGAGCTGAAAACCATGACCAGACTCCACCCGTACTGGAAGCTCATAGAACTAGTGACAGTATGGAAGGTGTGCTATCTGGTTCTGGTTGTAATACCAGTTGTAATTTCTGGTTCTGTGAAACTTATGCAGATAAGTATCAGGAGCTTTGTGTGTAGTTATATGTATTCCTGTATGCCAATCCAGAGTAGCAGGGCTTGTTACAGAGGAATTAATAATTTATTAGATCTTCCAGGGGCACTGGATTCCCATTTTATTCCAAGCCTGTCCCTACCCTTCACCCCCCTTATGCCTATACTGTAATCTGTCTTAACAGGGAAGTGACAGGAGCCATTTGTGCTGCTTCTGGAAAATCTGAAGCCTTACTTTTTTACTTCCTCTTCTGTATTACAGTCCCCTACATATATATTCCTCATGCTTTAATGACAATACATGTATTAAAAATGTTCTACTCTGTACTGTGTATATCCCAACAGCATAATTCATTCAATATAGAATGATAATTCAAATACTGTGCGCTACTATGCTACTTAGTTCCATCTCCATCTCTGGTTTTTCCCTCCACAGGGAAGGGAACGCCTGAAGAATAAAGCACTCATTTGTGGTGTGTAGTGCCCTAAGAACTCTTTGCTTCTATGGTTACAAATCCTTTCACTGACGCTCCAGGAAACAAATACTGTATGTAGCATTTTGAAAGCCACATACTATAAACTTAGTTCTCAGGAGCACAAGCCCAATAATTTGACTGCTCAAATAAAAATGCAGCAGACAATGCCAAAAAGATGGGGTTTTGTTTGATATAGGGATGTCCACTGAACAAAGCCAAGGCTCATGCTATAAAACCAAATACCACTACATAACTAACCATGCTTCATCAAAATGAACCCCTGTCCTTTCCACATCTACCCTCTAGGAAGATTGTGTAAGGGTCATCAGGTAATGAGATATTGTAGAAGCTCTCCAAGGACTGAAGTGGTGAGTGATGAATAACACATCATTTATCTTTAATTCTTATCTTAACTTTGATTATTATATTGAGCTCACTCCTTAAGAGTAGTGTATGGATCGATCTTGTTTTGTACTATATGGCACATATACTGCTAAAGCATCTTCTTTATCGGTCAGTTAACTTGCTTTCTGGTACACACTGAAGCTTCTGAGCCTGAATGAGTTTGAGAGAGACAGAGAGAGAGAACGAGAGAGAGTGTATATACCATTAGCACATTTTTCATTGTCTGCACACTGTTAACTTATCTGGTCACATGGACTAAGGTCAGGACTAGAGTTTTTCAGGGGAGAAAAAGAATTACAGGGACAAGTAAACAAGATTAAAGCTGTCAGTAAGGAAGTTATTATAAAAGCCTTACTGTCCAGGTGACTTGCACTGTAGTGGGTGTCAGCACAACAGGATTATGTAGTCGGACAATGACATCTCCCAGCTCTTTCTGAACCTGCCTATGATCCACTCCTTGCGCTGGTGGGCTGATATCTGCAAGGTAAAGAACATGCATAAAAGCATTATTTTAATAAGACTTCACGTATATCATTAATTAGGATGACTGAAGAGTTTAATGACACGGTTTAAATACCTTTTGTGATATGGATTTCAGAACAATACAGTAGATAAGGATGAAATAGTCTGAAGAATACTATGTAAACATTCTGCTGGGAACATCTACAACACTTTTTACAAATTGGGAAATAATAAAAAGTTTTAGTGGCTACTTGGACTAGATGCAAACATTTTCTAGCAGCTAAGATGTGACTGGCAAGATGCTATATTCACATGCTTTAAAATATTCAGATAATAATAGCCTTGATGCTCTAATGTGCCTGCAGGAGTCCCTGAGCCCAGTTAGTTTTTAAAACATAAGCAACAATATGCCCTTATTTTCACCAAGAGCATGTAATTTACTCATTATTCTTTTCCAAATTTGCATTAGTATTTCCACTCCTCTTCAGCCTGACATCTTGAGAGTAAGAGGGTCAAAAAAAATCAGCAAGTCATACTATAACAGCATTTTCCTATGCAAATTGTTTTTTAAGTTTACTTCCCTACATCGGGGCTGTCCAACCTCTGGGCATCCAGGGGCTGCACATGACATAGACCCTGGCTCCCTTCCTCCACCACATGGGCTGCTCAGTGCAACCCCTTCCATTATTGCTCGCATAATGCAGGCAAACCTGATCTTCACCTCTCCTGGCTGCATGTGTACTACATGAGGCACCCAACCATTTCACACTGCATCCAGAGTGTGAGCCTCTTAGATCCTCACCCTCCCAGCTGTGCATGCCATGCAGGCAGCCCACCCGCACCCCTACAGTATAGGCAGATGGATCCTGGATCACACCACACAACTCATGTAGCCAAGGGTAGGGTGCTGCACACACAACGTCCACAGCTCGGAAAAGGAGGGAAGCTGGGCAGCCCAGCTCTGCCCCTGCAAGCCATGTGCACTAACTAAGCAGTTCACTCCCCTCCGCTCCCCGCAGCACATCAGCTTGGCTCCATCTAACCCTACCACCTGTGGTGGATACAATACCCCTTCCCTCTCCTGGGAGCATGCACCATCCACCTGCAGTGGAGGGAGCCTGGCTCCCTTCTTTGCCTTTCCTGCATGTGCAGCTCAGGCACTCCATCCCCTCCCACATGGTAACTCTTCTGGATTGATCCTCTGGGCCACCAGTTGGATAGCCCTGTTCTACATGCAATATGAAACATTTCCTTGCAGCGCTAATATGAAAATGAGATATAATTACAAGGCCAAATTCTTTCCTAACTTATAAAGAGCCAAGGAAGAAAAGTTTCCCAAGAATTTTGTTTGAGGATTCTGCCAAACCATTCCTTCAAAGTAGGGGGGGAAATTCCCCTCATTATATTAAGCCTGATGGATTCTAGGGGCTCAGTGGAAGGCCAAGGGAATCGGTGTGTGGAGACTCCATTTATTTTAAATTGCTTTTGGCCTGGCTCCCTGACCACAACAGCCCTCAGCAGGGCTATGCAGACTGAAGCTCTATTACCTTTGCTGGAGAGGGTCTGCAGTAAAATGTGAATTCCTCTGGCTTTGCCTCAGGTCTTTCCACTCATGTCCCATCCTACTCACATTTCCTCCCAGCTCACCTAGTCTTTGCTGCATCCCCCCTGCATAGATCCCTGATGATAGGGAAAGAAGTCTCTGACTGAACAGTGTAGTCTATTAAGGAATGGATGTGCAGAGAAAGATAGCTGTCTCTCTTTATATCAAGCAGGATATAAAATTCTCCTGTAGTATGCAGCACTGGGAGAAACATTACTGCAGCTGAATGTTTTTGAAATTTCACATCCCCAACTCTTTGAGGATATGCTCTCCTCTATTACATAGTACACCTTCCTTTTCTGGGCCTGTGGAAGGAGTAGCTATACCTCCACAGCAAACACTTCTAATCTGTCCTGGGGAAAAACTGAGGTGCCTCCCCTGGGACCTTTGGCACTAAGGCTCTAGTCATCTGGAGGTGCCATTCCAGACCAAGAGTTAGAGGGGGAACCAATAAATGTGGCAAAAGTTCCACCTGCAAACTAGAAACTCTGCATTTACTGCTAATGGAAACCATCAGTAATACCTCTTGAAGGGAAGGATCTGGGGCCCAGACATGAGGTTCAGATTTTGTGACTTCATAAAAGCCACATATCAGGAAAAGGTCACATGTCACATATCAGGAAGAGGTCTTGGAGCCTGCTACAAAGCACATAACTGTTCCTGAGCACACGTGACTTTTGCTCACATTTCCCAGACAATCCATTAAAATCTACTTATTTTACACACCACACCCATCCATGCCCCCATCTCTTGGGCTGGCTCAAAGTCCTCTCTTTATAAAGAAAAGACTCAAACAATGGGACACAGCTTACCTTCTGATGGGTTTATCTATGGAAGGATAGTATGCACCCCTTTGTTCTCTAAATAGGAAACGTGTATTATGCACACAGATGATAATGCTCTTAAAGAAAAAAAAGTTCAAAGCTTGCTTCAAAAGCTTCAGTCCTTAGGAATTTTGACAACTATCTGGTTTGGATAATCCAGATTTTAGCTTCACATTTCAAGCAATATTATGGGCTTTGATTCACCAAAGCAGCAATATTCACACAAGCTCTCTACTGACTTTGAAATGCATGGGATGGCTGTGTGGCCTTCCCAAAGGGAGCGTAATCCAAATATGGAGAAGTTAGCAACAGTACAAAAGTGGTGTACCTAGCAAATTATGCCTATTCAAAGGGAGTGAAAGACAGAAGAGAGATAACAAGATAAAGCTGTAAGAGAGCAACTCACACTTGTTTATTGAATGGTAATTTATACTGCTATGCACAAACCACTTTTATACTTAATATAAAATAATTCCCATAGGTACCCATGATTAAATCTTAGATGATATTATCTATGTGTACTATAGAACTAACAATGTGCTATGATTATATAACCTTTGGGCAAAAATATATACATTACATGTGGATTAGGTATGTTTACAGTATATAGAATATACACGTATTTATTTTAAATGGAGAGATGCCATATACTAAACCATAAAAGATCCTATTAAAATAACCTATGCATTAAACATAAGATATTGTGGTTATCATTGTACACACACATAAACACGTCTATGTATATAAACATATATATGTTTATGTAAATTTAATGCAGATAAACTCCCTAGTCACATCCAGATGAGCACGCACATGTGGTCTGTGGCAGCTCAAACCTGTTTGGGATGTTGCAAACTGCATGTGGTGACTGTGCAACTGTGTGCTGCACTACTAATTTGCAGCATGGTGCCAAAATTTGATAGCACGACGTCTTGGTATTAAAAAAAAAAACAAAAAACCCCACAAAAAGCAGGGTGACATATGCAGCAGCAGCATGTGCCATCAGAAATGGAGCCTGGATGTCCAGAGCCACACTCTGGCTTCTGGCCAGGCTCCATGCAGCCAGGTCGGCATCGCTGCTACCCCAGGAGCCCCCCACAACTACAGGTAATGCTGGCCCCAGCCTCCCCTGCCCTACCTGGGTCAATTTGGTGTGCTAGAGTGCCCTGGGGCACAACGCAACAGCACAAATGTGTGCCACTGCTTTCTCTGCCCCTGGAAATACATGCCTCTGAACGTGTGGATGAGCCTCTATGATTTACTGCATTGTGCATGCAACTTTAGCCCTGAGTACATTCTGCCTACTTCTCCTAAAGGCTACAAACTGTTAGCAGCCTCAGAGAGCTGCCATTTGTTTCAAAATCAATCTGAAAGAGAAGAAATATGTCCTCCTAATATATGTACTTCCTTTCCCCAAAAATTATATTTATCTGAGATGTAGAACAGACATCAGTAAATTCTGGATCAGTAGTAAGATTTCATAGATTTCATAGACATTAGGACTGGAAGGGACCTCAGAAGATCAAGTCCAGCACCCTGCCCGAAGGGCAGGAAGTCAGCAGGGATCATAGGATCCCAGCAAGATAAACATCCAGATGTCTCTTGAAGGCGTTAAGAGTACCTCCAGCAGCAGTCTATTCCAAACCCAGTGAGAAAACTGTTGCATCTAGCCCAGGGAGATCCCAAAACACTGACTCTTCCAGTCCTATCATTGTGAGCCACAGAAAACATATTTTAGGTTGCTTTAAAGAAGTTTCTAAAATTACATTAGTTATAAATTTCCTTTGCCACTGGTCATTATACTGTGGTGCTTATGGCACTAAGAATATCTGGCTTTACAGAGAGACGATAATAAGAAACAATGTCAATAAATAATACGTTCTAGAATATTTTAATATATTTTATTCTGTAAAATATGTGAGCTATGCTGAATATACTGCTGCTCAGCTCACAAGTATGGCATAAAGCAGACATTCCAAACTCATACAACCACAATTTTTTGAAAACCAAACCACACCATTGCATATTACTACAGTTCTTCTGAAACAATGTGTATGAAGGTACTTTTCACATAATCTTACTTAACATGCTGTCTGATATACACGGAACAGAAAATTTATAAAAAATTATACAAGGTGCTGAGTCCCTTCAGTCGGTAAGAAAACATTACATGACGTTCTTCAGTTTTATCTGTAATGCCATATAGCCTCTATCTTAAAGCCTCAAAGGAGGAGAATAAGATTATGTGGGCAATCTGATCTTGGTCATTTTCAGACTCTAAGGTGCTTAGCAGTGCAATCCTAATGCTTCCTTAACACACTGAAATCTAAGCTTCAGTTTCCCCCAGCAAGGAACAGGAGTGGTAGCCCTCTTGAGTCACTTCTGTAGCCTCTCCAATTGGTTTTCGCTGTCAAAACATAACAGAACTATGCAGATGTAAAGAAACTACACTCCACACATCCTTCACAACCAAATAGCCTGGACTTCCTCACCACAGGATGGGGGACTCAGCTTAGCAATTCACAGTTACTTGTTCATAGCAGAGTACATGTTCTTGTATTCCTTCCCTTCACCACCTTCTTGGGAGTCTTTTTAAACTTCCTATTGCTTTTCCTTTTAAGGGGTAGCTGCCCAACTTTTAAATGCAAGTTTATAGAGTGATCTTAACTTTGAACACTTTGACTCAACATCTTTGAACTTGCCCATGCCATGTAATCTACTAGAGATCTACTAGAGATTCATTGTCGTGAAAACCTTAAGAGGCATTCACAGCTCACATCATATGAGCACACAACATCTGGTTTAGTGGAACTTACCCACAGGAGGAGAGCTGATAATTAGTACAGGCTGTCTTTCTGCACTCCTTAGCTGCTTTGTAACTAAAGAGACACTTGGGCATTTTAAGGAGTTTGCAAAAGGGAGTTTGTGCTAGGGAAAGATGGCATAGGAAACAGGAGAGCCACTGAAACTGAAGCTTGGTATGCACACATGTATACTCATGCACATTATATATACTGGACGTCTATATGGCCAATGTCATGTTTTAATGTCATACGTTTAAAAAATGTGAGGGAGTCATTAAAAAATATGATGCTGGCCCTAGACAAGTTCAATCAGACCATGGAAATCACAGATACAGATAACACAATATCCAAGCCACCCTGCATAACGTGACACCAGAGTTGGGTGGCCTGAAAAAGAGTGTGCAGATCTGCTCTGACAGAAGGACAATCACAGCATCATGATTAAAATGGCTCCATTTTAATCTGTATCTACATTTTTGAGTGGTCAACATGCTGGCAAGAACCATGTATTTGGAGATTATAATGTACTTAATCTTAGAAATTGGTAAACATTTATATTTCAGTTCATTATTTAAACATTGTTTTTTTAACTGTGTTTATGAACATACAGTTTGTACTGTTAATAATCCTGAAAAGTGAAGTGTACTGTCTTTAATGGCTTAAGGAACTCTTGCTTGTTGTAATGATTTGCAAGCCATCGATGTTCTGCTGATAGTTATTTACCATATTTTTATTTAATATCATGAAGACAATTGTTAAACTATAAAGGGTATTCTGCACAAGTGCTGCAAATTATATTGGATATCACTGCTTTAGTTGCTTATTTTCTTTGCAGTGGTTAGTCTGAATAAGAATTTTATTACTTGCCCACTTCCTTTGCGATTCTGAGGCCCCTCTACATGTTACATACATTATGCAATTAACTGGTTAATTGTGAAGACCACACATGCAAACTAAGACCAGCTACACATGCAAAGTAATCACCACATGATAAAAATGAGTATGCAGTGATAAAAAGAGTCAACCAGCTATAAAAATAGTGCTTAAAATGTGTAACAACTCTATAGCTGGTTTCTGTCCAGCTTTAATTTGAACATGTAGCAGGATTCTGAGTTTAATTCAAGCAATATTAAAAATGAAATCAAAACATTATGCTAATTCTAAACTGATTTTATGATTTAATTCTACTAAACTGTAGAGTACCAAAGAGGTTATAAATATTCTACATGTTGCAATGTGCGTGGCTGGTGAACAGCTTGTGGAAAATAGAAACTATAACACATGCTGGAGCTAGAGGGGAAAAAACCTAATTCTACTAAAATTACATCTCTGATCAATATGTCAGACAAACAAAAAAGGAAGAAGAAGCAACACCAGCACCCTGGCCTCCAGATGCAGAAAAAGAATATTCTTGCTCAGATCTAAATCACAGTACTGACTCCAGAACATGGGCTGGTGTAATGGGAGGCATTCAGCTCTGTCACTGATCTCCATTTTGCAAAAGGGACTGGAAAGAAGAATTTGTGACAGTGCTTTAAGAGTCAAGCCTCTGTACTGTTTCCACTTGGCCCTGCTTTTTTGGGACAGCAACTAATACCTTAAGTGGCCATTTACACAGGATATGCCAGGGTGTAGAGGCTACCTACACACTCCTTGCCCATTGTGCATATGTATCAGGGAAGGGAAGATAGGGCCCTAGATGAACTGTGAAGAAAAATATTATTTTGGATTTTCTCTACAATGGAACAAGTCTTATTACAATACAAGTTCATTACTGTGCTCCACTGTGTTAAGTGGAGATTCATACTTTGGCGTGCAAAACCTGGACAATGTGGTAACAGAGCCATGCCACCTCTATGCTTTGCAGAGAGGCTTACTCATCTTTAGACCTGTGTACAGGGGGAGCAAGCAGGATACAAAAGCACAACCATTTAGATATGATATGTCATACTCATAGTTCTAGATAACTGAAAATAATAAATAAGTGGACCTTATTTGATTGCATTAGCTATCCCAGAAATGAGGGCTCCTTTCTGCCACCCATTTTAGTTTAGCACCAGTGGATGAATGTACAGAGCATATAAATCTATCAATTAATAAATACACCTACTTTTTTCCATCTTATTATATAATTCTCAGCATCTATAAACTTTAAAATGTATACCTATTCAAATATCAAGGCAGTTTAATACTCTAGCAAATTTGTACCACCCTTTTCATAAATATTAGTTTTAAACATGGGTTTGTACATATATGGTACCCATGTGTTTAGTGATCTTTAATGCACTTATTGTTACAAATGTACTTGAGGGACAGAAGCACTATTATGCTCCTTTTACATAATAGTAAAGGCACAGAGAAATTAGGGGCTTATCTACACTGTCACACCTTGGCCGTGTGTTCTGTTTCTACACATGCCAAACCCTTGACATGAAGTGGTATAAGTGCTTATAGTATTCTTGAGCATGCACTGAGGGGAGAGCCTGAAGACCAACAGCCTAAGATGATACTGGAGTCTGAATTCAGGGCCACCATAAGGCAGTGACACTATACTTTTTTTTTGTTGTGGCATGGAGAGTGCATAGATAAAGATCAGATTTTAAGGGTATGTAGAGTCCTAGGGATGGAGATAGGTATTTACAGACCTTTCAAAAGAGCTTAGGTGGCTAATTCCAATTAATTTCAATGGTGGTGAGGCACTAAGCCACTATTAAGAATCTGGCCCTGACTTGTGTCTAGTCATCTAAAGGGCCTGTGGTGTAACAAGGAACTGAACTTTGGTATCTCAAAGGCTTGAGCTGGTACCTTAATCAGGAGACTCCCTTTCTCCTCTGCTAGTTGTGCTTGGGCCAGAATGGTGCAAAGCCAGCAAAACAAACCACGTAAACAGACTGTTTTTCAGCGTTTTTCCTTATTTTTCTGTTATAAAGTGAACACAGCAGAACTCCAAGAAGCAAGTGAGGAACATGCCATCATTAGCAGCTGTCATTACCTTGTGTGCGGACAGGATCTGACATAGGGCTGGGATCGCTCAGACCTTGAGGGTTGATAGCTCTCACCATAAACAAATAAATCGTATTGGGACGGAGTCCTCTGACAGTGTAGAGTGTTGTCTTTACATGATTAGCCACTGTTTGCCAGCTATTGCTCACAGATTGGCTGCAATAAAAACACAGTTATAGACTACAGATTAAAGCAAAAGGAAAGAGCATTATAAAATTGATTTGGGTATTAATCTCATGGTAATAGAAAAAATATTAAATTTACTGAAAGAAGCAATTCTGCTGTTTTCAATTAGTTCATCAGGATATGTAGGTCACAGTATAAAGCAAAACAATAGTGACATCAAAAATATTTCAAACCAGTAAAAGTGAAAGCCATTGCTAATACATTATATTGCACTAAATAAATACCTGCAAAAGGAACAGACGTGGGAAAAAGAGAAAGGTAAATTTGAATGATAAATGGGAACCTCTTGAACATAAACCTCTGAAAAGAATAAACCTGTTAAAAGAATAATTTTCTATACTACAGAGTAAATTATACCAATAAATTGTCCTGCTGAAAGAAAATCCATATTCAAAATTACGAAAGAGCCTTTCTAAAATACATCTGTAAAAGAAGAAAAATGTATGAATGTTTTTCCTGTAGTTAAGCTTTTGATTTGACTGCTCTATACAGAGAATACAACTCTTTGCAGCTGTAGATATGTCATGTGATTGCTAAAATAGCTCTTAATATAAATATACAGCTTTTGTTAGAGTCATTGATGGGATGTCACTGTAGTTTATTCAAGGTCAAATGGGCACCTTTGCTAAGGTTAAAGAGAGAATTTGAATTCATAGCTGTCCATCTTCTATTATTCATTACAAAGTCTTTAATCAAACCAAATGGAAAAATGATGGAAAGGTAGCCACTATTTTGTTTAAATTATTTCGTATAAACAATCAGAATGTTAGAAAATAAGCATATTGGAAGTTATAGAATTATTTTTCATTTAGGTTTAGAAATGACACCTATGCATATATACAGGAAGAGTAGTCAGCATTTGGACTCTCTGAGATTTTCTACATTTTGATTTACTTCTAAATTGTAAAATGTACTAATTAAAAAGAAAATTAGGTCACCTTACATATTCATTACTTTGAAGAAAATGATGTATTTTGATTAAAAAATTGCTGAAGCATGTGCCTAACTTTAAGCAAATAAGCAGCCCATTGATACATGGATAAAATTGGGCTTACGCTTAAATAACCTTCTGAATCAGACTTACTTCTCCATGAGAATGAGCATTGCAATCCTATGAACTACAGTACATGGGCTGATCTCTCAGTGACCCGATGTCTGCTTTCTGAATGCATTTTCCATAGCATCAATATACAGGAAGTTAAAATATTTGTATTCTGTTCAGTTTCTGCTTTTTGAAGACCAAGGCTTACATTACATGTGCAAGGCTTAGGGAATCTTAATTATTTTTTTCTGGTTTGCACAACCCCAATTAAACAATTTCCTACAACATTATCCAACTTGAATATCACCATTCTCCCTGGAAATGCTTAGTAATGATCAGGATTAAGAAAAACGGATGAGTGAACACATAGCCCAGCTAACCTACTACCGACCGAAAGAAATAGTCAAGCACTTGTCTAACCTTTTTACTTGGAAATGCGTGGCTAATAAAAAAAAAAAGGATCCTGAAGCTCAAAAATGAACTTCTTGCCATCAAAGATAAAGTCTTTAATGAGTTCACTGAATTTGAAAATGTCCATAAATATAACTCCATATCAGGAGACACTAGGGTTTAAACAAAGTTAGAAAAGAAAGAGATTAGAAGTGGAATAATTCACATACCTAAAAGCCTCAATGATATATGCACTAGCTGCTAGGCTTCCAGGGGTGCCTGGCTGCCAGGACAAAGTGACACTGTTCTTGGTAACATCTGTGACCTGAGGTTTGGATGGTGGTCCAGGAAGGTCATTTATATCATAATTTTTACTGACTGTTGCTCCTCCAGACTCTGAAAGGCAGAAATACAAAAATATTGAATTCTTCCCCCCGATTGTATAATTTTTGTTAAAATAAAAGAGAATAAAGATACAACAAAAGTATATTCAATTTAGTCAACACAACGGTACCAATCCATATTGTAGTGACTCAACATGTATCTTGAATTAACACATGTGAATTTAGTGCTACTATTTGGGGCATATATTTTTGGTTGCTGTGATGCCAAAGAAAGTGATAGGATGAAAAGCATATGAAGAAATAGCATGTTAAGAGATAGCGCCGCTCAAAAGTGAAGCTGGGCCGCCTGGACCCATGCTCTGGCCAGCACAGTGCTGGTACTCGCCTCCCCTATCCCCCCTGCAGTAACCTGCCACACACTAAAATGTGCATGGCAGAGGTGTTCCCCAGGGAGAAGTAATGCACAAGGTGCACTGCCGCTACTTGTCCCTGGGTAATCAAATGTCCATGCTTATCTGGATGCAACCTAGAAGTCTCAATCCTAGAACCTTTTAACACAGGGATTTTTTCTGTTGACTCACAATGCTATAAGACAGTGAGCACTTTCATATCGTGCCAAGTGCAAAATAAGCTCAATATGCGACTTACCTGTCACCTCTAACACAGCACTCCAAGATGTCTCCCCACTGGAACTTGTGGCCACACAGGTATAAGTACCAGTATCAGAAAGCTAGGCATATAAAAATGGTTAATAACATTTTTGATGACCTGCTAACATTAACTGACACAACCATCTCCTTAACTATTTTTCCACTAAATATTTCTTGGTGTAAAATAAGAGAGATTTAGCCTACATTTTACAGAAGACTAAAGGACATCAGACATTTCTCAAATAATCATTTAATGGTGGCTTACTTTTAAAGAACTATAATAAGATTACTTGGTTCTAATAGTTGTGCTCTGTATTTTCTCTCACCACAGACAAGTTATTGTAATCCTCATATTGCTACTGGAACCAGAATTAGGTAGGGGCATTACAGAATATTTATTTACATCTAAAAAAGACTAATTTTAAGACAGAACTAAACTAGGTGAGTTCAAGAAATAACATATCAATTTAATTGTAAACATGACAATTTTTTTTTGTGTGAAACTGGTGCCCTAGCAGGTATTAAGTCTGTCATTTATAATCCTGTGACTGCCTAGACTCTTAGTTTCCAATCCCAGCAGGAATTCATTCTATCCTTCTATGGTAGAGAAAAAGATTTTTATGCAGTTTATGATTTGTGGGTCTTGCCAATGAGACCTCTAAACCATAGCATGAGATCTTAAAGCTACTTAGAAATCGACATTAAAGTCTTCCTGGAATTTTTCAAAAAGATAAGGTTAAATCTGTGTCCTGGGCCATATTTCTGTCTCCCCTCTCTTCTATTATGCCATGTGCTGTGAACTTGTTATTAAACTAGCAGCTGCATTTTGCCCCAGAAATGGCTACATTTTATTAGTAGTGCAAGTCTGGATGTTGTAAAGTGCAATTAGACCTTTTGGGATAAAAACAACAACAACAGTGGAGTGGTGAAAATGAAGATTATGATTATCCCTTTATTTTTTCAGGTGTTCAGCAGTTATTTGGGGAAATTGCTTCAAGTCACATCGGTGGTATTACAGTTACATTTCCCCCACCACTTCTTACATTTTTCTGTTGCACTGACGTATTTCCCTGGTGCCTCGTTATTCCGCATTTCTTAGAGCCAAGGCCTATTGTGATTTGGATCTGATGATTGCTCCAGTGAGGTAAACTAAGATTAGTGGGAAACTGTAGGTGTTTGAAAGTATGGACTATACAGAAAAGCCTGTAACCTGCTGCAAAAAAAATGAATATAGCCTGGAGATGGATATGGAGCAGGGAGACTGCTGACTGTAGTGATACAACAGAACAATTACACTTTTTATGAGAAGCCTGCATTGAAGCAGCTCAGGGGAAAGAGGACTCAGTCCAAAATGTTTTAATGGCCTTTAAAATATAGGATATCTGTGTTCTGTACTATATGCAGACTGGAAGTGTAAGCAATGTGCTTATACCTTGATTATTCCAGAATAGGTGATGAGGAGAATCACTAAGATATTCTGTTCAATTCCTGCTGCTGTATAATTTCATTGATTTTGAACTTTGTTATGTTTTTATTTTGCTGGCATTTTCTGCTTTGAGCCCATTACCTCTGCAGTATACTACTGTTGTGGAAAGGGGATGGTTGGTAAATGGGGATGCAGATGAATTGCATGAATAAGGTTTGAATTTTAAGAGAATCCAACTGCCTTAAGAAAATGTTTTGAACTATTCTGACACTGGCTGAGAGATTAAAAATGTATAGGGGAGGTACCTGGGGAAAAAACAAAGGTGCTTGAGGTAAGACAGCTTCACCAGCAAGGCAGGGGAGCAATAGAACATTCTTTGTTATAGTGTTTTATTGGGTGCCTTCTGTGCTGTTGATTAGGACCATATAATTCCTAGTTACATGCTAATGGAAAATGTTTCTTAAGGCAAAGTTTCTAAAGTGGTTGTTTGTCACTATGTAGAAAATGTACTGAAGATACTCCACATCACTGAAGTTGTATAGTCAACTAAATATCCAGACTATGGACAAATTAGGCCTAAGAGCATTAATGTGGAATAGTAAGATTGTTTGCACTTTATTTCTTTGATGTAACAGAACACATACACAGGGAGAAAGGAACAAAACACAGGCCAATAACATCATGCCCATTTTTAATGTCCTGTTCCACCTCAGTAGTAGCATTCTATGTAGGTTATATTTTGTTCAAACTTTCCATGTGGCTGCTTTTGAGGATCAAACTGGAGAGAATTTGCTCCTTAAAAAACATTTTGAAATGTATAGGACCCTTCTTGGTTAAGTCTGCCATTTTACTTGCCACGCTTCCCACCTGGATTACCATATCTACTTGAATATAAGACAGCGCTCAATAATTAGATTCTCTATATAGAAAATATATTAATTTTATTATAATTTTTCAGGTACAGAATTGACTTATTGGAGGTTTGTTTAAATTAGTCTGCCTCCCACTGCTACAGCAGGGGAAATCAATCTGAAGGAATCAGGTGCTTCCATTATACCCCAACTTTTTCCTCCTGCAGCCCCTTCACCCTCTCCTTAATGTAAGACCCTGTTCTTCTTTAGCATATGGAAGTGAGGGGGGAATCTAAAAACACTGGGCACATCTACATGAGACACTTACTGCAAAGCAGACTAATTAGCTCTACAGTAAACATCTCACATCTACATCACATGTACACCTGTGATCCTATTAGGCCACAGGAAAATATTTAACTCCACAGCTGGATAATACCTCTGACTACAAATACTACCCCCCTGTGGAGTTTTCTTTACTCTGCAGCACCCACTGCACATGCAGCTGGGTGGGGCAGAAGGGTGCTTCAATGCAGGGGCTGCCTGATGGCTAGCCCTGCACTGGAGCACCCTTCTGCAGCACGCTGAGCTGAGCTGACGCAGTTGAGGGTTGGCAGGCTGACCCCCAGGCCTCTTGCCAGCCAGGGTTGCTCCAACTCAGCTCAACATACTATGCTCCCGGGCACATCTGTAAATGTGGTGCGTGGGAAACAATAAATGCCAGAGTGATAAGCGCCAGCGTTTCTTGCTTTGATTCAATTACACGTGTAGATGCGCCCACTGACTCTAAAATAAACATACCTGTAGTAATGCATATATAGGCCAATTACTATAAGTTCCTACAGGCTTAGATCATTCAGAAGTGATACATTTTACCATTTTTGGAAACTGCTGCAAGGTTTAACACAGGTACTCTATAAACACACTTTTAAGCAACACTTTTGTACCTACTTAGAGAGAGTATAAACTATTCATTATATTAGTTCAAAGCCAAAAGGCTTTACTATACAGTTCTTTGGGTTGGGTCCCAGCAGAATCAAAAGCATTTCAAGCCATGGTGACCCTATAGCTCAGCATTGCTCAATATGTGTTTGTACTCCAGATAATCCCCAGAAAGGATCCGTGAGTTAAATAGCTCCCCACTCATGCCTGGAACCATGTTCTTTTCATGAGTCCTGGGATCCTCCAAAATTTTATACTCAGATGAAGGAGACACAAAAGGGGAATTTTATCCTTACCATTGATTTAGGTAGCGAAGTGCTCAAGAAACATTTATTTTATTCATTTTTTATTCACTCTTGTCTTTCTCCAAACAATGGCACATGGAGAGAGTATGTGGGTACATAGTTGCTCTAGGGTTCAATGTGGTAACTGTGGACTGGGTTCTCCTGACTAAACCTGGCCACAAGTCAAAGAATAAGGACCGTGCCCATTGGACAGCAGGAGGAGTGGGTCCTCAAGTTTCTATATGAGAAGGGACCATCTTTCCCAATATCTTGAATGCTTGTATGATGGCAGTCAGAACATTTTTTTTAAAGAGTGGGGTGCTAAAATCCTTATTAGTTGTTGTGGGATAGGAGGAACTAACTGTAGCCTGGCCCAAGATTTAACAAAAAACAGATCTTGTTGGGGTCGGACTGAAGAAAGAGTTAAAATCTTCCAGTTTTAGATTTATTCATAAAAGTGAAGCATCTAGATTAAATAAATTTATGGTGCTGTGTCTTTCTTCCTGGTACATCTGACTCAACAAAGCACATTACTGCAATCAGGAGATTTAAGAAATGTCTTTCTGAGCCCTTAAGGAAAATGGGTATTAGAGAATGAGTCACTTAGAGATCAATAAAAGCTCCATGTCATTTAAAATCACACTTAAATTCCTAAGTGTGCTGTGTTTTCTTCCCCCTCCTGCCAGTATTTTTTTTTCCCTTTACAGATCATATGCCACTAACAAAGAGATTAATGTGCTGGCATGATTCAACACCTATTTTACTGCTTGCATGCAGACAGACATCCCACAAGCTTCTGCCTCATGGACATTCCACAGAAGTCCATCATTAATGCCCTCCAAGTTTGTTTGAAATCACTAAGCTCCCACCTTTAATTGCTGCTTTCTAACACTACTGGGGAATCTTGACTATTCAAGCGCACTCTTTAATCCAGCTTGACAGTAAAAATGCATTAACCTTCATGGCCCAAACTCGCCTTTAGCCCAGAGAGGAAGGATAAATTGTTTACCCAAGGAAAGCTAGCATAAATTTTTTAATAAATTCCATTTTCTTCCAAGGAGGTTAACAATTCATTTATGATCACTGATTAGATAGTGACAGAAAACAAAACTGCAGTTTGTTTTTTTGTCCTACATGGCTCTACTTAATGGCACTTGTGATAAAAGTAAATGCAAGCATTTCTACATTACCACTGGTAAAATTAAGTAGTTCCTGAAATTGTTTATTATTTAATGTACATAGTAAGTATATTTGCCTAAATATGACTATAATTGAGGTATTTACATGTTTGTGCATCTCTTATATTGATCTGTATATCTTTTAAATATATAGATATATACTATACAAAGGTTGCCATAAGCAAGACATTTGCCAGCAAGTTACAGCACTGCCGTACTTGGAATACGACAATCTGTGGACTCTCTCTGTATACTAAGGAAGACATAATTGCATTATCTCAATACCTACACATTAAAAGATTGGTATACGTTACCTTTTGCATGATGACTTCTTTAGCTGTACGTAGAGAGATAATAGAGGATCATGTCAAATGCCCTAGTCTGTGATGCCCTGTGGGCCCTGACACACAATGCTCTATCATCTGCTCTCTACTGCTTCACAAAGAGGGCATGGCTAGACTGGAGGTGTTAACACATACTAGGACTGCTGCATTTGGCAGAATCTGGAACAGCCACACAATCTGATGAAAGGTGGGTGAAGAATCCCCAGAATCAGTGATATAGAGGCAGTTCCAGGCCACTTTCCCAGGTCCAATATAAGGGATGTAGTAGGGAGAGTGTGTAGCCAAAGGCCTAGTGAACACCTGCACTCTCTGGCATAGATAGCTCTCTGGTCAGCTAGCACAAACAAGGCTCTGAAACTTGTAACATTGGGTGAACTTGCCTATGGCCTTGGGATTAGACAAGGTGTAGAAATGGTAGCCTCCTGAGTTCAGCTTTGCCAGCTCCCATGGCTGGGTAGTACACTCTAACATATTTTAACTAAATCCAAATGTGCTAAAATTGGCTCCGCTTTACAAACAGAGCATGTTTTGTTGTTTAATTTCACTGGCAGAGGTTCAGTGAAAATTTGAGTAGATATGTTAACTGTAAAGGTGAGGCTGCCTATCTGCTCGACGAGGGCTCATCACTAGCTCAGGAATGACCAAGCCTCATTTGTATAATTTTCATTTGTATAAAGTACTCACCCGTAGCATTTTAATTTGCAGGGTCCCCTGATCCTGTATGGATGTTCTAGGATCTCTGCCCAGGAAAGTGAATCCTTCCTTTAACCAGCTAATAACTGGAAGTGGGTCACCAGTCGCCTTACATTTCAGCAAAGCTGTCCCATCTATCGCTAATGTCTGGTTGACTGGCCCCTGAAGAATGATGGGTGGAGGCCTGTCTGTTAAAACTAAGTGAGAACACAAAACATTATTATTTTTTTTTCCTTTTTAGAATCACATATAGTAGTTAGCATCTCATTTGCAAGAACAGACTTGCATATGTTTTTCAGACAGGCCAATACACTATTTCACTAATCAGGAAAACATTAAAAAATATGTGCTTAGATCCTGTTAAAGCCAACAATAAGCATGTGCTTAAATCCTTTCTTAAATTAGTATGTCTTCCAGAATCAGGGCCTAAAAGTGGAAGGTTGGTTAAAAAAAAAAAAAAAAAGGTAACACAGATCCCAATTAACTTTATTTGGTTAGTTAAAAGTGGATATTGGATCAAAATTTCCTATTCATGCTCCATCAACAAATATTTTTCAGCTGAAAACATCTAACAGTAAAATAAAATCTTTTCATAATTCTGAGCACCCTGATTGCACTGCTCTCTCCAGTGGGGAACAATTCCAATTTAATCAAGCTGTCTAGCTGCTTACTTATCAAATCATTTCATCACCTTTTAAGACCATGAACTCTGCTATTTTTCTCCTAATATTTTACATTTGCATGCTTGAAATATTTCATAAAGGACTCTGTAACCAGTGAGTGCATGGCTGCCTATAAGCCTCATTCTGCTACCAGTGGGATATCTAGAAAATAAGGTAAATGCTTATGTTCACTTTTCTTGCAAGAACAATTTTTCATAAATAATTCCGCTGTTGAACCTATTCCCTGTGCCATCTGTTAAGCAGAAAAAATATATACACCTTTGTTTCTATAGGACGGATTTAAACAAAAAAGAAAGTAAAATACAAGATCATGAACAAGGGGCTAGATTCTTTATTGTCATCAACCAAGTCAAACCAGCATAAAATCAGTGTAAACATATTGAGAATCTGTCCTCAAATGTTTAGTTTCCACATTGATACTGTTTTAAATCTCTGAAACAAGACTATTTGGCATCTGAATGAAAATATTCTAATAATTGGAACCACCTTCTTTGTGGGTGTAAATTGCCATCGTGGATGTCATTGGCGCTATACCTCTTTACACTATCTACACTTCTTAGTCAATGCATTTAGCATTTTGATTTCTCATAAGAATCTTCATTCCATATACAGTTTAAGAAATAGGTAAGGGTTAATAAGAACTAGAGTTCTTCACTCCGCCCTTTCCGCCTCCACAAAAACTGTTCTGGATCTCTGATGTAACAACAATCCTAAGCAGTTTTCTTTATATGAGAAGATAACCTGTAATTATACTTTGGACTATGATCTCATCAAACTTACTGAAATTGAATATTTCACATTTAAATAAAAAACTAATCCAAATGATTTATTATTGTACAAAATGATAACTGCCCTGAAAATTCTGAAATGCAGTACACTGAATTCAGAAATGAAATAGGAACCAGTTTGACACACAAGGGCACACAATGGGATTCATTTTCAATTCAGCATGCGCTTTTATATTTCAGTAGTTAAGTAGACATATCACACAACTGTTGATGAGTGCCCATGGCTTCACACGCATTTTCAGATGATCTGGGAGAATTTTCCTGGGTTTGTTTTCCTAGTAGAAAAACTTACACAGAGGTTCCTGAATAGACATGCTGAGCCACTGAAGAGCAGAGAGTTTGCAGTGCTGATGCTGAAGAGCCAGAAGCCCCCTATGCACATTTCAGCATGTTCTGCAGACTCCCTCACTTGGCAGCAGGGCACAAGGCAGCCCTGATTGTCTGATTGAGATTGCTCAGGCTCAGCTTGGGTCCCCATGCAGCACAATGTGGAAATTATGAAAGGGGCACATTCTGCTTTCTGCTTGGCTGGAGCAGTATAGTCCAGCCCAAGCAGCACATTGTCTGCCTGGGAGATGCAGAAACAAATAACTCTGGGATGCTAGAGGGCTGTGCTGTGGCTTCTCTCAGAAGGAAACATGACATCCACTCCCCCAGGAGAAACTATCCTGGGATAAATTTAACCCTGGTTGTTCCAGGATTATTTTGCTCCAGGAACATCATTTTTTTCTCTGAGAGAAAAACCCTTGACATCTATACACTCATAGTTTCTACCTGGAGCACAGTGACTTTCCAAAGAGAAACTGAATGTTTGCATGTGGTCTCTAATGCATGCATTTTGAGATATAGCATTTTGGTCACAGTTTATACCATAGTTGTAGAAGTACATGTTATACAACAGAACAAAAGAAAATACTTTTAGCATAAGTATAATTGGGGAAGAGATATCCACAGAAGTTCCCATTTAGATTTTTAATGCAGAGCAATGAGTCTTTCAGTTTTCTAGTTGAGTAGATATGGATTTAAGAATGAAAACATATAATTGCTTACATTTATAACTATACCTCTTTAGTTATTTGTGGAAACTAATTCTCTTTTATATGTGTAGCAATGAAGGCATTTTAAAAGCCTATTGCATTTTAGATATTGCTCTTTGGCATCTAATTAGTTTTTTTACTGTCCAAATGAGTAGCTCATAATCCTTTAAATAGGCTTGATCAATAAAGTAATTGAAAGTCTCCTGGCAAGAAGGAATCTTCATTTTCAAGGGTGTTATGGGTGAAAAACTACTACAGGTTTCCATGACACTATAGGCTAAAGGTTAAATGAACACTTAGGGTTTCCAGTGAACTGTGAACAACTGTATTGTCTTCACAACTATGACCTGTAAATCTTCTGTAAAATATCTTTAAATTTTCCTGTTTTTGTCAGTTATTTAAATAAATAATCAGGATCCCTACCACATAGGTCTTGTACTGAACAAGAAACTAAATCCTGAGTAGCATTTTTGAAAGAAGTTTGCATATGTATTAACACTTATCCTATTTTAAAGATGGATCAATACTACAATAAGTCAATGAATAGTTACTGTAGCTTTATTTTTTCCCAGTGTACAACTTCTGTATTAATTTTTTATTAACATTTGTGTGAGCAAATTTTACTGGTATGAATGCTCATGGAAGGTGAATTTCAAAGCCATAGGTGCTTGTATTCAGTGTTCATTGAATTTAAAATTTGTATTTGAAAGCATATATATACATCCATGCATTCTGGCTAGAGAAATCAGACCATACATCTTATCTGACCATGGCTTAGCAATACAACTTGATTTCTGACCAGTGGTTTGAGTAAGGTGAATTTTTTTTTTTTTGACAAATAGCTAGCTTCCTGACCAAAAAATGTAGTTTATGCTTGACAGATGCTACTTGAAAGTTTGGGCTGAATACAGTAAAGCATTTGGGTCAAAAGGAAAACAATTCAGAAATGCCAAAGTGAAGCATTTCTGAAGGAAATAATTTCAGTTTCTTACACAAATTCACAAGAGGAAGAAGCCACCACTCAGACAAAAAAAAAAAAGGAGGGAAAAGACAATTCAGCATTTCCCCTGTAATGTCTAGAAAATCTAGGCTTTGGGACACTCAAGTCCAACTACCTTCTTTTGGACTGAAACAGGGATTTGAATGAAGTTCTCCTGCTTACTGGGTGTGTCTACTTAAGATGCTAGGTTGCCATAGAGATGAGCTATGATTATGTAGCTCACCGGTATGGTGACATATCAGCAGCCACAAACCCTGATGCCAATGCCACTACACAGTAAAAATGAGCTACTGACCAGTAGCTTGTTGCTACTCTGCAGTAGGGTCAGAAATGACCTTTACACCACTGGGACTGCACAGTAATGACAGTCTGTACACATGGGTGCACATATAGACATGCCCACTAGGAGAGAGCCCATTCCATCACAATCAAGAGAATTTTCAATTCTTTTTTAATATTTCCAGCATTCGATTTTTAAATATTCCATGGACAAGGAATGGAATGGTCAATATCCCCACAGGCAGATAAATGGGCTATAAATGGATATTTAAGTATTCCAGAACAACTTCAAAAGAAGGAACTGTGCGTGATATACTACAGAACACCCTAGATCAGGGGTTCCCAACATTTATGTGCCCAAGGGCATATTTGAATTTAATAGAAAAAGCAGCGGGCAGCAATATGAATATTAAAGTTTAGAATTTAGAATCCTGGATATGCACACGTGCCTAGTTTTGTTTGGGGAGGGAGTAGTAAGTTCCACTCTGTCACTATGCCAGTTAGATTGATTCAGTCTCATTCTGGTGGCCACTGCGTACAGCATGTTGAAAAAAAAAATCTGAAATGTTATTGTTCTAAGTTAAATTGGCAGTGACAGCATTTTTTGTTGGAATAATGATTTTTACTGATTGTGAAAACTCATGCGGGCACCTGAATAAACCTTAGGGGGCGCCATGGTGCCCATGGGCACCACGTTGGGAACTGCTCCCCTAGATGGTATCTCCTGAAAAGTTGGATACCCTACTTCAAATGAGGCAGAGAAGGACTCTTAGCTACCAGGTAAGAGTCCACCTTCTCTACAACTTATTTGGTTTTGTGAATGACTTCAAATTCTCCCTATAATCCATCTCTTTTCTTTTATTAAAAATGCCTAGAAACAATGTAAGATAAGTTGTTTATGGGTTCACTGAAAATTTGGTATCTAATTTGATTCTTTTCAATTCTTTAGCTTATCCCTCTGACTACTATGGGTGCATGAGCCCAGAGGCTGCTCCAATGTGCTGTAATTACAGTGCATCAGAGCAGACTCAATTGACTGAGTCTGCTGGGGTATGGTAATTACCATGCCCCAGCTAGCCACCGTGTCTTGTGTACCAGCATCCCCACACTTCAAAATGGCGGTGGAGGTACATTAGCTAAAGGTCATTGGATGAGCTTTGAATAAACCGTCCCTGCCGCCATTTTCAAGTGCAAGGACACTGATAGACGAGATGCTGTGGCACGCTAATTAAAACACCCCTGAGCCCCTAGCCACACTCCCAAAGCACGTGTAGAAATGCCTTGTGTGTATATGTATGTTAGAGGAACAAGGCAAAAAAAATAATCAAAATAACTGAATTAGATATAATATATAGATATATATATTTACTACTACACACACATACACGTTGGCAAAATCCAAGTAGTGGTTGTGCATAGTTACAGAGAACTATTAGGCAGTAAATTCACAGGGTTAAAAATGTATGCAGTGGTTGGGAACTTCAATCAATAAATATGAATAATGAATAGGTTAAAAAAATTGAGATCTACTCCTGAATATTCTGAGCAGAGAGAAAGAGGATAAATTTATGGAATAAATTACTAATTGTGAATTATTCTCTCCCTCTTTTTCAGTCTCTCTCTCCTCTCTCTCTCTCTCACAGACAGAGACAAGAGACAGAGACATAGACAGACACACACACACACACACACACACACACAGAGTTAGGCTGAAGTATTTAGTTAATTTGCATGACCTGCTATTATAAGCCTGTACATTGCATATTTACTTTTGCTTTTGAAAATGTTGCACAGACTGTCTTCATTTTTAAAAATGATTTTACTTTTCCAGATGTGAGTTAGACAGTGGATTTATGTGCTGGTCTTTCAAGAAGTACAAGATTTGAATTTCAAATATACTGAAGGCTCTTAGCACAGTCCATAATCAGCAAAATTATCACTCAACTCAGCACATTTCATCACAGCTAGTAATCTCTTCTCATATGAACACTTGAGTTAAAAATATTTCCAGTGAAGACTTATAAGTGCAAAAATGTAACAACTGAAACACTTCTATATATGGCATAATTAAGCACTTGTTTTTCTGCACATGACATATGTTTTCATTCTGTATTGGAATTTCAATTGGTTCTAAATTACTCTGGATCAAACAAAAATGTGTTCGAAATGAAAATGATGGCTCGCCACTATTATTAAATCATTAACCAAACAGAAAAATTCTGGGCTATGAAGTAAAACTGAAATCACCAGCCAAAAACTGGAAAGCTAAGGCTTAAATATGTGGCTAACGTGCACTGTTTATATTTTAATATATTTTTAAACCGTGAAATTAGATTTCTCTACCGTTAAAATAATTGACTTTCATAACTTCTACACCGCATCAGCTGACAAAGCCTATTTAGACATTTATGGCTAATTCCCCAAGTATAAGCAATGTCAGAAATTATCTACTATGCAGTGGAATATATATGTATGTGTATATATATATACACACATATATACACACACACACAGCTTGGGTTACAGAGTGCTCTTTTTGCATTTTCTTAATAACCTCTCTCTACTCTTTTACTGGAGAATAATCTTGGATTATTTTGCAATCATTGTACTGCAAACCAGTCAGGTTCTGGGAAATACTGAAAAAGGCTGTTTTTCCAACCCTTTAGTCATCCAGCCAATAGTTAATGTTTTCTGTAGGTTTTCAGAGTACAGAGTACCTGAGAATATGACTAATTTGAGTTGAGTCTGCATTTTGGCATGAACACCTTAATGAGCAGTTCTGTTGACTGGTTGCAGGAACTGATGAAAAATTCAGAAGAGGTCAATTATGATTTCCATTCTCTCTCTTACATCCATACGCATGCACTCATGCATGCATACACACACATGCACACAGAGAAAAAGATGAAGATGAAGATGGACCAGAGACCTTGTCTGTCGAAAGGAAGAATTTCTCATCACTGATATCCTTGAACCTGGCTTGCTCTTTTCGGCCCCTACTGCAGTAAATCTCTGCAGCATCAGCAGGTGCAACCATTAACAGCTCAATGTCCTCTCAGCCAATGTTTGTATGTTCTATTTATTCCAATCTCAGGCATGGCACTGAATCAGGCAGTGCCATGGACAGATATTAAAAAATACTGCCTTTCCATTAATTTTAAATGACCTTTTAATCTACATGTAAATTTGTATTGTATGAAAATGCATCATTTTGTCACAGGGAGTGAGAGAAAAGGAAGACTTAAAGAGGTCACAGAGGGAAGGTTAGCCTTTAATCTGCTAGAAACTACTTTGCAGAAATGCACTGGGTGCTTGTAAAGATGCAAAGATAGGGAAGAAATTATCTCCCCCTGTCATAAAAATATAGACAGCTTTTGGAAAACAAAGAAATGACATCAAATTCATGCTTAAACCTCTACAGCTTGTGCCTGAATCTCTCTACCTGTCACCTGTGATGAATATGGTCATGTGAAAAGCCAGATTATTCAGAATTAGACATCTTTTCAAACTTTCATGGTGCAGGCAGGTCTCTAAGGGAGCTGTAATAGTAGATCTGTGCATATAACAACATTTTTAATGGTAAAGATTCATCAAAGTCTGTCAGGAGATATTTAATGAATCAGTTAAGATAAGGAATAAGGAGGCCAGTGAATACCATAATCTGCCAGGCAAAGTGGAATTTCTGGGTTTTTTAGTATATACTGCCCTAGATCCATGACCAGAAATCACAAAGGAGCCAGCATGATTCATGGGAGAAAATGGAAGGGTAGTTTGTGTGCTCTGGCAGACAGGCGGGAATGCATTTTATGTAGTTTTCTAAAATTAAATTTTGAAATCCAAGTGATAAATTGAAATGTGCTGTTTTTTTGTCAACCCTACCACCTAGGTAAGTATGATTTACATGAATTCCATTTCTGTAATATTTGCATACTTTTCCACTTCACTTAATTTGTTTTTAAAACACTCCTGTGAAGTAGGAAATACCTTTATTTACACAGAAACTAAAGGCTATTAAGTTAGCTTGTGGAAATCAGCATTGGTCTGTTGTGTTTAGTATAGCTATGCCAATGCTGCTGAGCTAAGCATATGTCCCCAAGTCACTAGCCTAAGGTAACATAAAAAGTCTGTGGTCAAGCAAGAAATTGAGCATATTTCCAATGAATCCCAGTTCAGCCCTTTTACTACATAAACACTCATTGCTCAATAACTTAATTCTGCATTAGACTACAGCAGCTTCAATTTCTTCTTCAGTATAGTAAAATATGTCCCTTTTCAGGCTTTTGTATTCTAAGTTGGTATGTTCTTCCATTTCTACTTTTAGTTTAAGGGGTTTTCAACCCTGCATCCCATGTCTTTGTGACAAAGTGGGTGCATCTACCTGAGGCATTTACTGCAGAGCTAATAGACATCTCATGTCTATACATGCATATCAGGCACAAGTCAACTAATTAACTTCACAGTGGGACAGTATTTGTAAATACAAGTACTATCCTGTTTCACAGTCTTTAACCCTGCAGCAACACATGTGCAGATGCTGACAGGGCTGGCTGGGGCATAAGGGTACTTCAGTGCAAGGGCTGCCTGCTAGCTAGCCCTGCGCTGGAGCACTCTTGTGCCCCAACCAGCCCCTCTGCTGCACACTGAGCTCAGTCAGAGCCTCCCTGGGTTGGCAGTCTGACCCCTGCAAGCTCCTTTCCAGCTAAGCCTGCTTCACTTCCAGGTATACATGTAACTGCAGCACCTGGGAAGCAATAAACTCTGGCATGAGAAGTACCATAGATAATTGCTTCAACTTAATTGTACATGTAGATGCACCCGGTGGAGAGCATTAAGATTCTTTGTGCATGGCATGTAATCTATAGTTGCTGATATGATTAACCTGATCTCTTTTCTCTGTATCTGCAAGATTTTTAATTTTTTTCTGTGCTATTGGTCAAAAGCAATGGACAGCAAAAAACAAATTGAATAGAAATTTTCGTATCTCACCATCAGTGACTTCCAGTTGAGCCTTTGCTAAAATGCTTCCTGCAACCGTCAGTGCCTGACAGATGTAGTAGCCTGCATCAGACCGTTGAATGTTGGTAATAGTGAGGTCCCCTGTTGGTGACACTGAATACCTACTGTTGGGTTGGAGAGGCTGGTTTGGAAAGAGTAGATTCTGTAAAGACACATTATGCCATATCAGTGAAAAATAAGAGCATTGTTTTGTTTTGCTATCAGTCAAATACACAATGATTTCCTTTACAAGCAGTATATAAAAATAAAAATATAAACAGCGTTACTATACCTTACTCATTGCTATATATACCATACTATATATACTATAACTATACCACATCAGGATTTCATAAGCATAACCGCCGCC
>NW_017728906.1:21306982-21343139 GCF_001723895.1 Crocodylus porosus
CACCAGACCAGGAGATAACACTGGAGTACAGATTAGAAAAATACCTGAAAGAAGTGAATTATGAAGAGATATTTGAAGGGCCACAGAGAGACTGCTTGGCAATGAATACTTTTCCAGGCAAAGGGGAAAGCAGGAACAAGAGAAGCACAACTGGGAGGAGGATACAAATAGACCATAAAGAAAGAGAAGTTGGCAGAGTATGAGAGGTTAAAGGAGGGGGTAGAAGGAAATTAAAACTGAGCTTCAGGAAAGGGGCAGAGCTGAACAAAGCCTTGAAGGTGAGGACAAAGAGTATAAATCTGATGTGGAAGTTGACTGAGAGCCAATAGTTTCAAGAAGGATCAGGTAGCATATTTAATATAGAGAAAAGTGATTAATTTAGCTTCTGCCTTTGGAATGGATCAGAGCAAAGAGAGATAATAATTATGGAAATGAGAATGGAGCAGTAGTCGAAGTAAACTACGATCAAGCCATGAACTAGGGTTTTAGTAACTGAGGGAAAATTTTAAAGAGAAAAGTGACAACATCTGGCAAGAACCTTGATGTGAGGAAAGGAGGACTAGGAGGAATAAAAAATGTTCATACGGGAAATTGAAGTTAGTGGAGCTGTCATGGGTGATGGAGATGAGAAACAGGAGAGAGAAGCTTTAAAAGGAATGATAAGAAAGAAATATGCCTCAGCTAGTTAAATCTTTAAAAATATGGCAAATCAGTTTAACTATAGTATTAACTAAAGTAGCCCATTATAAAACTATTAGTATAATTAACACTAATAACCATCCCCCAAACACTTGAGCAACTGTAATATAAACTATGGATTATAACTAATTATAAAATTGTTTTGTTTTTCTTTCTATGACTAGAAATTTGGAAAAGTTCTGTTGACATATTGAAGTTTGCCCGTTGATGCAAAGCAGAAAACTTAAACTCATGGATAGGACATTCAAAGGCATTCAGTGTTGATCTAAGTCTTGGTAATTAATTATACCTTGACTCAATAGGGGAAAACAGGTTTGCCTAGCCTGTGCAACTTTTCCTTCCTGCACTGGAATGAACCTGAAACCTGACAACGGTATTTGTTTCCTCTTCCCTCCAAAAGACCCACAGAGAAATCACAGGGTAGCCAGTTGACCAGTAGTTAGGATATGGGGAGTGGGAAGCACGGGTTGAAGTCCTTAATCTGCCTGGTTCAGGCCAGAGACTTTAACTTGAATTTGCCACAACCCAGATAAGTGCTCTAACCACTGACCAGTCTGTAGTCTCCCTCTCTCCTTAAAACTCCATCTTATCCTTGAGAAGCCCTTCCAAAGAAAAAAAAATGTCCTCCAAGTCAGCATGTTCCCACAAAAAGCTATTTCAACTAATTGGTATTTTTCAACAAACCCCACCCCTGACCCTTTTTCTCAGAAATCTTCCAACCAGTGATTAGTGAGAAATTAGTGAGAATACCAGCTAAGATTCTGCATTGTCCTGAGTCTTTGGTAGCTGTACATGCCTTGTACAAGGAGAGGCAGCATGACTGAAAAGCAAGTGAAAAAACTCACCTAATGGCACAAAAACAGAAAATCTCGATATTACAGAGCTTTACTCATTCCTCTACTTGCAGATGTGAACTTGGTGACACAAGGCAGAAGTCACTGCAGGTTAAGGTCCCTAATCCTTATAATCCTTTCATTGCTAATCATTCATTCTCCTCTTATGTGACTCTCCTCCTCTCACCTTTTTTTAAGCATGGGATGTCTAATCCTGAGGGATGTTGGGCCCCAGTCAATTCTGCAACTTCATCATCTCATGCCTCAGGATCAGACCAGTGGATGATAAATTGTCATAAATTGACTGCTGCACACATGATTTTAAAGGTCTTTTAACTTTAAGTGGATTCAATTATCAGACAGTTTGCTTATTCAGGCATAATGGTGGCATGCTGGGCCACAGTCATCTCTAGTATAACTCTATTGACTTCACTGAAATTACATCTTTCGAGTGTAATAGAGTAACACCAGGTATAAATTTGGCCTGGAGAGTTTAAAGACTTTGCCTGCCTTGAGCTGGTACATCTCACTGGAGTCAAGCTCACTGCTGTCAAGCTTAGAGAAGAAAGGTTACCAAATACAAAGTACTAGCTGCTGATGCACAAGCCGGCACAAGAATAACCCCAGAGAATAACTCCCTTCCTTCCAACTCTCTGTACATAGAAAGAGATAGTTAGCCATGATAGTCTGCTTTCAGGCAGAAGGTAAGGTAGATTTGCACCTTGCAGACTAAATCAATCAACATGAGCTTTCATGAGTCCAAGCTCACTTCATCAGATGCTGTGAAAGGACATACACAGAGCAATGTATTAAACAGAGAGAGAGAGAGAGAGAGAGAGAGAGAGAGATATCTGAATATAAAAGACAGGCAAAGGAGGGAGGGAAGTGGGGAGGAGTGCTTGGAAAGGCAAACAAGTAATAAACCATCCCCCGCCTCCCATTCCTCCCTCCCTTCCCAGTTTTTTTTTTGAAAGAGAGTATTCAAAAACAGAACAGGTCCAGAATGAAGAATGCCCTTTAATTTTTAAGTGGTTAACTTGATTAGTCATACATAGCACCACAGAGCATACTGATAATGGCACCCCAAGGAAGAAGATGGCTTCTTGACAAAGATGGAAAAAGGGCACCTCAAGTCTATACTCCCATGCCAGAATGTAAAGCCAGAGGAATATATGAATGTAAAGTTCACTTTGATTTTTATGATAAATACTTAAAGTTGAGACTGACATTTAATGGGGTAATGTCTATTACAAAGCTTTGAAAGTTTTACATTAGGATAGTAACATTAACCCAGTTAACCTGTGTTGCTTCATTGCTGCTCAATTAAGAATAACATGTGGGTATAATGAATCACATTGAGCTATCTTTCAAGGTTTGATTATAAACAATGTAGGTATCAATTTTTATGTTGCATTTATTTGCCAAAAAACAATGTTCAAGCCCTCTGGGAACTGGTTCTCAATATTGTAATTAATTTTCCAGGTTTGTAATTAAACAGCTTCAGCATGGTACAATCAGAAGGTAATAACATTCAATTAAAGACACAAGATACATTTTCACCTTAAAATGTTTTTACCCTTGAAGTGATACCAGTGGAAAAGGATAAAATAGAGTATTAGCACTTTTCAATTACGCTAAATGACTTTAATCCTGCAAATGATGTCCTACTTTAATTAGAAGCTCTTCTCTTTATTACAACATGATGGATGTCCACTTTATTAGATTCAAGTGTGACACTATAAGCCCACTTTACATAAACATTACCATGTTATTAAAACCCTCTACAAGGAGGGTTTTTGAAATGTTTTTGTAGCACATCAGTACTTCCTACTTTAATTTCAAAATGCTATTGTATTTTCCTACTGGAACAATGTTTCTCCTTAGTAAGGCACAATGCTGCACTTTTCAAGTAAGTGGAATATGCATTTGGAGGTTAGAACTGAAATTCTTATCACTCTGTATAATAGGCTGAAACAAATTTGAATGGAAACTAAAGTTAAACAACTTAATGGTTACAATAATAACAACTGATCATTTTACATTTAAAACCCTGTTAAGCTCAGGGTATTGAGACTGGTTTTGATCCTGCAATTGGACCCAAGTGCCTACACATGCTAACTTTGAAGTGGCACCCTGTGGTAGGAATCTAGGCAGATCCATTAATGTGGACTGGCCTGCAGGATTAAATAATACAGCAGTAATGGTGTTTTGGGGCACATTTCCTCTCAGACTGATGCCAGTCTATTTTGTAACATATTTATTAACCTCTGTGAGAAGCTGACCTTTACAGGGCGTAGCTCATGTCAGTTTTGCAGAGGAATTCAATTTTTAACTCAAGTTCTCATAATAAATCAGTGAAGAACAGACTGCTTGACAGAAACCACCAGGACAGAAACAGAGTTGGGGCAATTTCAGTGAGGCTTTCTCTTACCAGGCACCTAAACTGAGCTGACTCAGAAAGCGGAGTTGAATGCTTAGCAGCTCGAGGTGATACTAAGCATGTAACTTCAACAGAGCTAAAGCCAGACAGGCAGAGTGTACTTCCCTAAGGTACTTGGGCTGTTACTATTCCCTGACCTTTACTGAGTGAGATTTGTGCTGGTTGCAGTGATGTGGCCAGAAAACTCTTGTCTTTTGGGCATTTACAGAGGGAAATAATTTGTATGGATTGTTAAAGCTTTAGAGAGTATCTTCATCTTCATTTGAATGTTATAGTATCATTAAGCTTCCTCAGGTTCAATATCCCTGTTTCTCTTAAAAGAGATCTCCTTGTTCTGCATATGGATTTAGAGAGGAGGGAAGGTTGTGCCTGTTGAGGACAACCAGAGGAGGACGGTTTTTTATTATTTTTCCCAGAATTCTGACAAGGATCTCAAGCCAGTTTTACTGTTATTGGCCTAGACATATTGAACCTGGCCCCTGCTGCCATTAACCACCTGGCAGAAGAATAACATATGAAAATATACCTCAGCTGACTCCAGGAGAAAAAATTACATTACTATATGTGCCCAGATTCTTAATTGGGGCCTCACCTATTTGTTTGGATCAGGTGTCACAAAAGAGCTGGAAAATGATCAAAAATAAGCATCATAGAAATTTAGTGTTACAATTCTATGCTGCAAGAGAATTGGCAGTAATCAACTAATTAACTGCCTTGCAGATAATACCTCTTCTCCTGCGCTGAGCAGAGCTCAAGTACAACAGAGGCTCTAGCCCATGGTTTATCACATTCAAACATTTACACACCAAAAGGAAATCCATCCAGATGGTGACAGCACCTGACTTCTGAAATCATCTAGTATTGGCAGAACATTTACGATGGAAATTTAAATAAAGGCTTATGCATAATGGCATCATGTTTGGGTGTAAAACTAATGAAGCCAATACACACCCACAGCAATAATTATGGTGGAATCAGAAACTCTGTCTTTAAAATAGCACATCCAGAGGAAAAGATTAAAAAAAATAACTGCAGAAATTGTTTGTGGCACTTTTGCCAGAGCAAACAAGCTGCGTATTCAAAAGGTGCATTTGCATGCACCATTGGTATGTACCAGGGCAAATCAGTCAGTGGATTGTAATTAACACTTCTGATTTGCTAGGAAACATGCACATCCTATTATTTTTGCTGCCCTAGCTCTCATAACATGTTCCATATTTATCTCATCCACCTGTTATCCTGTATTTCAGAAAGAACAGACTTTCAGACAGGTACTGCCATTTTCTGTATGACTGCAGAGCACTTAGTTCAGTGGAGCCACAACCCAGTTGACCTACACTTCTCAACATAAATGTTCAACACCACCACTACTGTCTTTGTTGTTACATTAGGGTATCCTGGGGACAAATGGGGTGTCTGAGTAAGATGCATAGAACTTGGGAAAGAAATTAAAGTAAAAGAGAACATTTAAAAACTGAACAATATCATATAAAAATGTGATCAAGTTTCAGGTGAAATTTTTAGACTTACCTGACTGCCTTCCTTTTGCCAAAAAACAGCAGGCTGGGGATTTCCCTTAGTTTCACAAGGAAAAGTCACTGTTCGACCCTGGGCTACAATCTGATCTCGTGGCCTCACCACAAACTGTGGAGGAGCTAAAATATAAGAATGAACACCGTGTAAAATTAAGAGAGATTCCTCAGAGAGTAGATGAATAATATCAAAGGGCAAAAAGAGCATTATGCAAACATATTTTTATGCCATAGGGTATAAACCTTTATTTATTTACTAGTAGATACAAATTTAGTAAACAAGAAAAGAAAAGAAAGCAGCAACACTAGGTCATGATCTCTTTTAGCTGTAAGAAGAAAAGCACTATAATCACACATTCATTTAAGCTGAGATGAAAATAAAGTCAGAAGCCAGTATCATGGGCGTTGGTTATGTTCTAACCATTTCCTTGAGGCTTGTTTGGACTGACACTTACATACCATCCATGCTGTACACAGCTCAGCACTGGGCCTTTGCAGTGGTGTGCCTTAGAGTATGAAAGTGGCTCATTCCTGACATATTTTTCAGTTCATCTGACTACACTGTTAAAAGTGAATGAGAATAGGGTTGGAGGAAAGGCCCAGACGTGACAGGAGAAGTAGTCCAATGCATCCCTCAGAGTCCTTGAGAAAGAAGTAGGGGTGCAAGAAGAGGTTGCTGTGCAAAAGAACATCCTCAGAAACAATGTAAGATATGAGAATGGGGAAACAGGTTCGGAAAACGGCAAAAGGGAGAAATGTTGATGTCCAACAAAGAATCAAGGTTTATTTGACACTATCTTTCTCTGGACCAACTGTTTAGCTAGGAGACATGCTGGCAAACTTTTAAGCACAAGCGCCCTTCTTAAGATGACTGCTACTATTTACAATAAATTAATAATAGGAGACAGCTCTTGGAGCCATGTGGTTAGATCAGAATATTTGCTTCTATTTATTTTTTAAATAAGTGTCTAGCATTTCTGGATGAAAAAACAATATTTGGAAATGGTTTGATATGAAAGTCTGTTTTGTCCAGAAGGCTACCTAGCATTTTTCTCAACAATACAGTTGGTCCAATAAAAGATCACCAAAAAATCCCTTGTATCTCACAGTTCTTGAACCACCATGGATAAAACAAAACCCCAACCCTACTGCTGATGCCAACATTTTTGTATTGGTAGACAATCCCATCCCCAACACTCACTTTTGCTGTGTTACTTTATTTATTTGTGCCCTTTCCCAAAAATCATCCCTCCAAAATTTAGGTGCATCTCAACTGGGGAAGCTGATTTAGTTACTGGAACTGAAGCGTGCAGATACTGAAATGGGTGTATAAGGAGCTGAAATGGCTGTTATGGGCTGTCCTTCTCTCCCAGCCCCAGGAGTAGAAGAGGGGAATGCAGTCTTCATTGTCACACTTAGGGTACATACAGATGTTTAGGGGCTGCACTCTAACTCATGGCGCTTTATACATGCCCCCTTCCTTCCCTACCCCAACCCCCCGTGATCCAACAGACATTTATTTGTCTGTTGAGTTGGGGGGGTGGGATCAAGCCTGCTTGCATGAGCCCTGACCAGCAGGCAGTCATGCTCTAGCAGCCTCTAAACTGCCCTCTCCTCATCCCCCAAAATCTGGGGCTGTCAGCAGGGGAGGGAGGGGAAGGGATCAGCACAGAGCTGTTGGCTGGGCTTTCCCTGGCTAGAGCTAGAGGGGGAAAGGTGGGGTGGAACAGAGCCCTCTTGACTCCTAGCCCCTGCTCGCCCGCCCCAGCTATCCTGGCTGGGATATTGGGAAAGCCAGGCCAGGCCTGCAAGGAGACAGGACTTCATTCCATGCCCTCCGCTAGATCAGGTTGGGCAAACCAACAGGCAGTATCTGCTGTCGCTTTCAAGAGGTGCAACCAGAGCTGGGGCAAACGGGGGGTTAGGGGGGAATGAAGCCCTCTCAGCTTGTAGGCCTGGCCCATCTCCCAACAATGCCTCAGCCACAGTAGCTGGAGGGAGCAGCTCCATTCCACCTCTCCCCCACCTCCACCTCTAGCATGGCAAAGCCCAGCCAGCAGCTCCCTGCTACTCTATTCCCCCTCCCTCCCTTGCTGATACCCCCAGCCCCACTCAAAACATTAAACCTGGAGGGAACACAAGTTCCCTAAGGAACACCTTGCTTTAGAACACCTATATCTAATACTTGATTTGAAGAGAGTTAATTTTTTGTGCAACTGGCATTTTAAAAGCATTCGGCAGCCGCACATGTGTGTTATGTTGAGGCTGTGGAGCACTTTCAGGGGCCTGGTTGGGGGAAAAAAAATGCAACTTCTGTAAGGATTAGTTTTAATCCTTTCACAATCACTGCTGAATTGGCAATAACTTTTGGCTGAGAAGCCAAAAGCTGCTACTAATCTGACAGTGGCTGTAAGAGGGTTAAGTTGTAGCTTTTGCTTAAGCAGGAGCAAAACAGATTCAACCATGTGGTTCACAATTCTCTGAAGTCAGGATTCAGCCATGACTGTAGGAAAATCTTTTTTTTTCATTCTGCCAACTGGAAACAAGGTATGTGCCTTATTTGGGGGCACATGAAGTGCAAGAAAATATACTTTAATTCTAGAGGCCATAAAAATATCCAGAGTTACTCCCAAGTTTTAGAAAGTCTTTATATTGGAGATCTTCTCTATAAGATCCATTGAAATTCATTTATAGTGAATGAGAACCTTCTTTGTGCCAGCACACTGCTATATAGACACTGTAGCTCTGTACATAGGGAACCTCAGTTTAAAATGTAGGTGTTCATGGAATAGACTGTGACTACTATAGTAATGGATATATCTATCATAGTCAGGCTGACTAATTATCATTGACTATTGACAATAAAGTTTAGCACTTACAGAAGAAATATTGACTGATTCTGAGTTTCTGGGCACATCTACACTTTCATTAATGTTCAGTAGTTACTGCGCATTTAGTTTAGTACTTCCTTAATGAAGTAATAACTAAATGTGCAGTAACTACAGCTACTGCTCATTTAGTTTAATACTTCCTTAATGAAAGAAGTTGCACTTTATGTAAAAGAGCCATATGATTGCTCAGAGCTCCAGTGAAAAGTTGGAGATAGGCCTATTGAGAGTCTCTGAGTTAGGGCTAGAGGGGAAAGCAACAAGGGTGATGCTGTGGTGGGGCTCTGCTGTAGACCACCAGACCAGGAGGAAGTGGTGAATGAAGCTTTTTTCAAACAAGCAGTGGACATTTCCCGATCACAGGCCCCGGTTCTCATGGGGGACTTCAAACACCTAGAAATCTGCTAGGAAGGCCATACAGCAATACGCAGGCAATCCAGAAAGTTTCTGGAGAGTAATGGGACAAATGCTTGGTACAAGTGCTGGAATGGCAACTCGGGGCTATGCTCTTCTTGACTTTCTGCTCACAAACAGGGAAGAATTGCTGGGGAATGTAGTAGTGGAAGGAAACTTGAGCAGCAGTGACCACAAGATGATTGAGTTCAGGATCCTGAGGAAAGGAAGGATGGAGAACAGCAGCGTAAGGACCCTGGACTTCAGAAAAACAGACTTTGACTCACTCAGGGAACTCATGGACAGGATCCCTTGGGAAGCCAGACTGAAAGGGAGAGGAGGTCCAGGAGAGCTGGTTGTATTTTTAGGAAACTTTACTGAAAGTGCAGAAACAAACCACCCTGATGTGCAGGAAGACTAGCAAACATGGCAGAAGACCAGCTTGGCTTAGCAGGGAACTATTCAGTAAGCTAAATCACAGAAAGGAAACATACAAGAAGTGGGAACTTGGACAAACAACTAGGGAAGAAGGTAACAGCATTGCTCAGGAATGCAGGGATGAAGTCAGGAAGGCTAAAGTGCAGCTGGAGTTGCAACTAGCAAAGGATGTGAAGGGTAACAAGAAGGGGTTCTACAAGTATGTTGGTAGCAAAAGGAGGATCAGGGAAAATGTGGGTTCCTTAGTGAATGGGGGAGACAACCTTGTGACAGAGGATGCAGAAAAGGCTGAAGTGCTCAATACATTTTTTGCCTCAGTCTTCAGAAATAAGGTCAGCTCCCAGACTACTGTATCAGGCAGCACAGTTTGGGGAGGAGGTGAGCAGCCCTCAGTGGTGAAAGAACAGGTTAGGGACTACTTAGAAAAGCTGGACATATACAAGTCCATGGGACCAGGTAGAATGCACTCAACGGTACTGAGGGAGTTAGCTGGTGTGAATGCAGAATCATTGGCCATCATCTTTGAAAACCCATGGCAAACAGGAGAGGTCTTGGATGATTGGAAAAGGGCAAACATAGTGTCCATATTTAAGAAAGGGAAAAAGGAGGATCCAGGGAACTACAGACCAGTCCACCTCACCTGAGTCCCTGGAAAAATCATGGAACAGATACTTAAGGAATCAGTTTCTAAGTCCTGTACTTAGGACAGAACAATCACATGCACTGGTACAGGTTGGGCACTGACTGCCTGGGCAGCAGCTCTGCAAAAAAGGACCCAGGGGTTACAGTGGACAATAAGCTGAGTATGAGCCATTAGTGTGCCCTTGTTGCCAAGAAAGCTAACAACGTATTGGGTTACATTGGTACGTGTGTTGCCAGGAGGTCAAGGGAAGTGATTATTCCCTTCTATTCTGCACTGATGAGGCTGCATCTGGACTATTGTATTCAGTTTTGGGCCCCTACTACAGAAAGTATGTGGACACATTGGAGAATGTCCAGTGGAGGGGAACAAAAATGGTGAGGGGGCTGGGGGATGTGACTTATGAGGAAAGACTGAGGGAACTGGCCTTATTTAGAGAAAAAGAGACTGAGAGGGGACTTAATAGCAGCCTTTAACTACTGAAGATGGGTTCAAAAGTAGATGAAGCTAGACTGTTTTCAGAGGTGACAGATGACAGAACAAGAAACAATGGTCTCAAACTGCAGCAAGTGAAGTTTAGGTTAGTTATTAAGAAGAATTTTCTCACTAGGAGGGTAGGAAAGCACTGGAACAGGTTACCCAGAGAGGTTGTGGAAGTGTCATCCTTGGAGGTTTTCAAGACCTTGCTAATGAGCGGGTAAAAGGTTGTTGGAGGGATATGGTGGGGTCTGTAGGGTTTGTAGGTTGATTGTGAGGGGTTGCAAGTGTGGGGTTTCTGTGGGGTATAGGGTATGGCGGAGTTAATAGTTTCATAGTAGCTAGGGTCAGGAGGGACCTGAACAGATCATCTAGCCTGACCCCCTGCCACAGGCAGGAATGAATGTTGGGTGCACAAGCCCCCAGACAGGGAATCATCTAACCTCCTCTTGAATTTGCCCAAGGTTGGGGTGAGGACCACTTCCCTGGGAAGTTGGTTCCAGATACTGGCCACCCTAACTGTAAAATACTGCCTTCTGATCTCTAACGTAAACCTATTCTCCATCAGCTTATTACCATTGTTCCTCATCACCCCATGTGGTGCTGGGGAGGAAGGAGCTCTACCTTTTGCTGATGATCTCCCCTGAGGAGTTTGTAGGCAGCCACCAGGTCCCCCCTCAGCCTCCTCTTGCTGAGGCTGAACAGGTTCAGGTCCCACAGTCTCTCCTTGTAGGGCCTGTTCTTCTGCCCTCTCACCAAGTGGGAGGCCCTCCCCTGAACCCTCTCCAGGCTGGCCACACCCTTTTTAAAGTGTGGCGCCCAGTACAGATGCAGTACTCCAATTGTGGCCTGACTAAAGTCGCATAGAGGGGGAATATCACCTCTCTGGATTGGCTTGAGATGCATCTTTGGATGCATGGCAAGGTATGGCTGGCCTTGCTGGCTGTGATCTGGCATTGGCGGCTCATGTTCATCTTGGAGTCAACAATGACTCCAAGATCTGCCTCTGTGCTTTCAAGAGGCGAACTCCCCAGCCTGTATGTATGCTGTGGATTCCTTCTCCCAAGGTGCAGCACCCAGCATTTATCTACATTGAACCACATCCTATTCTCATCTGCCCACTTTTGTAGTCTGTCTAAATCTAGTTGCAGCCACTCTCTCCCTTCAAGTGTGTCCACCTCACCCCACATATTAGCGTGCTTCCCCCCCTCGTCCAAGTCACTGATGAAGATGTTAAACAGTGTGGGCCTGACGACCAAGCCCTGGGGTACCCCACTGCTCATATCTCTCCAGGTTGAGTACAACCTGTCCACCACTAAAGTCTGGGGTGTTTGTGGGTGTGGAGTTTGTGAATGGGGATGTGGGGTTTGTAGCTGGATTGTGGTGGGGTTGTGGGGGAATTGTGTGTGGGGGAGGTACTGTTGGAGTGGAGGGGACTGTGTGGGGGGGAATGTAGACAAATATGGGTCCTCTGCCAGCCCCCCCACCATGGTGCATGCCCCCCCTTTTCCCTGCAGTGGCAGCAGCCAGCAGCAGGCCTTTGGGGCCCATTGCAGGTGGAGCTCCCTGGAGGTATACAGCACCACCTGAGACCTGGGAGGTGGCCTGGTTCTCTGGTGTGTGCCATCAAGCAGGACTGAGCCAGCTCCTGCTGCCACCTGGGCAGGACCCAGTCCAATCTGTGCAAAGGCTCACACCAGTGGGCTGAGCCAGCTCCATGCACCATGTGTAGTTTCTGGGTCTCAGGTGGCACCTTGCAACATGCAGAGGTGGCAGATGACAGAACAAGAAACAATGGTTTCAAACTGCAGCAGGACATCTCAAACAATGGTCCCCCCTGCAGCAGGACATGAGTGCCCTGAGGACCTGCTGCTTGCTGCTGCCACTGCAGAGGGGAAGGGGAGGGCACTGTGCTGCATGTGGGGGGTGGGAGACCCACCCCTCCCACACTCTTCCCCACCCCCACACAGTCCCCATACTCACACACATTCCCTCTACCTTCCAACAGTCTCTCCACCCCCTGAGTCCCCCCAGTCACACAGTCCCTGCTTACTGGGGATAGAGCTTGGATTTCAGCCACTGCTGCCAGCTCTTTCCCACTTCTATATCCTCCAGCATGCTGAGGCAGTGCACCAGAGCAGCAGGAGCATGCAGCAGACATAGAGATGCTCTGGCAGGCTGCTATAACATCTCTCTTTGGAGAACCCAGCCTCTAGTCGCTCCAGAGCATACTCCAAGAATGTGCCCTGGATGCTTTTTTCTGGCATATTTTCTTTTGATACTGGGATTTCCTGGTATCAAACTAAGAGTCTGAGCTGCATATTTTGCTGCACGGGGAACATTTAATCATTTGTGGTGTGCCTCCTGCAAATCTCTAACTGCTTTAAGATAGTGCAACAGGCATGTGCTCGCTTGTGTGGACATGGCCAGTATGTACAAGTTAGGTACATTAGGAAATTAGGTGGCATGGCTGGTTTAGTATGGCTCCAGACACAGTCAGAGCTGTTCTCAGACTTGTTATTTCATGCATGCTTTCCAGCACATGTTCAGAGCTGCTCGAAGCCAACTCTACAGCTGAGTTTCTGGGTTTTGGATAGTGTGACCATGTGCCCCAATTTGGTTGGGATAGTCCTGGATTTCGGTAGCCAGTCCCACTTGGTTGGTGAATATTAAAACACACAGGTGGGGAGGTGGAGCAGCACAAGCTGTAAAATAGAAAGCTGTATAAAACACAATAGGCTAACTTGATTAATGGAATGACCATAAAAAAGGGGAGATGATTGTTAACATGTGTGAAGTAAAGAACAATTGGTCATTAACAGGCCATTGACCCCCTTAGCTGCCTGAATAGTAATACCAGTGCTGCACCACTCTACCCTGCCCACGTCTCTCCCTGCAGCAGTACAGCTGACTTGAAAGCAGGGAATGAGGGACAGTATCCTATTTCACATTTGTCCCACATGGTCATCTTAGTTGTGGAGCATACTGCCTACTGAATGGGGTATGTGTTTTTTTGGGAAATGCTCCCCCATACACCACGGGAGCTGTGTGGACATATGTGAACATCCTGGACTGTCTTTGATTTCAGTGGTTCATTATTGTCCAACAGATATAAAATAGCTTGCAAATATTGGTTAATTTGTTCATTATAGATTAGTTAAATGAGGGATGGTGAAATTATTTTCTCAAAGTAGTTAATTGAGGGATAGTGTTTTACTCAAAGTCAGAATATCAGTGCCTGAGTTGGGTCTGCTAACTTGGTCTAGCAGCTTTTGACTCAAAATATTTTGGTTCCAGCTGGAGCTTCTCTTAAAATACAGGTCTAACTACCAAAACACTAAGAACATTAGGAAACCTGTTGAAAGAGACCAGTTGTGTTGTGATAAACCAAGTGCTGTACCAATCAAACAATTAGCCTTCATTGCTTCAGACATAATGTTAACTGGGTTGGAGTAAACTTAGTGGGAAAACTCTTCTTTAATTGACATTTGTAAGTCAAAGACAATGGGTCTAAAATATTACTTGTTTTCCAGGGAGCTAGATGAGACTAATAAAAGAACAATTAACATTAGAGACCTGGGACACTTTTCTTGAAACAGTGTTTTGAGAAATTTAAATACAGTACACAGTAAATTAGATTTGATTTCTGGCAAATTATGCTTTGATACTGCATTCAGCAGGCGCTGGCTTCAATCAATGTCATGCTAAAGCTCTGTTATGCTAATAGCTGCTTGTGAGGGTGAGTTGGATGATATGGAAATCAGATGGTTGAACATGAATAGAAAGCACAGGCCATGTACGAGGTGGGCTTTGAGATGAGGGGATGGGGGACCCTAAGGTTAATCACATCATGTTCAGAGTTGTTTTTACAGCACAGGATGGTATTCTACGGTGAGAATTAAAATGGAGATAGCAAAGCTGCAGTTGTGAGCATTAGCATCTTGCTCAAGATGGTAGCAGTGGCATTCTGTTGTACTCTGTCTTTCAGCATGTCATTTCATGCCTGAGTGACTAGATATTTTATGCCATATTAATTAATGCATATAAAGTTATCCCGTACTTACGCGTTAAAGAATCCTAAAAAGGGGGAGAATTGAATATTGCAGAGTACAGCAAAGGAATTCCTCAGCACTTCTCCTATTCTACCAAGTAGTAGAATGAATCTATTGGGATATATTACAAGCCATTTATTTCTCTGCCCACTGGTGTTACTGAATACTAAGGGTATGCTGAGTCACAAGGGGCTTATAAAGTCTCAGCTGTAGAAAAGCTTGACTGAATCAGTTCATTCCTCCCGGCTGAACTCTAGTCAGCTGATAAGAAATGTGGGAGAAGATGAATCAGAGTGGAGGGAGAATATTACCAAAGTAAAACATATGGCTTTATAGTAAAAACTGCAGCAACTCAATACAAAATAATAGCAAAATTACATTTTTTTTTTCCAGACTGGTCCTAAGAAGCACCGTGAATTTACAATTCCTGCTGAAATCAGTGATCCTAAGGGCACTGTATTATAAGTTCCTAATGAACAGATTCCCCAAACTAGCTGCCCTACAGTGCGTATACATACTATATACTGTGCTATTAATGAAAAATAGATACTGTAGTAAAATATACTATAAAACTGCTATTGGAAACTGAAAATGAAAGACAGTCAAGAGGAAATGGTATGGATGTTTTTCTTTTTATTTCTCCAGTTGTCTACTAAAAGCTAGTATGAGACCAAAACCATTTTATATATTCCATATGATTTTTAAATGATGTTTATTAATCTTTTAATTACATACGTTTTGATTTAAAAAATGTACTAAACTGTGTCATATAGATCTTCAACAAGAAGTCAACATGAAGTCTTCCACTAACTCAAGTGCACTTTGATCAGGCCCATAACATAATTTCATTTATAACACAAAATGCAACACCGATAAATGTAAAAGGGCTAATATAAAACCATCATTGCATGGCTTACTATTTATAGATATAATTTAAATTACTGATTTGATAATATCTAAATTCAGATATTTGACTATAAACTTTCAAGGGGACACAGTGTAAGAATTACTTTGTGAAGGTGTAAGTTCTAAAAATTGGGGTTCATTTGAAAAACTTCAACGATTTATTAAAACATTTATCTCAAAGGAAATGGTGAATTAGTTGAGATATTTAATTCATGATGGCATACGTGCTTTTGGACTGAAATATCTAAAACAAATACATTCTGAAGGTCTTTTGAATTCATACTTCATTAATATATGGTCTGCCATCAACAAATAACTTGAGAGTTTAATTGTTAAAATATTTTCATCTTAGAGCTCTGCTGTTCTCATAACCCATACAATGTAGGTAACATGCTTGGCCTCTGTATACCAGTGAAACTGCCATTATTAAGTAGGTTGGCCACAGGTCCAGGAGATCAGACTTACTCTTCTATTAGGTTACAGTGAGTGCGGTGATGCTTTACTGTGTAGTAGACCGATTTGTTATGCAGTAGAACATCACCATTTACACATGTGCAGCAATTAGGCTGATGTAGACTAATTTACTGTGCCACTAAATAGTCTGGTCAGATACAAGTACTATCTGATAGCAGAGTAAATTACTGCACCTAAACACACACGTACGTGATGACATCCAGATTAGTTTACTCTGGCTCAAACAGTGCTGCAGTTTATTCAGTCACATTAATTGCACTTGTAGCAGTATTACTAACTGGTTTTTCTGCCACCAGGGACTGGGTGATGATGAAGAACAAGATGGCTTTTAACTGATGTAGAAAGAATATATTTTGCTTATATTGTGATTGGGTCAAAGACAGACATGGAGTGGCCCAGGGTCATTCTGGAGAAAAGAAAAGTGCCTGAGAGGGCAAGGGGTAGAAGACTTCTTCAGCTGAGGCCATCTGTCTTCCCTATCTGTCAACATGGTACTAATGGACTAGCTCCTGCCCTGATAGTAACAGTGATCAAAATAATCTCTCCCTCCTAAATTTCAATAATTTCTATTAGATAGAAAACTAGCTATAATAAATCATAGGTATAATGAAGTATTGGCACTTGCAAGATAATCTGTTGAAATGTGCTATGTATACCTAGAGCTAAACAGGAAGGCCACATAGAGATCATGGCTCCACAACAAGCTATAAAAACCCTCTACCCTCTCTGTCGCAGATGACAGATGTGAACACACAATTATGTTTTCTAGTTTTTTTGTTTAGGTCTGGGTCCCTATTTATGCTGCTAGGTCTGGAAAATTGTGCTTTTACAAGGCAGAGGATGAAACAAAAGTGCCATGAGTTGGCAATGTGGAAATCCAGAGATCTGGGGTAACTGGTTGCAGTGGGCTTGATCTCTGTCATGTTGAATAGAGGGAGACAGAATGCAAAAATTACACATTGGATACACTCCCTATGCCACATTATTTTCTCTTGTGAAATGGTACTACTAACCATGATTGTATTATAAATGAGGCCTTTGGATAATGCTGCAGATCAACTACTATTCTATTCAGCATGCAGCTAGAGAGGCTTGAAGTGGCAATCAATCTATTTTAACACTTGGTTGTAAAATGTAGGGTGCTTCCCATTCTTACATTGGATTCAATAAAATGTGTCCATGCTGGAGAAGAATCCTAAGATATGGTAACAAAACAACTTGTACAAATCACTTTGCTGAATCAAAGCTGCTAAAGTATTCAATCTCCTTGTTGTTCTTCTTGCATGGGATCATGTGTCAGGTTAGCAAGGGGAACTAAGATGAATCACAAGACTACATATGCACATCTGGACTTTAAAGCCATTTCATGGATTTCCCTCTTCTTGACATAGTCTGTTTCCAGGTCTTAATGATACATTTAATGTATTATTTGTCTCCCAGAATTTCTGCTTCAGGTGGCTGCTTCTGAAAGCAAAGGTTAGGAATGGGCCGGTTGTGGGAAGGACAAATAATACATCTTGCCTTCTACTAGATTTGGGACCACACCAAAGTTAAAGTTAGGATTCCGACAGTAAGAATGAAAAAAAATACTTTGTAAAGACTGCATCCTGATTTTTGGAGAAGAACTGATATAATTGTTTTTATCTTCAATTTGAATTTAGAGTATGTATTTAATTAATAATATTCCTAGTTCAGCTGTCCTGAGATCATATGCAGTTAAAGAGCAAAAGTTTGCAAACACATTCTTCTTTCTTTGTAAGACTGTAGAGAAGACCACACTATCAATAAAGACATATTACTATTTATTTTAACTTGGAAAACTCAATGAAGAACAAAGTTATTGTAATCCTCTCTCTCTCCTGTCCTTCTTAAAATATACATTTTATAAGTTTCGTCTTCAACTACAGCTTAATCCTGAGCAATCTTTCTGCTGTCATTTACTCTGACCCCTCTCATTGAATTAGTCTTGTCTCATCCTCTCCTTTAAATGGTCCGTATATCTGGCAGACTCTCAGTAGACTAACAATACACTTGTTCTTACCATGAAACAACATTTCCCAAGACCCTTAAGCAGTTTGGATATGTATAGAGAGGGCTGGCAATGAGTTTTTGTTTTAGGTTCCTTAACAGTTCCCATTATTAAGGACTGTTTTCAAGGAATCTCTCACACTTTGACTGTTTGAAGCAGAACACTTAAAATTCAGGAAGTGGGGAGCCCTGGGGCTGAAGACATGCATTTGCTCTGCACTAGGAAAACAATACTTGTATCACTACAATGGTAAAACCTTCTGGTGTGGAAGCATCTGGTACTGCAGGATCCCAAGATAAAAGCTGATGTCCCAGAAGAAACCCAAAGACTGGTTTTAGTTTTAGAGGAATGTTTATAGCTTATAGCAATTCAGCAAACAAAGTGGATTATGACAAAAGGACTTTTGTGCATGTGGATTTTGGTGCTATAGAAATAAGTGAAAACAAAACAAAACCAAAGAAACAAAAAAGAATCTCTTACCCCCCACCCCGTTCATGAACATAGTGCCTTATTCGTGGATTTCGCCATTTGTTGGGGATACGAGAACCTATCGCCCACAAATGGTGAGGGTTGCCTGCAGTATGATCTTAAGAAAGCTGAAATCAGATCTGAGCCAGTGGAAAGAAGTACTGTTATGATGATCGGGGTGAATCATAAATCTCCAACTCTGAATTCCACTTCTCGTCCTAACTGTACCCATTTTAAATTTGAATTTTTTAGCTCTTGAAGTACATTTTTCTGAGCAAAGACCCTGCCCATCACATCTGTAAAATACTTCTGTATGGCACAGTAAGTGATTATTTGTGCAGTTAGTGACATTAGTACTCATTGACATTAATAAATTAGTGAATATTTTTGCATGGGCAGCATTGCCTTTCAGAACTGTGAAAACTGCCAGGAGATCACCACATAGGAAACACAACTGCCGTATGTCATGTTTGCAGTCAAAAACTGACACGCAACTGAATAACGTTGTGGTTCTGTTCAAACTATAACAATAGAGTGGCATGAAAATGGCTGAACTAAAATGAATGAAATAAGCTGATCAAATATATATTCATCAGAAGCCTACTTCAAAGTACAAAAAAGGGGAAGAGGAGTAGTGTAATTATCAGGTATCCTGCCCGTCTCCATTTTCTAGTTACGGCCTGAAGGAAAGTATCTTCAAGAAACAAATGTCTTTAAAGAATTTAAAGGGCTAGAAATCTTATTGGTGGACCTAATCTTCAGAGACTTATGAACTGATCCAAAGCCCATGGAAACCAATAGGAAGACACTTCATTTCAGTGGAAAGAATGGAGTTTCCACAAATTCAAACGAAATTCAGCTAAGCATCCAAAAGTTTAGATATTTATCTAAAATATCTGGCCACATATCTGGGGACCAGGAACTAAAATGAAGTCATCCATCAATTCATGTACTCAAAGACATCTGAAACTGATGAAAACATCATGCTATTTGGGACATATTTGACAAATACCAATTAATCCAGCTCTTTTCAAAGTGGAGGATGAAGACTTTTACAATCCAAAACTGTAATGGTTCATTACAGTTTTGTTGGCTCTAAAATAACAGTATAACTTTTACATTAGATATTTGATTATAATATCATGACTAGCCAGTAAGGTTGCTGCCAACCTGTATATGTAAAAAAAAAAGTTGTACTACTACAGGGTCAAAGGAATTGGGAGCTTTGTCTGAGTACAAACTTCTCATGGATTTAAGGATTTTCTAACAAATCTTCACAGATAATCACCACCAAGACAATCTGGCTCTCTCCTTTATGTTTTTGTTTACATGTGAGGATAGTGATATTTTGCCCCATGGTTGGATTTGTTCTGTTTTCTGCTTTCCTCACTAATCTGACTAAAGTGTTTGCCAGTTGATAAATAACCAAGATGCATCCTGGTTCACACACTCTCCATTCAGAGAAGGTCCAAATGATAAATGCCTGCTGTCTGCTGGTGCTTTTGCTTACCCCCAAAATCCCTGTAGAAAACAGCAGAAGGCAGTTTGGCGAAATGCCGTGGTTTGATGTAGTTATCAGAATTTCTGCCACTGAAAGATGGCACAATATTACCCAGTGGAATAACACCACGTCTGTCACACACCAATCACCATTTCTGGTGCTGTCATAATAATCCTGATGCCCACGTGAAGGGTGATACTTCTACGTCTGGCACTAAAAGAAAGAAAAAAACTCCAAGTCTGGCAACTTTTATGAAATATACAGGCTGGATATTGCAGCAACCTTACTGGCTAGAAAGGAGAGAAAGAATCACCTTTTCCATTTAATATCTAATGAAAGTTATTTCAAACAACAAAGAATAATACAGTTCTGTTCTAAACATGGTTCTTCATGTTTCATATATATTGGACTGAAACATTCTTGATAGGTCATTAAGTCATGCCAGGTTGATTTATGATGTGACAGCTTACCAGAACAGAGTACAATGCATCAAGAAGTTACATTTCACTTAAATCTAAATAGACTGCATCTAATTAGACCTAAATATAGAAAATGGAAAGTAGGTGACTTATCTCTCTGTATCAGCCTTCCCCAGGTTGGAAAGATTATAAAGTTTTCTTACACGTTTTGGTCTTCCCATTTTCTTCTTAAGTTCAGTTGCACACTTCCTACTGAAACTGCAAATGAAATCCAACTTCTTAATGCACTGCATATTTTTCTGGAAAGTTGAGTCATATCATAAATCAAGTTGGCTTGAGTTACTGTAATGCAACTGAAATGCACAGAACTGTACTTTCAACTGGATGTAGGCAATTAATTTGAAAACTGAGTGCTGTTTGAGAACTAAATTGGCTTAGTGGATGATCAGGAAGAAGGCAACTAATTGGGAATATCAACTTAATAATTGACCTCTTTCTCTTTTAATCTATTTCTGTAAATTTCCATTCACAAACAGAACAGTTTAGAAGCTATTATATGCTAAGATCAGGCATTAGATGTCATTGGATTGGACAAAGCTTTTTATTCTGGGACCCTACAAAAGTGTTGGCCCGTTGTCACTTTAAGTACCTGTGAAATGCTGAGATACCACTTTTCCCAGGACAATTAGGCCTAACTTGAATTAATTACCATTCAGGGTACAGTGTGTAAATGACGGTCTCCACTGACCTTCCTTCTGCCTGTCTCCTTCCCTCCCCCACCACCCGCTGACCTGTTTTGACCCTGGCAAAAAAGCCAGGACTGTCACACCCGGGATAAACCTGATCTCTGTTTTTAGAGGATTGGGATAATGATTACTGTTAGATAAGACTGAGGAAGCTTTGTGGCCTTGTCCCAGTGCTAGTGCAGGTTTATTCCAATGTATGATTGGCATAAGAGAGACAGTAAAAACCAGCATGTGTGAAAATATTAACTTGCTTGTCTGGAAAACCCATCTGATGAGTGAAATCACAGAAGTAAATGGTTTAAATAGGGATAAATATCCAACTTCCTAAACCCATCTGTTATAACTTCCATAGGAAATCATTTCAAAAGCTTATAAAGAGAACATCTATTTTAGACATGGGCAACACATTTATTCCTAGCAGCAAATCAAAACATGATGACTAATCTGGTGCAGAACTGTTCAAATCACCAGCTGCCATCTACCTTAGGCAGAACCATGCTTCATTTTATATATGAAGCATATACCAAAGATGGTGACTGACAGAAATAATCCATCCTGGAATTTTCCACTCCAAAAGAAATTCAAACAAAAATGTTAAAGTCAATAAATAAATAAATAAATAAATAAATGCATAAAACCATTGTGCAAATAAAACAAAAACAAACTAAAACAAAACACCCTAAACTGAAAACTGTAAAAGCCCATTTTGCAACAAGAACTGCTGTATGATCTTGGAATATTGAAGTAGCAAGATACAAAGTGTAATACATTTTTTTTTTAAATCCTTGTTTTCTGACTTTGTTTTTTTCAAAAGACATTTTCACCAAGAAGAACAGGTTGAAATATAATGTGCTAAGAGTTTATATGGTTCATGGGACCTTGAGGGAAGAAAAACTGTTAAACTACAGATTGTATTCAGCTGTTAGACTATATTGGCATGTACAAATATACCATACAAGACGCATGCTTCTAGGACACAGTTAAGTATTTTGATATTAAGTAACTGACCCTTCCTTTACTTTTGTTCTATCAATATAGACTGGGGGGCTGTAACATTGGTGCAACATATATGAGAACCCTGAGAAAGTAGCCCTATGCTCACTGAACACTAGCAAGAACAATATAGGCACACATTAAGTTATTAAAAGAACAGGGATTTTTTGTTTATTTTTGGTAATAATTATTATTATTCAGTTAGACATGAATTATAATGTTTTGCTGCCATTTTCGTGCCTTGATAATTAAATTCCCTGTTAATATACTGCATGTTTATATACAATAAATCTACTTGCTGTCTCCATACACTTGTGTGTAGTAGGGGTTGGTATACTCACCATCTCTCAATTCACAAAGCTAATCATCGAATTAAATATTTTGATAAACATCATATTATACAATCATCATTTTAAGTAGCCCACTATAATTTATGGCTCTTTCAATCAATCAAATAAAGGGAGACATTTTTTTTCAGCAATGATGACCTCTAACAATATAAAACAGTTATGGGATAGCAAAAGTCAAGGTGTCCACAGTGCACTCTTACAAAGTAGCCACATGATTGGCAATTGAATAACTTAAGGTCTGGTATGATCTTAAAAGATGGAATCATGACTCAAGGCTCTAGAGTCATGATTCTCAACTGTTCTCAATTGTTTTATGCCCAAGGCACCCTTCAAAAAATTCCAGCTCTTAGCTTTTCACAGGAAAAAAAAAACTTACAATAATTTTTCTGTTGCAAAGAACTCAAAGTCCACAACAAGTCAGAATGTGTTTGATACTATATGAAATCTCTTCGTTTATTTTGTGATCTACATATAGGTATTTACATAGAGAACAGTGCTATTATTGCCTGGTACCCTGGTTAAAGATCACAGCTCTAAAGAATCCAAAAATAGAGGATGAGTGTGATGGGAGGAGGGGAGGACGGGGATGAACCACACAGAAACCTACTATTTTACTTGCAAGTTCCCCTGCTATATTTCTCCCATGAAATAAGGGAAGGATATTCATCATTTATTGGTGGTGTTCTAATTGCTCATGTTCCATCTTTATCAACTTACAAATCATATTTATCTTTCAAACAAATGACCTAAGTCATCATAACTTGACACTAGTTTCACATGATGTAATTCCATTAATCTTAATGGAAATCTGTATATAGCTGGAGTATGATGCACTGATGAGCCAGGGTCAAATTCTGCTTAAGAAATTCTAAATGGTATACAACACACTTAAGTTCAAACCCCAAATTTTAGATGAATAAAACTCCTAAAAGGAATTTTATCTGAAGTGAATCATTCAGGATTGAACCCTTTAGAATCATCTATTAAAACAAATATTAACTTTTCAAATCATTACAATAGACTAAATTAACTAAACATTTCATTTATCTATATATATATCTATCTATATCTGTATAGATAGAAAGATATATATATATATTTCAATTTCATATATACAGATTTCAATTTCAATTTCTAAAAAGCACACACACATGACATTGATTGTTGCAGTGTAATAGTTAAATAATTCATGAAATTCTCCTTGGCAGAGAGCAATAATCTATTATTGAAAATAAAAATAAACAAATTCAATATTTAGAATATTTCTTAATATAAGAATAATGCTTAGCTATGGATAGGTGTCATTTTCTATTAGCTTCATTTTTTATAATTTAACTATGATTTTGAAAACTATAATCAGGTTTCAAAATTTCAGAGGATACAAATTCCCAAGTAAAAAAATCAGAGGTAGGCTTTCGGTGAACATTTTAGTGAAAACATAGTGCATACTATTTGGTGCCCTCTAGTGTACTCCAAAAGCAAAACCTGCATTTTCCAAGAATGTTATAACTCACAGATAAAAATGCACCTTAGTAAACTCCCCCACATTCTCAACTCTATTAACTCCTCTTCATTTTAAGGACTGTGATTATTTTATTTTAAAAAACTCAACAGAGGAACCAATAATTAAATAAAATAAAAAATACAGGACATGCAAAGCTTTAGCCTTTCTTCTTATGTAAGCAAAAACAGAATAAGCCAGATCATTTATGGTCTGATACCAAGACCACTGAAGTCAATAGGAGACCTGCTGTTGACTTCAATAGCCTTTGTTCCAGGCCCTTAAACATACATCCATGGACCGTTAAGAATGATTGGATTAGTGATTTTGGCTCATTTTCACCTCACCCCCACAGTTTCAATTGATTGGTGTGGTGGCTGGTTAGTGATTTGGCAAATGCCATTGCGTATAGCAGAATAGAAGCAATAAAAAATTCAGAAATAGCAGTTCTGTCAAAATTACTTGCCTCACATTAGGAAGTTAGAACTATTATGCACTGATTAATAATAATTGCATTTAAATCGGTCAAATGCTGTTGCAAATGAAAGATGAAGCACTGCGTGAAGCCATGCTAAAATGGATAGAAGGATGGTTACTTACCAACAGGGCGAGCTGTAGACATTACAATGGTGTGGTGAGAACATAAAAAGGAAATTAAAAAAAGAAAAGAAATTCTGTCAGAATGCATGACGTGCAATGTTACGTCTAACTGTGGACACTTCCATGATCTCTCAACTCACAAATGTCAGGCTCAGTAAGGTGTCCAGGTTATTGTTCAAGAATCCTTTTAATTGCATATTTTCGGACATAGCATCCGAACAAGCTAGCGCAAACCAATCATATGAGTAACATGTTTTATATGTTCGCATGTTGTCATCAAGTATCTCTGTTAATGCTTAACTGAAATAAAATGGCTTTGCATTAGTACAACCTTCTAGCCCCTGATAAATACAACCATTCAAACCACAGTCTAGCAAATGTCATGCCAATAAAAGGAAGCCATCACTGTCTGATCTAAATACCAATTGAATTATAAGCATGGTCAGTCAGTACTGTAGTAAGGAGAAGCCCAAGACACCGTTTTTCTTATCCAGCAATAGGCATGGAAGCTTATATCACATCATGTTTTCCTCACTGACAGGGCTGATGAAAATATAACAGATAAGTTGGAATGACCATGGGGATTTCAACTCAGAACCTCCCAAATTACTGCTTAGATAACTTATAGTTCCTAAAAAATTGCTGCTGAATGATCGACAGGTTAATTCTGCTTCAGACTGATATCAAGATTGAAAGCAGTTGCTGCAACAAGTGATTTCTTGAATATACCTACAGCCCTTCATTACTCTTGATCTGGGGAAAAGGGCTGTCAGCTCCTCTGTTATTAAAATATAGACATCCTGATCTGGAGAAGCTTAAGATTCGGACAGAAAATTCACTTGAGGTTGAATCTGGGGAGATGAAACTTCCCTTATTTTAGCAATAGATGAGTTGTCCACTTGCTATGTGACTTTATTAGAAGTTCACTAGATTCATTCTCTTGTTTGGGTTCATAAACCAGAACCTATGGTTTACAGATTCCCCAGGCAATACACTATGTTCAGGGCTCATTCATTTCCCACACCTCCTGCAATCTTACCCAACCACTGTCATAACCACTTCCTTTAACCATTTCCCGCTTGCGTGCTTCTTATCTTTTTGACATAGAATATATTCTGTCATCCTGCAGACTAGAAAAAGAAGAGGTAGAACAGAACTGCGGCTTCACAAATAGGGGAATGAGGGCTTGGTCAAGGCATTCGAATTCTGCCCTCCCCTATGGTTAGTGAGGTCAGGTTGAAGCCAAGGATATGGTGTTGGGCTTTATGCTGTGAAGGGCAGGTTGCATGTAGGCAGGGCATCCTCGAACTCAGGCTTTTCAGTGGCCATATAGATTACACAGTCCTGTCCTAGCATCACCCCAGTATGAATGCTAAAGCACAGTTAATAGTTTTTGCCTTTGTATGTGGAAAAAAACCAAACCCTAATATTCTAGTATATTAATAACCAGCTGACAAAAGTTTTGAAATGAAGACTTCCATTAATTAAAAATAGGGCCAACTCTTGATCACTTCAAAATGAATGGGAGTTTACCCAGGGGTCCTTTGTCTCTACAAAGCCCAGAGTACTGAGCTGTCACCCTCAGATTTCTTGGATTTTCTCATTTTCTGTCACATTCTGAATGTTTAATATGCTTGTAATATAGTGACTTCTTTTGTATTGAATAAACATGATAGCTTTGGTCTGTAAATTATAAAGCCAGGAGAAAAAAGATAATGAGAAATCTTCTATAGTGTGGGAAAATCGATTAAATTATATATTTCCTTTTTTCACCTTAATTTGGTCAAGTTCAAGCTCCAGTGATTTCAAAGGATTTTTGCTTTGTTCTAGTCACTGCTCATATAACACAGCTAGGCTGGGATTTCAGGAGAGCCCCCCCCTGAAAATGCATGCAGTGGACACAGTTTTGGGAGAATGTTAAGGCTACCCCACCAGCAGCCAGACTGGGCAGTGTGATTCTGCCTGTGACAAAGGCACAGAACAGGAACGTGTTGGAGAGAGAATACTAATGACATTTTTCTTTTAAATTGCAAAACTGGAAAACAATCTCTCTCACAAACAAAGAACAAGTCAAGGCATTTCTTGTCTTACAACAGGAAAACTGTATTAACACTACCTAAAGAGAACAACACAGTCACATTTTTGCCAATGGATTATCTCAATATCTTCTTTTCTTTGTTACATATGGACATCTCTTCCTTGCAAAGCCAGTGGGTGACTTTTTTTTCTTTGAATTCAGCAAATTAAACTGAACTGTGTCCATGCATTAAATGGATGGAAATGGAAACTGGCCTCTTGGGTCAGTTGACCCCTGTTCTAATAAAGCAATCCATAGAGACTTTGAGCATTTGATTTAATGTGTAAGAAAAAGGAGCACAGATAAAGCTAAAAATGTTTTTATTAACCTTTCACAGCTCTACTGAAAACTGTCAGCATGCACCACTAAACTGTGAAATAGTGTCTGTGTGATATCCATTGTATCAAGCGCTACTTATCATTTTGAATAAAAAAAAAAACAAAGGCTTTTAACTCTTACATTTTATTTACTCATCTGGGTTTATGTTTCTAAAACTTTTTCTCTCCCAATAAGCTTTAGCATGTCTATATCTACTATCACAATGGACATTTTGAAAACTCCTTAGGATGTTGGTCTTCAACCCTCCTCATGCTGTCTAACTCCACTAAATAAATATTTGGTAGATTCCACAGATTTTTAGGGGAAAAATGTCATGCCTAAACTTTACAATACCTAATTACATTTTTTATTTCTTTGGATGTTGCCAATCTTTTCAGTTTGGATTAATGGTAGAACTACCTCCATTCCATAATGCTATATGTGGAAAACACACACACACACACGCACACACACACACACACACACACACACTAATTTGTTCCTCATTTTTATTACAGGAAGAAACGTGAACAGACCATCTCAACTGGGGGGAAGACATACTAAATCATATATCAAAGTTATGTGGTACATACTTGCATACATATTAATTTTCCTTTTAGATCATGAACAGAAAAAAAATTACAGCATTTAAAAGGGGAGGGATAAGTTACTGGTCATGAGTGTGCTTCAGCTGATCTGTTGTATATGTTTCATTTGTCTGCTCATATTCCAAAGCAAGTGAAACTAAACTGTAGCAAATTAACAGTAAAATCTAATAGTTGCTATATTTCCATGACTTAGCTTCCTTTTACTGTGAGATAAGGCAGACACATAGAACAGTTACAATAGAACAGCTTGAAAAGCACTATGCCCTCTCCTTCCCCTTTCAGTATTATTTGCCCTGTCCATATCCTTAGTTACAAATACTGAAACAGATTCACACCTGTGGAGAAATTCTGTCACTATTTAAGTCAACAGTAGGTTTGCCACTGGCTTCTGCAGGACCAGGATTTGCAGAACCCTTGCTAACTGACTGCAATGGGTCTATGTCTACAAAGACAGGGAGGATTTGTCCCATCGTGTCAGAAAGTGAGATTAAAATATATGCGTATAGGCTCTTACTCAGATATAGCACTCACCTCGAACTGTGAGAGTAGCAGAGGCTTCCACCTTCCCAACTCGATTCTCAGCAATACATGCATAGGTTCCTTCATCTGTACTCATGGCTTTTTTAATGCGCAAGGTATAATCATCTTTGATATCATACCTATGTTACCAAAAAAAAGGAAAAAATAAAAATCATTATGTAGTTGACTACAGAGATGAACAAAATTTCCTACCTGGAGTGTGCCAATCTGATTTTCTCTTGGATACAACTTTGGAAGATAAATTATTATCCGGTGCTAGATAATTCCACCTCACATTAATCTTCATGACATTTTTATTACACTATGCATTAGTTAAAAACTTTACATAAAATTAGTATTGCTATGTTCACTCAGTATTAGGGCTTTATTAATAATATCACTCACTTTGCCCTTGATCTTGAGCAATATGATAAAATTAAGCTATCAGGCATCAGTTATCAATATATGACAACTCAAGTTTATCATGGCTTTAACTACATGAGCGGCATATTTTTACTCGTGCTGATTTGGGAAATTTCTTTTAAGACCATATTTCCCCCCAAAACAATAGTTTTCTAATACAATTGTCTATCTGGGGGGAGATTGCTACAGTCCTCATGAACAACACACCAGGTAAACACAGGATTTTGTAAGCCACATTCTAGCTTAAATCTTAAAGAGGTATATTAAAGAGGAAGATACCAATTTCACAAAAGTAAAGTATATTAGAGTGGAAAGAGACATTTTCTTTTTTGAAAGCATAATTTCATTGTGTTTTTTTTCTATCTTGCACTCATTCTAAAACTAGGAATTTTTCCAAAATGCAGAATGTATAGCTACACAACTGGTTCACTGTGCAAGAACCATTCTTTTGTATGGCATTTTGAACTTAAATCCTAAAAAGACATTTAGATTTAAATCGATGGAATCCTGCAATGGCCTGGCTCGATAAAATACTTCAGGGTCTGAGCCACAGAAACTGAAGAGACGTTTTTCCCTTGGAATGAATTAGCAGGATTTAACCAGGACCATATTGACTTCCATAAAGTATGTTTTAATCCTCCAATATTTAAATAATTTCAATAAATGTTAACTTTGGAATAATAACCTTGCTGTACTCAAATTAATGCATATTCTACACTACCCGCAGTTTAACGAATAGCATAGGAGGAAGGATCATCAACTACAGTAAATGACTGGGCTTCCCAGCCCATGTATTCTATTTCCAGCTCCACATAGCTCAGAATAAGTGATTTAATCAGACTGTGCCTCAGTTTCTTCATGTGTAAAACAACATATGGCTCCCTTTAAGCAAAGCAGATCAGCATCTACATAATTTCCATCATATTTAAGTGAATGTATAAATGTTCTGCTGAGTCAGAGTATAATTACATCAGTTATGGATGTGAAACTGAATTTATTAATACTTGTAAAGAGAATGTCAGGTGTTAATTTCTGTGTACCTACACATTATCATCTATTGCCATTTACTCCTTTATTTTGTTTGTCATTGATGCATTCAAATTATGCATATGGCAAAGTTATTGGGACATTACACAATAGTGTGCTAACAGAACTGATAAGAGTTTTAACCCATGAGTCCTATGTGCTGAAATGCTATGAAAAGGTCTGCTTTAAGTAAAGCTCAAAGTATCAATTAGCACATGATAAATAATTTCACTTTTTTACATTCTGAAGACTTGTTTTTGTTATCTGAGGTAGGTCCACAGCCTATTCAGTAAATCTATTAGGTAAAGAAGCCACTTTATTTTAGCAAAATGAGGAACTAGTCCCAACCATTCTGCGGGAGGGGTGCAGGACAGGATCATAAATACCTGGCCACTCCTAGTTATTTGGGAGCTATATTTAGATGTATATTTATTCAGTATAAAAAATTAGCTAACGTCTAAATATTAGCTGGGATTGGAAGGGGGGTTAGAAGGAGAAGGGCATTCCAATGCTTCCCAAAAATGAAGAGCCAAAGTCCCTGCTAGCATAATTGCACTATGGTTAAAAGACTTATGAAGCTGACCTTCAGTTCTGTGAGCAGCACGGAACTACTGTAAATATGCATTTGAAAGCCATATGCAGTTGTGGCCCGTTTCTTCTGGACTGCTGCACTGAATTATGTAATTTTGCATGCTGAGCTGCACTAGTCAATGGCAAACAGAATCATTGTTTTCACAGAAGGGCAAGGCAAGCAGATGCACCACTTCTTCTCCATCTCATGTCCTATCTGAGATTGCTGATGACAAGTATTTAGCAGAATTCGCAGTTTCGTTAAAATCTGACAGGGCTGTGATATGGGTTTTTCTGCTATGGTTGTTAGGAGTAATGGATGCCCTGACTTTCATAACATCACAAAAATATGACAATGCCAGCCACAATGAGGAAGTTATTGTCTTTGTTAACTATAGTGCTGCTGGCAAAACACTGTGCTTATCTTCTTGACACAGGTCCAGCCCTAAGGGTGTTTGACTTGAGAGTCTGCAATCAGCTCCAGAAGGATATACCTAAATTAAGATTGTTCATCATGCAGATATTAGATCAGGGAAAGAAGGAAAGAAATAGTGCAGAGAAGCAGCCAGCCGTTTATTCTGCTGTAGTGACATAATTTATTCATGTATTTTGTCACGGAGTAGGGCCTAGGAGCCGCCGTGATCCCTCTAGTGCCCCCTACCGTGTCAAGTAGGCGATCCAGCACCCTCTTTTCTCGCCCACCATATCTTGTTGATATATAGTTGTATATAGGAGGCTGCCTTTGGTCCACTTGGACACGGTGCTATAATTGTCTGGGCTCCTACTCTCTACAGAGTGACCTGGTGCACCCCCCAGGCTTATGGGCTATGCGTGCTTCCTACCTCCCCTTTAGCACGCCCTAAGCCTCACAGCTGTTCCGGACGTTATCAGGTCCTTTTCTTTTCTGCGCCCTGCCCAGCGCCCCTGGGCTTGCCACGCAACCGGCGCCCCTCTATCCATTAGCCCTCTCGGGCTTACTGACAGTACTCTTCCCAGCTGGACTCAGGTGGCCTGAACCTTACCTGGCCCTTTTGACCCTTTGGGGTCCCCACCACTATGGAGCCCCTCTGGGGTTTCTATCAATAATATGTGCCCGCTCCTGGGGCTTCTCTCAGTACACATGCCCGCTCCTGGGGCTTCTCTCATACAGACTGCGTCCTATCGGGCCAGTCTCTTCTCAATAAGCTTATTCCCCTTTCGGGGCTTCTCAAGTCCTTCTCATGGTTGGGGCTCAGGTGGCTGTAGCCATGCCTGGTCCCCTAGACCACCATCAGGGTCTTTTGCCCTACTTGGGCTTCTCCGCTGATCGCCCCACAGGGCTGGGGTCAACACCTCTCAATGCTGTGCCACACTGGCGCGAACAGCTATGCCTACCCGGCACCACTCACTGTACCCCACAGGGCACCAGGAACCCCCAGATTACTGGGGAGCTCCCGTGAGGCCTCTGCAGACCCCTACAGCCTCACCCGGTCCTCTGGTATGTAGCAATAACAAACAAGAAACGTAAAGCCGTGAGCCAACTGGCTATAACCGAAAATAAGCCTCCTGGCTAGAACTTAAGTGCCGTGCCCTTATGGCCACTATGTCCCACCGTCAAGCTTCCCAGTCAGGGTTCTCTCCCCCTTACCATGATGCAACCGCCTGGGAGACCAGGCTGCACCACTCACCTCTGCTCTGCTTGGCTCTACTGCAGAGCTCTTGCATCTCCGGTTGTCAGCAGGGAATTGCTAGCTAGGCTTTGGCCTGGGCTGTTTATAAAGGCCTGGCCCTGCCCCCTTCTGGTCACCTGACCAGCACGATTGCCCCAGCAACCATCACCTGAGCTGCCCTTGTGATTGGCAGCTGCCCTTATTCCTGCCTAGGAACAGGGCACCTCAGTGCCCCTGTGACATATTTATTTTAATAAAAGTTAACGCACAAGTGGTTCTCCTACCACTGCCAAGCTAAACCCAGACAGGCAGCAGGACTGACTGACTCTTTAAAGTCTGATGTAAGCAGTCTCAGAGACAACTCTGTATTCTGCTGTGGACTGCAGCTGACTCGCTCCTCTTTGACTCACTGATGGGCTGGCCTTGTCAAGCCAGCCAGCTGCCTTGGAAGGCTCAGCAATTTTTATGCTTGCACCTGTCAATCATGCATATAGTACAAAGGTTGCTGGGTGAAAAAGTCAACTGTGTGGGATGCCAAGAGGTACAGTTAGAACACAACTGCAATGTTCCACCTGGATATTAATAGAGAAGGTAGAGCAAATATGTCCCTTTTGTGGTCCAATCACCAATTATTTCAAATAGAGATCCCAGCTTTGTTGTCTGCCCACCTGCCAAGTCCTTAATGGGTTTCTGGACCACCCTGAAGAAGGTCATGCCATCTAGCAATCAGACCAGTGGATAGATGGACTGGCAGGACACTACAACCATCTGGTGTCCTAAAGCACTGATGCAGCACCATTCAGTCATCTGTTTCACCTACACTGTCCACACAAGTCACCATGGTTCAATGATGAGCATTGACAGATGATGCAGGCAATGAGAACACAGGAAGAAAACCTGCTTTTTTGTCTGATCTACAGCAGCCAAAGAAACTAGGTGGAATATGAAGGAATAAAGAAGAAGGTTTTCAATGTCTTTCTTCTCTCCTCCTCATGCCTCTAAAAAGCCACAAGTTATTGTAGGTGGTGAACAACTTAGCCAATTGAAACATCTTTCTCCCAGTTCCATCTTTCTCCCAGTAACATCTTCCATTACAAGATGCTTACATGCAGCATAACAAAGACCAGCATATCATCTTCATGCAGAGTAGTGTTACTGAATCTCTAAAATCAGGCTCAGAGAAAAACTCAAAGGCCAGACTCAGAGGTGGAGTTTCTGAAGGCTCTATGGCCATTCAATTCTAACAACTGAGAACTGGACCTTTAAATGATAAAGCAATTTAAATTATTTTAAAAAACATTTAAATATCCATCTCTGAATGCTGAACTATAGCCCCCAAAAGAATGCTTCCTACTGAACTGAAGATATATTGTATCAAACTTAACAACTGTTTGTGCAACACCAGAGTGCAGAGGAACAAGATCATACTGTTGAATCTGGTCCTAAATTCACTAACATGTGAACTGTTAGCCAAATAACATACCAACAAAAACATCTGACATATATACAGATTTTCTCATTTTAACCACGCAATAATGACTGATTGTACCGTAGCTCCAGTTCAGAAAGTCCTGAGCAAGTGACCCTATCTCACAGTTCAGACTCATAGTGGTTGCATTCAGTGGTCATTTGTAACTTAGCTTAATTACAACCTAATTTTTTCATACATTGCATACACACAACATTTCAGTAAATTTTATTTAGATAAAATGTTCGAGGGGTCTGAGCTACTCCAGTTTTAATGTCAGACAAGCTCTGAAAAAAGACCTATTTTTCTTTCTGTTTCTGAAAAGACATATTTTAAAATTAATTTAGCCCAAACTTATCAACAGGTAAACTTGTAAATACTTAGAAAAATTATTCTTAATAAGAAAATTCAGGGTTCATGCATCATATTCATCATGCACAGAAAGGAAAGGTTGAATCCTTTCATTAAAGGATAAAAATGCATTCAAACTTATCTATGGAATAATAACCAGTGCTTCTACAATATGCACAGTAACAAGAAACACTTTCTAATATTGTATCTAAATATTATTAGCAGTTATCCAAGATGATGGCAAAACTAGCCACAATGTGTGGTGGCAGAAGTTACATATATTCATTTTCATCTAACCATTTTTTAAATAGATTTTGTTAAACATTTTGAGGTACTTAACCTTTATCTCCACTGTACTCCTCAGTTATCAGTGTGGAGTTGAGAGAGAATTAAAAATAGCAGTTATCATATGTATAGCTTTAAAACTACCACTATTTAAACATGATATAAAATTACTCCTGTTCTACAAGTAACATAGAGTAAGTCTGCCTTTAATTAAACTAGAAAAAAAGAGAGAACAGGTAAAAGAAAAAAACACTGCTGGTGAAGAAATTGTAATAGAAATTGGGTGATTTTGATTGTAAAATTTAGCAGTCTCTGGCACATATGAATGCTTTCATTGTTGCTCGTTTTATTAATGACAGTTGTACAATAGTGTGCTGACAGTCCCTGCCATATAGACACATTTTTTTCTGATATGAAACACTGCTGAAAAAATGCAACCCAATCAGATTTGGCCCCCAGACAACATGTGCTATCATCACTGTACCGTGAATTGAGATTGATTGGTAACCAGCTGTGACAAAGTGGGAAAAAGAGCTTTGTCTTTTTCAAGAAAAGAAAAGAAAAATACAAAACAAAATTGTGTCAAAACCACTTCCATCTGCTCAACCAAGTAATGAATAAAACAAAACAAATTAATCTGCAATACTTAAAAATAGTTTATGTATTGAAGTTGCAGTCATGCATTGGCCTGAACATGCAAAAATCTGGAATTAAATTATTTTTCACAGTAACTTATTCTTTTGTCTCATATTCCACAATTTATCTGTGCCTTGTCCAGCATCCATTACCCCTCTGTGATTATCAAATAAAAAAGTAATTTACTGAAATTAGGAAAAAAAGTTTTAACAATTCAAACGCTATGTGGCTGATTGGTTAAATAGAGCTTTTTGCATTTTCTATTTATTTGATTTCATTAGAGTTTTCTAAGTATATATACTGCTTTTTGAAAGCCAGGAAGTGAGACGTTAAGAAAAGTAAATGTAGTGTTGCATAAAAATGACATATATATTTCAATGCCTAATTTGCACACACCCAAGCAGTAGAACAGTACTACAGTTGCAGATATTATCCTTATAGATGGCCAACTAGACACCTAACCGGCTATCACTTGCTCTGCCTCGACTGTACTGTATGTTCAATGGTTGTAGAAGAATTTTAATTATACACATCAATGCCCATGTATAAGCTCACACAGTTGTACAATTCTTGCTCATAAGAAGACAGGTTCCCTCTGAGAAGAGTCCATAAGACAAAAGACATGATCTTTGTTTGATATAAATCAGTGAACTGATTTCAAGAATTATACCAATTTGCTCCAGCTGATGATTCTGCCCCAAAACAAATGTGCAGTTTTCTTAGAGATGCTACAACAAGGGCCTATGCTTTCCATTTTCCACCTTTACAGCTAAATTATAGGAACACAGATAAAATAGGATCTAAAAAATCATCAGTGTTACATAATCTAAATAAAGAGGTTACTAACAACTCACACTATAATAAATATATTCCATTTTTCAGTAATGTTAGTAGTGTTATACGTTCAAATGTGTTTAATACAAGTAACGTATATAGCAAATGCTTGTGTATGTAAAGATAACTTTAAATTGCCTTTATACATCTAATCCTGAAGCTGCCAGGTGCTAAAGTGATTTTGAGATGCAGCTTGTCATATTCTCAAGGCAAATCTAAATGAAGTCAGTAAGTGGCGTAACACAAGGGACTCTCAGAGATCCTAAAAGTTAGCCATACCTACTAGCCTAGGAGTTTCACTTTTCCTTAACTGGCCTGTTTCCCAGAGGGAGGAAGAAGGCATAGCATGGGAGTCTGCGTTAACTTGCACATCTCAATTCCACGTGAATCTTTGGGTTGTCATTTGAAATGGTTTCCTGGCAATCTTCTGCACTGGCCAACTAGGAAAAGTAGTAGCCCCCTACCCGAAGGGCAGGAAGTCAGCTGGGATCATAGGATCCCAGCAAGATAAACATCCAGATGTCTCTTGAAGCGAACTTGGCCAGTCCACTCCTGAATCCGATGTCCACATCATTAATGAAGATGTTGAACAGTATGAGTCCAAGGACAGAGCCTTGAGGGACCCCACTGGTCACAGGACACCATGATGAGTGACTGCCATCAATTACAACCCTCTGGGTCTGACCATGGAACCAATTTCCCAGCCAGCGGATCGTGATGAACCCAAGGCCACAACTGGCCAGTTTCGCCACAAGGTGATCATGGGATACCAGATCAAAGGCTTTTTTGAAGTCAAGATATATGACATCAATCTCATCACCCTTGTCCAGGTGATAAGTCACCTGGTCGTAGAAGGAAATGAGATTGGTCAAGCAAGACCTACCCGCAAGAAACCCGTGCTGGCTATCCCTTAGGATGTTGGTGCCGGCCAGTCCATTAAGGATGGCCTCTTTAATGAACTTTTCTAAGATCTTCCCTGGGATAGAAGTCAGGCTGATGGGCCTATAGTTAGCC
>NW_017728906.1:21343433-21378363 GCF_001723895.1 Crocodylus porosus
GAGGTCTGCTAGGTCCCTGGAGAGCCAGGGGGGCTGCTGTGCCCTCTTGCTGCCTTTCCTTCAAGATGGAATAGACTTAGCTTGTGCATTGAGGATCGCTCCCTTGAGGAGCAACCACTCTTCCTAAACTCCCCTCTCCCTGGGGTCATGGTCCCTTACTTACAAGGGCCTGACTGACAAGCCTCCTGAACTTGTCAAAGTCCACTTTTCTGAAGTCAAGGACTTCCGTGTTGCTGACTGACTTGCCAGCTTTACGGCAGATGGTGAAGGTAGTCAGCTCATGGTCACTGTCACCCAGCTTCCCATCCAACACTAGGTCACTGATTAGGTCATCCCCTGTAGCCAGTACCAGGTCGAGCAGCACTTTGCCTCTCATTGGCCCGTAGACTTCTTGAGTCAGGTAGAGGTCATCCATGCACGAGAGGAAGCTTTGCGACTGCTTGGATTTTGCTGAGTGATCCTCCTACGAGATGTCCGGGTAATTGAAGTCACCCATGACAACCATGGTCCCAAAGTATGCACCTACATCCAGCTCCCGGGCGAGCTCCTGGTCAAGCTCAGGACTTTGGGTGCGAGGTCTGTAGCAGATGCCCACCATTGTGTCCCCTGTGCCATGTTCCCCATGAATTTTAACCCAGAGGGTCTCTAGCTGTCCACCCTGGTCAGCAACATCAGCTTGCAGGGACATGTAGCTTTCCTTAACATAGAGGAAATTATTATTATTTCCCCTCCCCTTTTATCTACACGATCCCTCCTGTACAGGGTATAGCCATCAATACCTGTGGTCCAGTCATGGGTGGAGTCCCACCAGGTCTCCATTATCCCAATGACATCATAATTATTTGCACTATTCAAACTATTACTATTTGATAACATTAGGAAGTAGGTTTGTGATCTCACTTCAGTTCTTGACTATGATCAGCTTCCATATCTCAGAAGTTGGGACCAACTGTAGCCCTTGTTGGAAGTCTGAGCTAAGAGTCCCCATAATGGATTGGCATGGAGACCTACTTTCCCATCCCTTGGGGTAGCTTTTTCATCTGAGATTACAGAAATGTGAGAAAGTAGGGCTGGAAATGGCCTCACAGAGTCATCTAACCCAGTCCTCTTGCTCAAGGCAGGATCAACTGTGACTAAACCATCCCAGCCAAGTCTCTGTCCAACCTGCTTTTGAAAATTTCCAGATGGACATTTCCACACCTTCTCTAGGTAGCCTGTTCCAATGCTTGACCACCATTGTAGTCAGAAAGTTCCTAAATATTCTCTGCTGCAGCTTGGGTCCATTGCTCCTAGTCCTGTCCCCTACGGACATAGAGAAAAGAGCATCTCCATCCTTCTTTCCAATTGCCCTTTAGGTATTTGAAGACTGTTATTAAATCCCCACCTCAGTCCTCTCTTCTCCAAACTAAATAACCCTCACAGGTCTTGTGTCCCAGACCCCCATTCTTGTTTGTGCTGAACTCTTTCCAATCTATCTCTATTCTTCTTTAAGCGTGGGACTCAAAAGTGGACACAATACTCCTCTTCAAGTCTCACCAGTGCTGAATAGAGTGAAAGAACAAGTTCCTTTGATCGCAACTGACACTCCTGTTAATAAAATTATGCTTAAGTATTAGGGACATTTGAATCACCTCTGCTCATGTCATGTGTCATAGATTCACAGCAAAACAGAGTTGCCTTTAGGCTTCACCATGTAGCATTCATGGGTATGCCCCAGCATTCGATCCATACCAGTGGTGTTTAGTTTCCATCTGTAGTTGGTGTGAAGCTGGGTTCAGTTTGGTCATTTTCATATCTGTAAGCATTGCAGTATTTAATATAAAAGCATTTTTGTAATTTCATGGTGGAACTGGAAGATAATCAACTGAGTTACTTCCACACACACAAGGCATTGTTGCTTGCAATGGGGAAATCAATTTCTCTATAGCTACGGCATCTGAGAGGAATGACCCAGCAGGCCAGCAGAATGCCAGGTGCCTCAGGGAGACAAGCAATTTCTGATGGTTTCTGGTGACCCATACATAATTAAACTAATGCTGATGGGTAGGGGCCATGGGTTTGGAGACTTTTAAGAGTGTACCTATGATATAATTATAGTGTTTTGGATTCCAGGCTTTGGAGGTTTAATAGTCCCAGATGCCAAGGCTGGCATAATACTGGAGATACTGGCAGGTCTCCCAAGAGGGCTAGGATTTAGCCAGATGAGAAGCTAAGAAACTTTTCTTGTCTTTTTATTTCTGTCTCCAAACTGATGGTTAGTTTTGCTTGTATAATTCTTTTCTCCTACCTAATAAGTCCTTTGGTTGTTTTGTCTTCTTACTGATTGCCTGTGGAGTGATTTCAGAGCAAGTGATATTCCAGGCTAGCCCTTTCTGTGGAAAGGGGAACCTAACATTTATTTCACAACCCAAAGAGGAGGTCACGTGGAGCTGGCAGATTTGCTTGCTGCAGCTGTGGGGTTCAGGACAAGGGCATTTAAGCTGAGGCTTCTGGGGGGAAAGGAGTTACCCTAAGGCAATCTCAATCTGTTTCTTGAGCAGTACAGGGATCTAGGGGTCCCACATCGATGGGTTTGTCACACCAGAATTTACCAATAAGGCACCCTCAATTCTCACGGTTGCTTACCTAACACATTTCACAGACTCTACATTCACTTTAAGGAAAAGGGGAAATACTGCGTTTTATCCATTCTTCTTTTGAAAAAAACCCTCAAAAGTATACAGCAACAAGGCAGAAGCCAAAATCAGCATCTTGAAGTCACTAAATATAGTTTTTATACAGTTAGCAGAAACATTTGTCTGGAGATCTGAACATGCGGTTTGGTAATATTCTGGAACAAACAGAACTGAGTGAGCTCCTTTCCTTTAAACATGATGATTAACAGCAGCACCTTTCTCAGTGAAAATTATCTTAAATATTTTTTAATTTTTACTGTAAATCAATAACAAAACAGAATGCTGTCACTAAAGAGGAAAAGATGTTGATGTTTCAATGAGCACCTCCGTGTTTTAGCTGAACTAGAAATCATGTTCTTAAAATGGTTGTTACACAACTGTTGAATAATTCTTAACTTAAGACCTACCAAACAAAGCTGATAAATGTCAGAGATTGGTTATTACTTACAATGTAAAAATTCTCTAGTTTAAAAACAGAAAAACCTTCTATTCCTAATGTACTCAGTGAGTTTGTTGGGTCTTAATTTTTGTTGCTGCTTGTACACATTTCTCAGATTTTCCTGTCTCTTCTCCTAAAGATTTTTCCTTGTATTTTTTTTTTTTGTATACATATGGGGGTTTTTTTAATTTCACATCTTATCAGTCAAACTAATCAGTCTGATTATCAGAAGCCCAAAATACTTCATGTCCTTGAAGAGGGTACTACATGTCACAAGAAGGCTGGTTTCCTCAGCATGAACTCTGAGCACCTGCTAAATATTTCTGAAATGTAGAGGAATATTCCACTGTGCTTTTTATTTGGAATAGTGATTTTTTCCCAATATTACAAAGACTGAGCCACCTAAGCAGGTCACATTAAGACAGTCTCACCTGAGTGAAATTCTTCACCACAATATTATTGAAAGTATGTAATGTATTATCCAATGAAAAACAACGTTTTGGAAAGAAGTATCAGGTCCTGAAGTCACCAACAATGGACTGGAATGCTGTTCCATCTTAAATGGCTTACTTGAGTCTCTAGAATATAAATAGCCCAGATAGATAGATAGATCAGCATATATATTTATATAAATATAGGCTATTTAAATTCTAGAGACTCAAGTAAGCCATTTAAGATGGAACAGCATTCCAGTCCATTGTTGGTGACTTCAGGACCTGATACTTCTTTCCAAAACGTTGTTTTTCATTGGATAATACATTACATACTTTCAATAATATGGTGCTTATATATATAAAAAACTGTGGGAAAAATTAAACTAGGTGAGAATTTAGGTCACAGTCCTGGGCACATCTACACAGGATACTGCACAGTAGCCTAATAATACCGCACAGTAGCAAAAACTGTGCTAATAATCTACTGCACAGAGTTATAAGGCTACTGCACAGTAAGTATCACAAAAAAAATGCACTTGTGCTACTGCACAGTAAATGTAGTTACTGCACATTCAGTTAGTACTTCAGTAAGGAAGTACTAAACTAAATGTGCAGCAACTATGACTAATAAATGTGCCCCCTGGGTCACCAGCATATACTCCAAAGATCACCAGTGGTCTATGTAGCATTATTTGAACATTTTCTGAATTGAATAGCTAATTGGCATAAATCCTTTATATGTGTAGCCAATATGATTTTAAATATATTTTATAAATGTGATCCATATGTCAAGAATTCAGGATTTCATGAGCCTGCAAATGGATTACCTGAAACAACAGCTCTGAGATATAAACTCTTTCCTTTAGCTCTATGAAAGGAACTGACTTGAAGTCAATTTAAGTGAACACACTGTAACCTACTTCTACTTTAGTTTATCAGATATACCATATTTGTCTCTTACAAAACATACACTTTTTCCTCCCAAAAACAGCTACCAAAAATTGGAGTGTGCATTATATATAAGGAGATATGGTAAAAGCAGTTTCTGACACTTAAGTTTCAGCTACATGAAAATGAAAGTCAGGCCTGGATACTATCCACAGGGTGTAGAAAGATGATCAGGCTGTGCTTCCTAGGTGCTGCTACTCAGTTACAAGGAAAAATAGATTATGTCTTTCAAAAACAAGGCACCCATCTTATTACACAACATGTTATATGTGAGAAAATAAGGTAAAAATAAGGTATAGCTAAAGTGATTGCTCAGTGTCTTTGGCTATCACAAAAGTCAGAAATAAAACAACTACTGGACTATTCTATAGATGTTCCCTGTAGGACCATAACCTACAGAATGCTATTCAGTGACCTGCCATAGTGTCACCAGCAATCCTGTAATAGAAGCTTACACATGACTTTGTTTAATGTGAGGAAGCTGGTGAGTGAAAAATAAACAACAGCCCCATGTTCTTAACAAGGTGGAGATATAGACCCAGTGCCAGGGGAAAACTTAGCTGACAGGAGACCTCTACCTTCCTGCAGACTTTTGTCTTTATAGCTGCTGAGATCCTGATATCTTCCACCTGGCATCTGCCAATGGTGATTTGGGCACATTTTCCACTCGGGACTTGGACACATCTGCCACTGGGGACTTGAGGTTGAGTCATAGTTTGCCTGGAACCTCCTCTCAGGCCTGTTGACCATGGGTGACCCTGCCAGGAGTGTAAGACTCTGGATGACACTCTGAAAATCATTGGGATACTCAAACCTCTCAACTCCTGTAAAGTCTTGATACACAGAGAGTATTTTATGCCACAGTGTATTTTACATTTCTCATACAATTGACTTAGCTGCCACTTGAGGAGAATGGCATCTGATGAAAAAGGCATTCAGGATGACAGAGGTTAATGGTGTGGTAGCTACCACTGGATATAGGGAGAAGAGATAACAATGATTGGTGGCCTGATCCAAAACTCACTGAAGTGTATGTAAACACTTGTATTACACTTAATTACCTTTAGACTGAGCTGTATAGAAAGAAGGGGAAAGAAAAAAGAACAAGCTACAGGGAAGGGAGACAGCAGTTATCAAAGAAAAGAGGTATTTATAATGGGGAGGGTCAAAAGGAGAGAGTCATAGTTGGAGAGAGCTGGACCGTAACAACATCGTGAGCTGGGGGAAAACAGAACATCAAAAACCTTCCATGCCACAATCTTTAAATGACAACTCTTTCTATAGTGGTGGAACTTCCTCATCTGAGTTAGATCAGAAACAGATAAATGGGTTTGCCCGGCAGACCTTGGAAAGCTACTTGTGCTATTTTGGGATGTATGAAATATTCACAAGCCATACTTTAGTCCACCATGTGGCCAGCTATGCACTGTATTTAACATTGCATGACAAAATTCTCTAGAAACTGCCTATACTGTCTCCAGATGTACATAAGAATGCAAATAGCACATTAAACCTTTTATTTTGCCATCTTTGACAAGCTATTAAGCACATCCTGCTTCCTCTCCTATCCTCCTCATAAATGGAGTTAATCTCTCCTTGAAGATTAGCCTAGGAAACAAAAAAGCTGGGCATGAAAAACACAATGGAACTAACCAGAGGTTGGTGTAAGTGTTGTAGGTAATATGAGAAGCATCCTTTTTCCCTCATCACTTTATTTAAGATGGTTAATTGTTATTAATTGAAACAGAAATTTACTAACGTAACCAAAGATTAGATTCATCAGACCACTAAAATGCAGTCTTTCCTCCAATTAATTTTCAGTATGCATTAGATTGCATTTTGTTATGATCTGCACTGAGATGAACTCGACCAAAGCACACAGCACTATAGTATTATTAACTCATATTTCATTGAAAGGTCATTGTCCCCTTCATTGTATCTAGAGGAGGATGCAGTTAAATCCCTAACTATCCCATCTATGAAATATAAATGTTGTTATGAAGTACTGCTTTTGTGCAATAGAATTCACAATTACACAGTTCTTACTGGAAGAGCTTTCAGGACCTGATCCTGAAAAGTGTTGGAGACAAAAGTTAATGTACATTCAAAACATCTCTAGGGCCCAAGCCATTTATGAATGGTTTTTCTTAAAAGCTAACCTGACTGCTTTAATTTGCTTAAAAGAACTAAATAAGTCCCATCCAAAACCATTCCAAGGAGTCCTATGTAGTCGAGAATAAGGGACTGAATTTTACAATCTTATCTCGTACGCACAGTTTTAAACACACAAGAAATTACAGATGGAGATGGTGGAAAGTAGTGCTCTATTTGACAGAATCAGTAGCCATAAAATGTTCATGTACATAGTTCATAGATTCATAAATTGTAAGGGTGGAAGGGATCTCAGAAGATTATCGGGTCCAGCCCCCTGCAGGCAGAAACGACAACTGGGGTCAGGTGACCTCAGGAAGGTGACCATCCAGTATCCTCTTGAAGATTTCCAGGGTAGGCGATTGCACCACCTCTGGAGGGAGTTTATTCTACAGTCTGGTCACCCTAGCTGTGAAGAAGTTTTTCCTAATGTTGAGCCTGAAAAGGTCTTCCAGGAGTTTGTGGCCATTACTTCCCCAAGGGTGCCCTGGTGAACCCTTGATGTACTCAACAAACCCTTGATGTACTCCCCTAATGTACCTGTAAGCTGCTACCAAGTCCCCTCTCAGCCTTCTCTTTTTCAGGCTGAAGAGTCCCAGGTTCCTCAGCCTTTTCTCATATGGCTTGCTGTGCAAGTCTTTGATCATATGGGTGGTTCTTACCTGGACTCTCTCAAGTTTTACCACATCCTTGTTGAAGTGCAGCAACCAGAACTGGACGCACTACTCCAGCTGTAGTTTCATCAATGCTGAGTACAGTGGAAGAATCACTTCCTCGGTTTTCCTGGACATGCACAGATTGATGCATGCTAGAGTATTATTTGCCCTGATGGCTACTAGGGCTGTAAGACATTTTGGCAGCTGTTTCATTTCAGAGGTGTTTTGAGCCATTTTGGTGCCTGAAACAGTGAATCCAAGTTGAAACAGAAGGCTCCAAAACATCTCTGAAACTAAATAAGGCATCTGAAACATTTTGGAAATGTTTTGAAAAGTTTTGGACTTTTGGAGCTGGGCTTGCAGGGAAACAGCTGTACGCTGCTGCTCTCCTGTGGTACTCAGCTCTGCAGGGAGCAGCTATCTGTGCCAGGGGTCTCCTCATGCTGCTGCTCACCCTACGTTGCCCTGGTGAGGCAGGGCTATACGGGGTGGGCAGCAGTGGTTAGCAGGCCCCTGGCGCACATTGCTGCTCCCTGCAGAGTCAGGTCATGGGGCAGGGACCAACAGCTTGCTTGCCACTCTGTGCTACTTCCCTGCCCCACGACCTGATTTGACAGAGATGTGCACGGGGGTCTCCTCACCTACACGGAGGGCAGTAGCCCTCCCCCTCCCCTGGATGAGCCATTCATGGCCCTGTCCTGTTCCGCACTGGGACTCAAGGCACCACTTGGCTGAGCAGTAGGGCTGGGCAAAGCTTGCAACCCATTTGAAGTAGATTCAGAGGAGATTCAGTGGAGCCGAATCCCTGAAACAAGACTCAGCCAAAACAAAACAGGACAGTGAGCCAAAACACCAAAACGAATCACTGTCCTCTGAAACAGCTGAATCTGAAACCAATTCAAAACACAAGCATTTTGCACAGCCATTACTGGCTACACTGCTGGCTCATACTCTAGTGTATTATTACCCCCAGGTCCCTTTTGTTCATGGTGCTGGTCAGTTTGGCACTGCCAAGCCTGTAGGTGTATAGGGGGGTGTTTGTCCCCAGGTGGAACAGTTTATATTTCTTAATGTTGAACTTCATCTGGTCCCGACCTGCACAGCTGTCTAGATTCAACTGTATCTGTAGCCCACCTTCAAGCGTAACCACGCTTCCCCAAAACTTGGTGTTGTCCGTGAACTTGGCCAGTGAGCTCGTCACCTCCACATCCAAATCACTGATAAAAGATTTGAAAAGCACTGGACTAAGCACTGACCCCTTGGACCAAGCACATCTTGCCAGGACGACACAGATCCATTCATTAGGACTCTCTGGGTCCTACCCTGCAGGCAGCTTCATATACACCTAAATGTCTCACAGTTAAGCCCACAATTTTCCAAATTTGTCACAAGAATATTGTGGGATACTATATCAAAGGCTTTTTGGAAGTCAAAGTATACAGTATCAACCTCTTCTCTCTTATCCAGGTGGCGAGTTACCTGATCATAAAAAGAGAGGAGGATGGTAAGGCAAGACCTGCCTGAAACAAAGCTATGTTGGCTATCATTCAGAATCCTACCTTCTGCGAGCCTATCACATATAGACTCCTTAATGAATATTTCTAGGATTTCTATTTCCCTGGGATAGAAGTTAGGCTAATTGTCCTATAGTTATCTGGGTCTTCCCTCTTCCCTTTCTTGAAGATGGGCACAACATTGGCCTTCTTCCAGTCCTCAGAGACCTCTCTGGAGCACCACAAGTTTTGGAAGAGTTTCACCAGGGTTCCACAATGACTTTGACCATCTCCTTCAGCACTCTCCGATAGAGTTCATCCAGTTCTGCTGACTTACATATGTCTAATTTCTTTAATTGATCACAGCAGTTCTATGGCAATAGTAGAAAGGCACTTAATCCTGGCCTGTTCATTCTGTACCCTATCTAGCATGATTTTAGTTGAAGGCATAAGGATAAGATGTTAGTTTTAAAAATAGGTGAAATATAATTCAGCTGCAATGCCTTCTTATATGAGGCCAAAATATAGCCAAGTGTCTGCCAGAATAAAAGATAATCTCTAGTTAAGTCCTAATGTGACTTGTAATTAAAGTACAAACACATAAAATTTAATCAAATTAAATGAAAAAATGCATTTAAAAATACTGGGTAATTCTGCTTGTACAATAGAAAATAATGTATATATTTTTCCCAAAGGTATTTTTAAACAGATATTTTTAATTCACATCTTGAGTAGAGAATAAACCAGATTAATTCTCTCAACTTTAAATAAAGAACAAACCAGATTTCTGCTATTTGCTGGGCTGTTTCATATAACTCACAATCTCCTATTGCTTGTGTAAACTCCACACCATTTCTATTCTGAAGTATAACTTAAGGTTTCCCAGCTGACTTTCTCCCACTGTGTGGGCAGCATGTAGAACAAACACCTCTTTTTGGTGGTACAGCTACCACTTGTCATTCCTTAATACAATACTCATCTAATCAGACAGTGTCTCTAAATGCAACTTGCAAGTGCAGGTTGTAATTTCATTAAGGATGTATTTAAAGAGCTAAAGCAGCTGTTCTGGGCTGGAATACCAAAGAAAGAGACCTATGTGATTGCTACTTAGACTTTTTTAAGGCAAATGAAAAATACATTCTCTGAGCTAGCTTCAATCTCATGAAGATCTGGCACTGCTGTCTTCTTCTGCATAAAAAGGTTTAAACAGTTATTGCAGTGTGTCATAAATTTTAACTTCTAATTGAAACTCTCTTCACTTCCTTTGGAAAAAAAATCCTGTGTTACTTGCTATGTAATTATAGGCTATGCAGCTGCTCTCTTAGGCTTTTCCAGAAATTCTGAAGACATGAAACACTACACAAACTCTATTCAAATTGTATTATATTCCAAGCCAAAGAAACGTCTTTCTCCATGCCATGAATCTCAGACAATAATAGTGTTCCCCTTTCTATTCTGAGGGCTAAAAAGTAGAACCAAGACTTGATTTAGGGCATATGCAGTAAAAAGTCATTACTGTAACTCCCCATCACTTAGCAATCTGAAAGTGCAAGTCCCATGTGTGTGAGGCCCATATCACAGCTTCACAAATGTCCTTGAAAAAGAGTATATCCTGAGATTTACATATTGCTAATGTGCCCTAATCATTCAGCCTAACCACTTCTATTTGGTTGCTTTGAAAGCTTCTTTTGTCCTGTTTACCTGTGTCATTTCTAATGCAAAGAAACTTTATTCATGAACTATTGAACTGAATATTTCAGCAAGGGGCATAAGGCTAGTGACCCCACAATTTCCTTTTCACCTTCAGTAGCTTGACATGAGTAATACTTTATTAGTTATTCCCTAGCTATTATGCACTGCAGTAGCAAGGGATTTAATGAACAATTTTTAAAGCAATTAAAATAAAATATAAACCATGTGCCTCTATCCTTGACTCACAATGCATTTCAGTCTTGGGTCATTGACTCCAAGTGGACGGCCTTTGGAATAAAGCTTTACACATCCCAGACTCTACACTGTAGTATTATTTTCTCGGCTAGCATCATACCAAAATTTATAAAATAATGTAAGTTGAGATAAAGTTATGAAGGAACCCTTGTTATTAGCAACAATAGTAAGCATTGCAATGACGTAGGCAGCTTTTTTTCAATTATTATACAACACACTATGAAGTAATAGTGATATAACTGACTGTGTTGCATCTTAATCACATGAAGTGATTATGCTTTCTTTACCTTTACATTTCTCAGTAAAGGAAAACTTTTAAAAAGATTCAAAACTCGACACAGAGGGAGAAAGAGAAGAATTTTTTAAGGTTATGTATGACCCAGTCCTGCATACTGGTCCATGTCTGTAGACCCCTATGTTCAGAGAAAGAGGGTTAAGCTGTCTATGACAAAATCAAACTATCATTCTAATTATTTTAGTACCACTGAGCTATAAACTTCTGAAAGTTGAAATGTCTAAGGGAAATCTTAATACCCCTTTTATAATTGTTACCCTACTAGGCTTCTACTACAATCCTGACATTGTAATCCTTGGATGAAAACAAAAAGATAATATCATTTAAAAAACAAAATATATATTAGCATTAGGCAGCTGCACAAAGAATGTCATCAGCTGTGGTTTGTTTTTGTAATAACGCAAAAGAAAAACTTTCTAAAGGTTTCAGTCTTGAATGTAAATGGTAAAAGGCTTATAATATAGAAGACAAGAACTAGTTTTATTCTCTCAAATAATCTCCCATTCATTCAAAGTAAAACTACTTAGAGGTTTTTTTCTCCTCAACTGACAAAGACGTCATTCTGTCTGATATCCACTTTTCTTTGTCCACACTAGAAAAAAATCTAACAAAAATATTTGTTTTATCCCAGCATGCACACTAGAAAAAAATTTAACAAAAATATTTGTTTTACCCCTTCATGCTCTAAATTTAGATGTCCTGATAAAACATAATATGAAATGGCTTGGGACCCCCCGGTATATTCTGCTCTGGGAAAGATAAAGACATTAATTGAAGCTTCTGTTTATATAAATAGTGCACATCTCTTTAAATCAAGATTGGATGTTTTCTTAAAAGATATGCTTTAGTTCAGCCATACCTCTTGGATTTGAAGCAGGAATTAACTGAGGGGAAATCCTGTTCTGTTATTTAGGAATTCAGGACTAGGTGATCACAATGGTCCCCTCTGAATTTATGAACTGGAGTATGCTTTTGTTCTAAGGACCGGACTCAGACAAAGACTTTACTGGTGAACTTTCAAATTATAAATGCAAAAAACTGTTAATGTAATATTAAACTGCACTGAAAGAACACTACAAAACATCTGGAGTATTCTCTAGTGCCTGAAGCTGGTTATGATCAGAATGCAACTATGTATCTCTCTTTCATTTATTTAAAGAACAATGAAAACCATTCTACTTTTCCCCTTTACATTTAGACAACCTTGTGCATTTCTTAAAAAGAAATGTCCATTAAGGAAAAAAGCAAATTATAACATGGTGTGAAATTAAACAGGTTTTTATTATAGTTTAAATATGAGAAGAGCGAACAGGAACATAATATCATTGGAATGAACATGCACTAATGAAATATAAAACTTGATTGCAAAGCACTGTCAGTTCAGCATCTGTCATTTCTACTTATAAGCCTGACTTAATAGTAGTAATAATGATTTTAAAAATACAGAAAGACACTCCTAAGTCACTAGAACACAACAGATTCCATAAGAGCTATCGTACCCAGAATGCACTAAAAACATACAGCAGTAACAAAGCAAAAACAAATAAACCCTTCATATTCCCAGACATCAGAAGCTGTACTTCAGCATGCGCATTTCAATCACAAGCTTTCCTCCTGGTGGTTTTCCAGCTAAAGGTATACACACCTATTGGGCACAAAAGCTATGTCAAAATGTTTTTGTTTTAAATGGGAAAGTAAAGATATATTTTGAATAAGTTTAAATGCAATTAAGCCTATTCAAAAGCATTAGGAAAGTACTCAAAATCATTCAGTCTGATTTTTTAATCATTGTATTTAAGGCAAAAAGGAGTAAAAACCCAAAGGTGGAAACATTACCAGGTATAGTATTGTTACTAAGAGTTGCACCATTAACTTCAATGTGATTGTGTACAACAGTAAGAACTACATTTGGCAACAGCATTTACCAGATCAAGCCCTAAAATATATCCAAACACATGATCATTATTACATTTACTATGCCATAATAAGAAAAAATCTAGTTGCTGTATCTTAAAGACACAGCTGTGTGTTTGTGTGTGTAGTTGTGTGTAACACTTAAAAGAAAAACTAAAACAATTAGTGTATAGTTAGAAAATTAGGAAACAGAATTTCTTTGTTATCTTCTTAATTTTATAAACCCAGAAGATTTTCAAATGGCAGGGCATGGAGGACCGCTAAATTAGTTGTAACAAGCAACCAGTGACAGGAGTTAAATCAATGGATACTATAGTGTACACATAGAAAAAAACCTGTTATATCACAGTTTGGGCTGTTTTCTTTTTGCAATATCTTAGTAGGTTGTTACTTTCTAAGAAACGTTATTTAACATTTTATGAAAACCTGGCACCTTTAAAATGGTGGGAAAACTCAGAACCACTAACAAGTTTTAAATACTTGATACGAGGGTGAAACTTTTAGGAGTTATTGGGCATGTCTACACATGCATTTATGCCAGCTTACATTTACTGCATGTTAACTTACTGCACGCTAAGTGGGAATAGGCAAGTGTCTACATGTGCAGGTCAGAGCACATGTGCAGGACAGAGCAGGTCAGGGTGAGGGTGGGGTCAGAGTGAAAACTGCAGGGTTGTGGCCTGGTTTTCAGAGAACCAAAATGTTGGTCAGTTTCTGCACAAATGGCATGGCCTTGCAGTCACGATCAAACTGACTGTCATGACTGGTCATGGCCACCCACTATGGACACAAGGCCTTGGCCTTCATGCAGCACTGCCATGCCAGTCAGGAGTGGTCTCTCTCATGCATCCCACCCAACAGGACATCATAAACATGGGTGATCAAGCTCACACTGTGTGCAAACAGCCTCTGTACCTCCACACCTCCCAGAGGACCACAAGGTTGTGCACCTCCTCCTGGGCCCAGTTGTGCACCTCCTCCACAGCCAGCCAGGCAGGAGACCTGGGGAGCTTTGACAGTTCGGCAGAGGGAGCAGCAGACTGCAGCCCTTTACAACACTCACCTGTGACCAAGGAGCAGCTCTGGCTAGTGGACAGGATTAACAGCATCAGCCTGGGTCCTGTCCAGGGAGCACACAGTGCTTGCAGTCCCCCAAGCTCCTGTGCAGTGTGCCTCAAGGCACAAAATGGCTGTAGGCTTGCAACTGGAGGCTAACAGAGAGCAGCACAGCCCTAGGGAAGGGGAGGGGAGCAGCCAGGAGTCCTGGAACTGGGCTCTGGACAGCCTTGTGGTTGGGCAGACCCAGTAGGGAGATCCCTGGATTACTGCGCCGTAAGACATCTACATGTGTGTAACTGGTCAGTAACTAATCAGGCATAAATCTGATACCTGCATGATGCAGGTGTCAAATTTATGATCAAATCAGAATAAGTCCCCATAGTTACTGTGTGGTATGGGAATGGACATATGGACATGCACCCATACTGTGCAGTAATTTTGTTTACTATGCAGTAAATGTGCATGTGTAGATGAACCTATTCAGTCTGCCAAGGAAAGATGAGAGTTAGGGGAAGGGATTTGGAATGCTTGCTGAATTTCTAAATACAATATTCTTGTCATCTCCCCAAATATTTTATCAAAATACAAGCTTATTATTGACATGATACAAGACACAGAAATAAGACAAAAACATTTCTTGCTTAGGAAGCTAGAAAGGAAGATTCCAATTTTCAGTAGAAATTATTATTTAATTGGCTGAATTAGCAGTTATTTTCATGTCTCCTTGTCTATATAAGGAGACTGTGGGGTCAGCATGGCACAGTATATAATTTACCACGGAAATGAACATGAGATTCATTGGAAAATGCATGGAATCATTATATCTACTGTATATCAACAGTGGGTGCATCTACACAAGGAGCTACATCGCTGTACCAACAAGCTACGGTGACATAGCATTGGTGGTCATGAACTGTGATGCTGACGCTACTGTGCAGTAGGGTCAGAAATGACCCATGAACCTCTGGGACTGTGCAGGAATGGCAGTTTCTGCACAGTCATGTAGTTCTTGCTAAAGAACTGCCCAGTCAGGGGTATGTGTAGATGTGCCCAGTAGATCACAAAACAACCATTTCTAACAAAACACAGTATCACTGTTGAGAAAAATGCTCCTGTTTTTATCAGTTAAGGAAGGAGGAATGTATGGTCGCTAAGAGCAATCATAACCTTACTCAACTTCTGTTGTGCTCAGCTGAACAAGCCAAGCTCATTTCACTTAATCTTCTAAATGGATCTTTATTCTTTGGATTACCTCAGTAGCTCTTTCTCCACTTGTTCCAGTCTGAATTCAACTTCCTGGAATGTGGTTGACCTGAACTGGACGTGCTATTCTAGATGGAGTCTCTTTACTTTCTTTTTGCCCAATTCCAGTCTTTGTTACCTATTTTCTAGAATATTAAAAAAAAAGTATTTCCCCATCCTGAATCATGGCGGAAGAAGGGAGAAGCAGCCAGCAAAACATGGTATGCTGCCCTATTTTTATACATTTTACATTAATATTTCCTGGATGACAGTGCAGTCTTTGATTTGGAAGCTTCCTGTTGAGCATCACTGAATTGTATTTTAGGATTACTAGCTAAATACAATCTACCCTGCTACAATCTTCATCTTTATTTCTAGGTACAGGTCAGATATGTTTATCAACTACAGAGAATACCCGTATTGGGATAATACCTCTTCCCTCTCAATTAAGCCATTAATCAAATGATTAAACTCTGGATGGATTCCCTTAACCACCAGCCTGGAAGCATATTTTAAAGAGTCATTGGCCAACAATCAATAAAGCTTCTTTATCTATAACATCTGATAACAGGTTTTATGTCAGTGACCAAAGCAGGGAAAATTAGTCAGACAGTGAGGACTGAAAACACTGAGAACAAAAATGGCTACTCTTACCTTCCTCGTGGCAAATCAGCATCATCTTTCTTCCATCGGACTGTTGGCTGTGGATCTCCCTGGACTTGACATCGGAATTCTACCACCTCTTCTTCCAGGACCACCTGGTTAATTGGCCTCCTGAGAAATGTGGGTCGTTCTTGAAAGAGATTTTAAAAGTGATCTAGTGAGTTAGGATGGCTAAAGCTACATTTATTTATGACTTTTTACCACCATTTTGTTTACTAGTTTACTGAATCAAGGGAAAGGAAGCTAATGTCTGAATATCATCAATAAGTGTAATTGATGTCAAACTCAGGACTAGGATGGAGGACCAGTGGCTGCCACATTATATTGTAATAGTAAAAACTGCAGAAGGATTAAGGCACTGAGACTATTTTTGTTCTTTGCTTGGGGAGCAATTAGCACAATAGGTTCTTGGTCCTTAACTAGGAAAACAATTGATGTAACTGCATCTACTATAGCTTCAAATACACAGCCTCAAGCAAGAAGAGACTATACACCCATAGGCTTAATCCAGGCAAATTCAAAGAAGGCTAGAAAGAAAACTTCCACAAAATGACTAGAGGTCCAGGAAACATGATTTATGAGGAAAGGCTGAAAGAGATGGGATTATTTAATCTGGAAAAGAGAAGACTAAAGGGAGATTTAATAACAGTCTTCAAATAGCTGAAGGGTGTTATAAAGACGGTGGTGATAGACCATTTTTGGTGGCAGCAGAGGACAGGACAAAGAGTCTTAAATTATAGCAAGGGAAATTTAGGTTGGGTTTTGGGAAGAACTTTCTCACTATGAGAATGTTTAAATGGAACAGGCTACCCAGAAAGGAACCTCCATCCCTGGAAGTTTTTAAGATCAGGTTAGACAAACTTTTGGGTGGGATGATTTAGTCAGGGATAAATGAGATAAATTTTGCCTTAAATGAGATGGCTTCCTGAGGTCCTTTCCAGCCCTACAGTTCTATCTCAGCATGTAAATGAACACTGAAGAACTCATGGCAGGAGTGGAGGGATAGAAAGGAGGGCATAGCCAGAAAAAAAAAGGGAAGAGGAATGGGATTACTAGCCTTCCCTCCACCCCATGTCACAGAGTGGGACCGGTGAGTAGTCTGCACCATTCACAAGGAGACGTCCCAACAGAGCACTCTAGCTCAGTCTGCACCAGCCCATAGAGCTTTTAACATCCTAAGGATTTGTCAATAAAGAACAGTCCAGTAGTCTACTTATTGTGGTATCCTGGCTTGTACAATAATCAATACCTTAATGCTGGAGGGGGAAGTAAAAACTCCCTGTAGTGTACCAACACCAATTTAACAGTGCTGTAAATGGGGTTCTTCCTAATCTCCACTGCTAACTTCACCAAAGGAAATGAAATTATGCCGTGAATAATGAGTTCTGTTTACCCTTGCTACATTAGTTTGCAAAGCTACAAATATTATTAATTGTCATAATATTACCCAGGCCCTTTTAAAAGCCAGACACAGGACCACAATCTGATCTCAGATGTACTAGTACAAATTCAAGATAATTTCATTTCCAGGGATGACAGTTCAGTCTCCAAGTTGCCTCTGGCTCACTCATATTTGGTTCTACCCTTCTGATTCTGCCCCCACAACCTTTTATTGCCGAAAATGTTTAACAATCAAAGTAAAAACAAGTCGTGAAACTAAAGTTATCATAACAAGTAATTTTTAAGACCAGTATTTTAAATTTATCAGACCCTGAATTAATGTCAATCTCATCAAGGTGAGAGACAAATGATGGCAGTTAAATTACTCCAAAAAGTGCAATGGGGCAATAAGATAAGAATCTGGCCCAGAGTTTGGCTTGATAGTGTGCCAGGGCAGTGGATATTACACAGAAACACATTGCAACACAAACAGTTCTCTTGAAAGGACATTTTAAGGTTGCACTTAAAACTTAAGTAATGCCAAAATAAGGACTGTCTGTATAAGATTTTTTTGTCCTCAAGTACACATGCATTTTCAGGATACTTTTTAATAATATGATCATATGCTATATTTTCCAAATATCACAGAATGGATTGTATTCAGTTAATTCAATATTTTATTGTTCAATGTGTGGCTACAGGCCTTTCTTAACTGCACCTAATTTAAATCTGTCTTTAGAGAGAGAATTATTAATTTTCTCATACACTGTTCCAAGCTACAGAAGACAAGTTTTTCACAATAATGCTGTATGGGGCCACGGTGGTAATTTCTCTATTTTATAGATGGGAAACTCAAATACAGAGAGATTAAAGTTAAAAAAAAAAACCTAAGCGCTATTTTAGGTACCCAGTCTCAGCTACCTGATTTTTCAGAATATTTTGCATTATGTAGCATTTTATCAGCTGAGCTCTGACTGAACTCTGGTGAGACTAAGTGCTCAGAACTTTTCTAAATTAAACTCAGAGTCTCAAGTCAAACAGAAAATAGAAATAGCGACCACCTGTTAAAAATCTGTTTATCCAGCATCACGTTCTATGGCACATGCAAGAATAGCCACTAGAGGGGGATGAGATATTTTGCCAGTGGGTTTCTCACACAGTTTCTAATGGAAGGGTGACACTCAGGAATCTCAGGTTCTCTTCCAAATTGTAGAGGGGAAGGTTTTCTCTAGCAGACAGAATCGTTTCCCAATCCTTGCAAGCTTCTGCCCTATCCGTTATAAACACACTCAGTCCTATTTCTTTCCCCCAAACTGGAGATCTGTAGCCTCCAAGTCCTGACACATTTTCTATCCCAGATCAGGCCAAACCTTATCTCCGCTTCTGTATTCCCAGGCTCCACCTGCTCCTGCCAGTGTTCTTGTCCAGGCATTCCTCCTCCCACCCGCAGTTCCTCATATTAAATTTCCTTGCCACAGTCCCCCAGGCCCAGCTCTTCCTCAGGTTTTTTTTTCCACCAGCCTTGTACAATATAAACACACTTCTCTCCCTGCACTGTACCCATATCATTCATTGCAAACTGCTATTGGTCCCAGTTTCTTTGAGTGCATTCCTTGCCCAGTCCCACTGTTCCTGCTATCCCTTTGTCCAGCAGTCCCTCTCTCGGCTCTATGTGAAATTTATCTTTTCCTCTTCTCCTCCCCTTTTCATCTGATCCCAGTGGTTCCCAGTCATAGTTTCCTTGACTATGTCCTTGCCCTGTCAACCCTCCAATTATTTTTGTCCAAAACTACTCTCACTTCAGACATGGTGTTTTTCCCCTCTGTGCTGAACCTGGGCAGCTTCCTTGTCCATATTGCCTAGGTTGAGGCTGGGGCACTGGCAGCACAAGAAAAATCAGTTCCACATGAGCCCTAAGCTGCAGCTGTGGGGAAAATCATGCTTGGGCATGCATAGGATCTTCAGAGTTTTAGCTATGTAGCACTAGATGGTCTCTATGGATTATGCAGAAACAGTAGCTTATATGCCTTCTACCTCCATTCCCACACCTACGCAAATGCCAACTTCAACTCCATCCACATCCCTGAGCTTGTAATTTGACCTCATTTGGACATATTTCATAGGGAAGGTCAAAACCACATTCCTGACATAAAGACTCTATTCCTGCCAATTTTCATACCTTCTTCTTAAGCATGAGCAAACTACAGCCAGAATTTAGCATGGACAATGCAACATTTCCTTAGCCTCATTCTTGGCAACAGCTCAACTATTTTGGCTGGGAAAATACAAATAAAATAAGTTTGAGACAGCACAAAAAATTTGGTTTAGTTTCAAAATTTTAGGCCAAAGTTTTAAGTAACAAGAGCCACGGTCTAGTAATGGAAAATGTAAGGAAACCTTAAAAATATGTGATGTTACCAGCCCTGTCTGTAATGCAATGGATCTAGAGGAGAACAGTCTCATCCTCATGATAAGAAAAAAAAAAACCCTTTTTCTAAACTGACTTAAGCATTTAAATCAGAATACTGGAGCTACATACATCTTACCCCAGACTCTAATCTGAATTTATATGCAATTTCATGGGGATCAGCTCCAGAGGCTTCTTTTGGAACAATTTTATCAAGGTAGTCCTGAGTCAAGAAATTTAGAGCTGGATCCAAGTGATCTAAAGCAGTGGTACCCAACCTTCTCTCCCTTTGGGTTGGATTAGCAATTAGGTCAGTCTGCAGGATGGATTCAGACTCTGGGCCCAATCAGGTGAGCAGTATTGGTACAGCCAGGGCCTGATCCAAATGTGTGAGGCTTGGATCTGAGCCCAATGAAGTTATGTGGGGCCAGCAGAAAGTGACCCAGCTGCACAGCAACTGCCCAGACAGGGTCTGATCCACGTGCAACAACGTCCCGTATGGGGCTGAATCCAGCCATGCAACTACAGCCTGGACAGTCCCTGATCCAGCCATGTACAGTGACAGTGTGGCCCACACTGCCAAATTTCCAGACCCATGGGAATCTCTGTGGGCTGGATGAAATGGCTCCATGGGCCAGATGTGGCCCCCGAGTTGGGGTTGAGCATTCCTGATCCAAAAGTTAAAAGCAAATGAAGTGTGTTGTTCCAGTCCATCTGTGTTACGCAGCTAAAAGTAGATATATGCGTGCAACTGCACATGTGTCTCTGTGTATGTATTTACAAATATCCCTTTGCAAGCCATTTGCATTCTGGATGTGTAGTTACATTATGTTTAATTAACACACAAACACTGGTGTGACTTAACACACACATTTCTGTCAACACAAAATATAGCAGATGAGGGACAAAAAAAAATCTAGTATTTTAAAAAAATCTAGTATTTAATGGACACCATAATATTCATTAAGTCGGCACCTGGCAGTATGTTTCCTCACAGAAGGCCAGAACAAAATCCTAACCCAGTTTGAGAGAACCTTATTTATGACGAGTCAACAAATAGCCCAAAGGTCTCTAGACAGAGCACTTGATTTTACATGAAGGCAGTTTAAATGTATCTGTTTCTTTAAGGCCAGCTTTCAGAATTGCATATTTTCCACTACAGTTAAGAATTTGCTTGAAAATAAACAACTGCATAAGTGCAGACCACAGTTATCAAGGACATGCAAATTACAATGGCTGTTATTTCCATTTTGCCATCATCTTTGCATTTTGCACAGTGTGAATCAGGAAAGAAGAAGTTCCCTCTTATGTTGTTTTCTGCATTTGCATCACTCAGACAGCCCCCTGAATATGTCCAATAGCTAATTATACAGCTATAGAGTGATCAGAGTGAATGCCATTGCCAATGCAATTAACATTCTTTATGTGAGATTAACTGGATTTGAATCACCTGCATAACTTGCTTACAATGTTAAATCTCTCAGGAGACAGTGCACGCTGCTTGCCAGTGCATGCTAAATAAAATATGTTTCTCACACAGTCAAGTCAAATCCAGTTTTAAATCCAAACTTAGGAAAATATGAGGGTTTTTTTTTTTAAATGCTTTGGCCATAAATAAAGTCTTGTGGTATAATTAAGCATTGTAATTCTGTCAACAATACTCAGAACATCATATATCTGAGAAAATAGCAAGGAATGGTTATAAATTAAAATGATAGGCACGTATAACATTTTTAATGTAGCTATTTTATAAGCTATTTTATAAGCTTCAACTGAGTAAATAAAGAACCCACTGCCTAGACTTTGTTTCTCTGATGAATATTAAAAGTCTTTGAAGAGGGCTATAAAATAGGTCATGGTTATATGTCATGTCAGCTAGTTGTGCTATTACTAGAACAACCTTTATAACTTCAGAATAAACTTTGCTTGCAGTTATAAAAGTGGCTTCTTAATGCAATCAGAAATCCAGACAGACACCTACAGCATGTTGCAGAACTTGAGTGACACACTTTGAGAAAATTTGGCTTTAGTATTTCAAAGGATATTTTGGCATAAGCCTGAAAAACTGATCCTACCTAGATCTGTAGAAGTATCCTGTTCATGCATTGTGGTTGAACCATGATATAGTTCTAGTACTAGTTTCTTTATTTAACAAATTGTTGTGGACTACAGTCCATTAGAGAGGCCCTGATGACCTTGAAGATGTGCCATTGCCCTCTGTGTGCTCCTCAAAAAAGTTAGATGACCATGTATAGAAAGTCAAAATCTAATTTAAGTGATTCTGACTGCCTTAATACCTTTTTCTGCCAAGAAAACTACTGGATTGTGAATGATGTGATGGTTCTTCTTCTATATACACTCAATTAGATTTAGAATTGTTTTCTCCTCTTTTACTAGAAGAAAGGGATCATTTATTTAAACTGTCTTTGTCTTCCAGAATGAAACATTCAAAGCTGTATAAAGGGTTTTTTTTCAAAAAGAAAAAAAAATGGCAAATATGGTGTGGGAGGGGCAGCAACCTTTTCCACTCCGGATTATCATAAAAAAATAAAAAAGAGTTACGCCTGTCTTTCCCTCTTCTGTACCAAGGGTAAAGAATGGTTCATTCTTCCCCCTTCCTCAATTTCTCCTCCATCACAGTGAGTGGCACAACAAGGAAAATTTGTGGAATGTACACAGTGGCAACATTTTTTGAAAAACTCCAGTAACTTCTCTCTGGGCACATCTACACATGCTATTCATTCACATTAGGCTTACTGCATAGTATTGACTTCCCTGGGAGAACTTCTACTAGATGCAGATTTGCTCCCAATGGGAGTAGAGTGGTACAGGGCTGCTCCTGCTCTGCTCTGTAATAGCCAGGGGGAGCTCCAGGTTCCTCTGGGAGCCAGCTGGAGGGCTGGTAAGGGGCATGGACCAGTCCCAATGTGCATGGGGCCAGGAGAGCTCTTCCAGCTGTAGTGGCAGCTGTCTCCTGGCCTCATGCACACTGGGAAGAGACCTGATGTGCATCAGGCCAGGAGACAGCTGCCCCTGCAGTGAAAAGAGTACTCCTGGCCCCATGCCCATTGGGACACACAGCAATCAACTCCCCACTGGGTGGGGTTTCCCTGCCAAAAAGGGGGTTAACTGGCAATTGTCCTGGGTGTGTGGAAGCTGTCAGCAAGCCTCCTGCTGGGCAGGGGAGCACAGGGCTTATCAGTAGCTGCCTTGCTTGGGTTCCCATCCTGCCCACCTCCCTGAGTAGCCAGGTCTGTGCAGGGGGTTGGACTCAATGATCTGCTCAGGTCCCTTCCAACCCTAGAAACTATGAAACTATGAAACAGGGGACAGAGCTCCTCGGTCCCAGCACTGAGCTGCACCATGACCAAGGACAGAGAGCTCCCTGTCCCCTATGGCCCCCTGGTGCCTAGGCTGACTGGGAGCAAATTTGCTCCCAGCCAGTGCCTAAACAAGCATTACTGCACAGTTAATCTAGTGCCTACATTTACAGGTACTAACTGCACACTTGTCTAAAATACTGCACAGCAAATGCCCTGCATGTGTAGATGGTGACACTTTACTGCACAGTAAATCTGCCTACTGTACAGCAAAGTGTCTCATACAGATGCATTCTCTCTCTCCAAATGTTTGCTCATATCTGTATTTTACTCTTTGAGTGAGTCCAAAGCAATGAGGAGGCAGGGTAGATATGTACCTTTATAAAATAAATAAGATATAAACATATAGAGAGAGCATAAGCTTTCGTGAACCTGCATTCATGTAAACTAGATGCTGTGAAAGGGCCTGCAGAAAACAGAGTCTAAGAAGAAGAGAGAAATTAGCATACAAAAGACAAGGGACGGAAAGAGGGAAGGGGGAGGGAAGGAGAGGGACAGAGACAGAGAGGGACAGAGAGAGAAGTAGGGGGAAAGGTGGAGGGGGTACTGCCTGAAGGGAAAAGCAAATGAGCGGTAAAACCATAGAAATAAAGGGAGTCACAAACATTGATCCAGGTCATCAAATAAGAATCTGCAGTTCCTGTTTAAACCATACTTAATGCAGTCCAGTATGTGGCTGATTTCTTGTTCTGCAATTTCACATTTAAACTAGTTTTTAAATTCTTTTTGTCTGAGAAGAATAATCCTGAGGTCAGCAAACTCATTGTCCAGGGATGCTGAAGTACTTTGCCACAGGGTTTTGTGCATTTCTGCAACTAATTGCAGATCTGTGTTCAATCATTCTTACACATAAAGATTGCCCTGCCTGTCCAATGTAGACAGGAGAAGGGCATTGTAAGCAGGTGGTGGTGTATATGACATTGGTAGAATTGCAGGTGAACCTTGCATGTTGTACATCTCATTAATAGGTACTCCTCATTATTAGGTCCAGTGATGATGTGGTCTGTATAGATGTGGCATTTAGATCTATTCCTTCCCATGTGTCCATGTTATAAAGATGTAATTGATGTACCTGAGGCACACCAAGGAATGAGAGGACAGCTGTGAAGCAAACAGACTTCCAGGTCTGTTGTAAATATGCAGTGGGCATATTTGTAGGTATAGGGAATTCCTACACCTGAAATACTTGTGTGTGAGGACAAAGTAGAAAAGGTTAAAGGCAACTGTCAGGGACAGTGGTCATTATGGCTTGTAATTTGTTCTTATGAAGAATATTGGTATAGAGAGATGTGACATTCACGGTAGTTAAGATGGTGTTTTCTGTAAGCTTGTCAATGGAGCCCAGTTCCAGACAGGGTGATCTCTACGTAAAAATGGATGAACACCAACCTAATGTCTATTGCAGAAAGACACAAAAGCCTGTGGAAGAACACTTCAACCTCCCTAGATACTTCATCACTGACCTTAGGATTGCTGTTCTCAGGCAAACAACAGTTAAAAACCGGTTGGAACACGCACACATGGAACAAGAAATCATCTACACACTGCACTGTGTTAAGTAAGGTTTAAACAGGGACTGCAGATTCTTATCTCATGACTGGGATTAATTTTTGTGACTCCCTTTGTTTCTATGGTTTACTGCTCATTTGCTCTTCTAGCACTGCCTCCCTCCCCCTCTTTCCCTTGTCTTTTGTATTCTAATTTCTCTCTCCACCTTCTACAGGCCCTTTTACAGCACCTGATCAAATGAATGCAGGTACTTTCTCTATGTACATATCTTATTTAGTTAGTCTATAAAGGTGCATATCTGCACTGCTTTCTAACTGACTTCAGACAAATTACTTCTCCAAAGCAATGTAGTCACCCTGCACAGTCCTATACAAACAGTGGAAGACAACTCTAGATTGGACTGGAGGACAACTCTGCCAAATGTAGCTTCCAGACTCGTAGTGTCTGGTGAAGGGGTGTACAGCACTCTAAGTGGCCTTGTAGATACCTGTAATGGAGGGAGAGAGCCCAAAGGCAGAGCCTGTCAGGCTAAGGTAGAGTAAGCTTTGATCTCCATAGGGAAGTCCACAGTACTGACTTTGCAGCACTCCTTGACACAATCTGAGATCAATTAGAGAATCTTTTGGTTGGAAACCAATGTGGGTTTTAATCTTTCAGCAGTGGAATCATAAAGCTGATGAAATCCCTGGAAAGGCACAGTCAAATGCAGGTAAAGGGACAAAGCTTTCTTTCCACAACAAGCATATTTAAATATGGTTCAGCTCTTGGAGAGAAAGGTTTTAGGAACAAAACAGATATGTGAATCTGCTGACTAGGATGAAATTCGCTGACAATTTGGGTGGAAAACTTGGGGCAAAATACAGTATATAGAGTGATCCATTAGTAGTGCCTAGATTTTAAGGCACCTTTCTTGCAGAATTGACAGCCAGGAATGAAATAGCAAGCACATGACCTTTGGGTTCAGATGTCTGGCTAGTAATGGCAGTAAAGACTTGATTTTAGGCTGCAATGAAAGACCGTTGTTACACTTGAAGGAACACTCTACTCAAGGCATTATGGAACCTGGGCAGAAGAAAACATTGGCCTTCTGCAGTGTTGGTGAGCTGAGATAGTGGCTAGTTGCATTTTGAAAGGGTTGAGAGATAGGTCACCACACTGCAATACTAAAAGGTAATCTAAGAGCCTGTGTATACAGAGAGACCTGCATGGCACCAGCCTTAAAAAACAGTCCATTTAACCAGGGAAGTTTATCACCTAGAGGTTTTTCTCTTCTATGGATGGGGCTGCTTTGCAGAAGAGAAGCAGACTTCTCCTATCATTTAGGCTGATATTTATAGTGTGTTGCTTTATGGTGGGAAAGACAAGGTCCTAGAGCTCTTCATTGAGCTGACCTGCAGGTCAGAGAACTACAACTGCATGGTCCAGACAGGAGCAGCAGGATTAGTTGTGCAAGTCCTACATGGCCTTCTACAACATCAACAGAAATAGAGCTATGATTAAGACTGAGTGAGTCCCCCAGATCCAGAGAAAGAAGGGAATTATGCGAGTAATGTAACCATCTTGAGCTTGAACTTGCACATAAAACAGCTAAGCTTTCTGACATCATTCACCTTTTTTTCTCAAAGTGCGGAAGTAACTGTTGTATAATCCCTTTTCCCTTTTCTTTTATAGTACTAAAGAAAGTAGAAGAAGCTGTCTTGTCAAAGCAAAATCTCATAAGAAGTGTCCATGAAAAGAGACTGGGAAGCCTCAAAAGTCTCTGACGGGGAAGTCACTGCTGAAATGCACAGTGATGGTGGGAAGGCAGTCCTAAAGAACTGCCTCTGTACTTCATGAGCAGGGAGGAAACTATCCAGGCTGGGATATTGGTGTTAAGATTGAAGCCAGATGCCAGGCTCTTCCAAGCTTTGTTGAGATTCTTACAAAGCCATGAATTTTCAGATCCAAAGGAGCAAGGAAGGGGATAAAAACACCTCATCCATAGACCCCAGGATATAAATCTTCCCAGAAGCCATCTCTGGGTCACGGAAGGACTCTGGTGCTGAAACTAGGGAACTCACCTAAATAGAAGGTCTGTGTCTGGCTGAGTCTGAGACTGACTATAAAGATTTACACAAGACGAGTCTAGAGTCACCATGCCTCTGGGTTCTCAACAGAATTATTTGAAGAAAGAGGAATTCTAAGGTTTATAATTCACCCTTAGTCAGTAAAAGTATTTCACAAGCTTGCTGTGTCAGGCACAGTCCCATTGCAGGACGTATAAAACAAAAAAAAAACTAGATAATGTGGGAGTAACAATACAAATGGTTGAGGCTGAGACCTGATCAAGGAATGCCCTCATTGCTTTCCATGGGCTTATGCTTACTGTACACTTTATGTATGGCACAAAGAAAGGAAGTCTAAAGTTTCAGTGAAAAAATAAGAGAGACCAGATAAAGGCCACAAGAAAAGGGAAGATACTCTTTGCCATGAGAGTTGCTGACTTGCTGAGGATATCTTTAAACTAGACATGTCTGGGGGCCCGGGAGAAGGTTCTGCTGCTGAAGCAGAATCTACTAGCCACAATGACACATGGGAGGGGGTTCAAACAACGGATGTCCAGATGGGTACTGACATCTTGAGGCAGAGATACTGAGGCAGAAAACCTGAGGTGACTAGGGGAGAGCTCAAATGCCTGTATGGGAATGCTAGAAGCATGGGAAATAAACAGCAGGAACTGGCACTCCTGGCTGATGAGAAATTTGACTTGATTGGGTTGACAGAGACAAACTGATATACAAACTGGACAGTAAATATTAAGGGTTACAGGTTTTATAGGAAGGATCAGACTGGGAAAAAGGGAGGAGGTGTGGCCCTCTGCATGAAAGAGCAGTACCTATCCCTTCAGGTGACCTTTGACAGCAGGGAATGGTCCCTTGAGACAATCTGGGTCAGACTACAAGGGGGACCAGGAGAAGTAGAGCTGACTGTGGGCTTCCCTCCTAAGAGGAGGTGAGTGATCAAGCGTTCTTAGGAGAACTGACAGAGGCAGCTAGTACTAGAGACATGATCATCATGGGTGACTTCAACTACCCAGATATCTGTTGGGAAGACCATTTAGCACCTCCAGAAGGTCAGCCAACTTCCTGACAACAATAGACGACCGTTTCTGACACAGGTTGTGGAAGGGCCCACTAGGGGCAAGGCCACTCTGGATCTAGTGCTGACCAAAGGGGAGGACATTGTAGGTGGCCTGAAAATTGGTGGTACTCTGGGCAACAGTGACCATAACCTGATATGATTCACTATCCACCATGGCAGGGGACCAGACTTGATGATTTTACAGGTCCCTTCCAGTTCAATACTGCTATGATTCAATTATTTTAAAAATAAATAGCTGTCTAAAAGTTATTTGAAACAAAAAAGAAAAAAGGTAGGAAAAAAAAGTTTTGGAAAAAGAGCTGTAGGACAAGTGCACAATCTGGAACAGATGGCAGAACCTCTTTCTTGAGTTTTAATAGTTCAGACAACATGAGGAGTGGGAAATACCCTCCGTGCTTTTCCTTAGGATATGCTTGCTATATACTTACTGCTAGGGTAAAAATATCTTCAAAACGCCGGTCTTTGAGATGCAAGTATACCCACAATGACATGCACATAAAAACAAGCACTTGAAAAAGAACTTAAGATATATTTAAGCATGTTTTGCTGTGGAGCTCTTTAAATGGGGTGGATATTTATGACATCATTTGGATGACTATTTTTTTTTAATCCAAATAGCTTCAATGTTCTCAATGCCCAGAAATGAAACTATAAAGAAGAAAGGGTGAGCGCTGGTCATACCACGTTCTTCCAGTTTCTTAGTCTGTGTGTTAAGTGAGCAAGTGAAAATATGATCAGAAGAATGATAGTTATTTATTCAAAAGACATTCTTCCAAAGATGTACTATGGCCATTTTTCTTGGCAATACAGCACTTACGTAGGTATCATAAGTTTCTATGACTTATACTACTGATGCTCACCCAGCATGCCATGAGATACTTTTAAAGGTGCTGTGAAGTGCAAACGCCTACACTAGATTCATAAGATACACAGCGATTTCACATAGGAATCCATAGTGTCAGAAACCTTCTGGCCTGTTGTGATCTGAGTTCTGTTCATCAGAAGAACTGCAATATTACTGTTTTACAGTTAAACAGTGAGTAAAACATAGGAGCTAGAATTTTTCTGAAGGTTGCCTTGTGTCTACTGATGGATGCCCTGAGTCTAAAAAGGTTGAGAACCACTGCCTTAAACATTACAAAGGCACTATGAGTTCACACAAAAAATATGTGTAGTGTAGAAGTGTTGCAAGCATAATATACTAGAACCATTACATGTTAGAGGTGTGTTTTTTCTCGCGTCCTCTCTGACAAGCATGTATATACAGAGCCACATCCCGGTGACAGCTTATTCTGAATATTAGGTTGGAACAACTAAGATGTATTCAGTACCTGCTTCCTACTAAGCTGATTACCCTATTATATCCTGCTATCTGCTGGTAGCAAGCATCTCTCTTTACAATGTATTACAACTATCATATACTTGCCAGTCTTTCTATAAACAATTTGATAACTAATTACAACTACATGACCAAAAGGAAAAAACAGTTTGACCCTTATCTTCAAAAAGCCACAGACATGCATAAATTTTTGTTTGTCAGAAAATGAATTATGAATTTATACGTGATTTAGGCAGGTTTGTTTTCTCAGAGCGTGGTTAGGAATCTTCCTGTACTGGAACTGAAACTGGGACATGCTGAAGTGTCATGATTCTTTCCCAAAGGCCATCATCAGGCCACAGAGTACATTGATGACTCCAGGCCTCTAAGAGGATGAAAAGTGGGGCATAATAACCTTGTTAGAATGTCTTCTTCCCAAGGTATTCTTTATCAAACATCATGTCAGTTTAAGGCATAGCCCTTTATGGATAAGGCTGATGTTCCCTGAGGCTGCTGACCAGGCAGCATCTTTCTAACAGAGACATTTCCTCATTCCACAGAACAATGATAACTTTAAAAAGGTTCATGTATTCAATGAAAGGAGCTAAACTCAGAGAACAACTCAGAGAACTAAACCAAATCAATTTACTTGTTTAACTTTTGTCTTAAGAATTCAAAATTAAGTGAATACATAATAAAAATATATAGTTACGCTGCCTCTTGAAAGTGCTAGTAGTTTAAGAAGCAATCCTTAATCCTTTCTTTAAAGGCTACTGTTAGATTCTGAGACAGACTTCTTGCTCTTTTGCTGCTTGATTATTCCTGGGAGCCAGAGAAAGGCACAAGCTAGTAGTGACCTTTGGAAGACAGGACTAGCAAAATGTTATTCCGTTACAGTGTTACCACTCAAAGAATCAGAACAATTTGGGTGGTTTGAATTATATAACTGATTAACGTGAGGATTTTGTTCTGTGATAGACTAGCAATTTTCTGTCTCCAATTTATGTTCTTTCTTTGAACACTGAAATACTGCTGTCTTGGATCTGTTTCATAAACATTGAAAAATATTATAGTTCTCCATGTAGAAGGTGTTCACAGGGCATGCTTGTTTTGTGAACAATTCAGAATTCATGCTTGCTTTGTGAACAGAACTGTGCACCTTGGGTAGATATAATATACTGGCACAGAACATATCCACCTTTTCATTTTACCTCTTCTGTGTCCGCTCCTTTCATTCCTTTCCCTGGGTTTTTATTTACCCTCTCTCTCTAGTTAATGCAAGAAAGGTACAGTCTCTTGGGCCAGGAGTCCTGGCTGTTCCCATTAGGGCACCAGTTACCACCATACCTACTCAGTTTTTCCACAGGCAATGCCTCAAGCTACATTCATTGTAGAGGGAACCAGAGAGCTGTTGTGAGTGGCATGCAAAAATTAAGTTTGGGTATTGTAGAAAAACTTTCTGAGCCCAAAATAACGAGTATCAGATTCCTGGAAAACTGAAAACCATTGTAGAACTGCTCCATTTTCTCACTGAGTATCAGTGTACATGAAAGCTCCCTTCACAGGCAGCTTCCAAGGGTAGAAGGTATTTTTTTTTTTTTTTAGGAAGAAGAGTCATTAATCATGAGTTGATTAATGTACTTTTCTTTACCATAATCAGTACTGACCATGCACTTGCCAGTAATGTTATTAAATCCTTTTAATTTCCTAGTGAAGGCAGGTTCACTTTCTGTCCTGGATTTATTTCAACTATCAAAACCAACATTTTTCAAACCAACTAAAGTTAGGCACCTACATCCATAATTAGACATTGACTTTAGTGCCTAATTTTCATTATCCATCTTTGCCTTCCATGGTACTACTGCTACAGCAAAAAGACGGGAAAACAAAATAGTCCTGAAGAGTTACAAAACTCTGGATGTCAAGGGAATTCTAAGTACAGATTTCCTTATATAGACTAACTCAATTATGTGGGATTAAAACTTCTAATTTCATTTACCACTGACTTTGTACTGTACCAGGAAAATAGGCACAGACTGTACTTCACTGGTTGATTGCTATGATTATATCCTGTAGCAAATTTTCAGAGTACTATGACTGACCACAAAACATTTTGCAGATCAAGGCAAACCTAATCTTTATAATGGCTCCACAGGATGAAACGTTGACATGCATATTTCACATCATTTTAGTTCTTATATTCGTTTCATTTAACAAATTATGGGATTTCTTAGGGCCTTTTCATTTTGGACTTAAATCTGCTTAGTATCTACAAGGAATGTTATCAAGGATTACTAGTATGCAAACTGATGAAGAAATGCTGTCACTTTTACCTCTACATAAAGATATCACCTAAACCTCCCTTTTAATGGAGGTAACAATAATCCAATGCAAATATATTTTTTTGCAAGGTGCATTAGTTCCATTGAGAAAGTTGTTTCTTCCACCACACAGTAAGCAGAGTGGAAATCTTGCAGTCCTACCCAATACTACCTAATGGCAAATTTTCATGTAGTTGTAGTCAGGTTTACTAATAGGAACCTTTAATGTCCTTTAGAAGCTTATGACAATTTTTTTCAAGGTGAACCATCATATTTTGATCTGTGAGAATGTGAACACAGGAGACTCAGGGCTTGGCGGGGAGCGGGGGGGGGGGGAGTTGGTAGGCCACGTTAAATACAAATATTCTAATTAGGAATGTATGTTCCATACTACAAATTAGCATCCTATCAGATAATATGCAACTTGTAAGTCAGATTCCCTTGAGGTATGGAGTTGTTCTCTATTGGCAGTTTTACTATGGAATAGAGACTCCATATTGTGTCAAAGGAATTGCCAGGTAGGAACATTACAGGGGTGGGGTACGTGTGTGTGTGCAGTTTGGGGTGGTGGTGGTGAGAGAGTATACATTTATATTACTGATTTTTTTCATCTTCCTGATTGGTTCCTACAGAAATGCTGTTAATAGTAGATAAAAGTACCACCTTACTTGTTATCCACTAGCAACTAGGTTGGATTTATCTTTAAACTCACTCTAGTACTTTTTCTCTACACTCTCCCCATGTGGGAAATGACCAAAAACAATTGCTTGCATGACCATCAAAGTTTAGAAACTCCACCATCCAGTAAATTGATCAGCTTTTGATTCATTCAGCAGTACCAGGAACCAAAGTGAGGTCTCAGGCTTAAAGAATAAAATTGATTTTGATGCCCTTTTAAAGAAGAACATGAATAAAAATATCTGTATAGTTAAGGAGCTGATCTCATGAGTTTATCTAAAGTCTTTGTACCAGTTGATCCAGCTCGTTTGTGCTCTGCTACAAAAGCTTTGATCTCACAGCCCTTAAAGGAATTAGAAATTATTTAAATAGGCAATGCAAAACCAAGCCTCTGTCAAGCAGACACTGTCAACTGTATTAAAAGTGGCTCAATTATATTTGGTAATTTTGTGAGGGAGAGCATTATCTGTTGGATTAAGGGTTCTAAGTTTATGCATTTCACCATGGACCTCCAAGTAGATTTAAATTATGTACTTGGAAAAAAAATACTAGTTCTGCTTAGTTCTCTACTTATAAATTGCAACCGTTGAGACCTGTGCCTCACAAAAAGCTATGAAATTCAGCTTGTACGTAAGCAATTGCATTGCGTCTTGTTAACCTGATTTTGTCACATACTTTGACAGCTCAGCCAGATCAATTCAGTATATTGCATTTGTAGTAAAAAAAGAAAATGAAAGCCTAAGAAGTTTTACCAAAGACAGTAAGCTCTGCTGGATCGCTGTCTCGTTCGCCCACCATGTTTGTTCCAACACAAATGTAAGTGCCCGCATCACTCTTTCTTGTGTTTGAGATCATTAGTTTTCCTCCTCGTATCTGTTTGGAAAAAAGAAAATACATGGCTAGTCAGAACTAAAGGGAGACTCAGATAGAGAGCTCCAGTTTTTAGCTTGTTTAATTTTCTTTTTTTGGCTTCTTTTACTTAAAGATTATAATACCATCGCTTTGGTATTAAATCAGAGGCATTGTTAATGGCTTCTAAGGTATAGTTTATCTTATTGGACTTTTTCAGCCTTGTCTCAGGCTTTTGTTTTGTTTTGTTTTTATAATATGCCCCTAAAGTTCCAAGTCAGCATATTTTTTCCACTTCCTGTTGGTTTTGTGTATTGCCTGCCATTCTGGTATTGGTAGCCCTTAGTATTAGGTTTATTTTATAAATTTATTTCAATACCTATTTAGTTCTTGTGTACTCTTTTGTAGCAGAAGTTTCTCTTCCAGTCCTGGCTGCTGCAAAGGAGACTGAACTCTAAACCACGTAATCACCCGCCCCAGCTCTTGAACTAAGTGTATTTTACTCTCAGAATATACAGTACACAGGGGCTGCACCTACCTGTGAAATTAACATGACATAATAAACTCTGGAGCACGTTTGAGCTGGAGTCAAGTGCCCCTGGGCACAGAATCTACACATGCACCAAGGACCACAGCAATTTGATCTGGGGTGGAGTAGCCCTGGGCTGACAGGGGGTATAGAGAGTCAGCCCTGGGCTCCAGGTGGCAGGGTCAGGTAGCAGAGGGGCTGGCAGAAGGCAGGGGTCTGGCCCTCAGCTGGCTGGGCTGACTGGGTACAATTTGTGCCCAGTGGTCACCATCTACATGTATGTTTAATCACACGTAATGATTCCGCCATAAAACAGCACCGTCCCCAACAGTACAATCTTACAGTAGAGTTAATTAATTTAATACTGGCACACGTGTAGATTGTGACGCTAAACTGCAGAGCTAATTAGTCTGCTCTACAGTAATGCGCACATGTAGATGCACCCAAGGAGAAGTTTGGTTAAAGGAAGAAGCACAGATCAGTTCAGCAGAATGCCAGCTAGTGGGATCATACATGGCTGCCAAAAGTTAGAACAGGATATAAGTTGCTTTAATGTACGTTAGTGCAACACCCATTGTAACTCCAGACTCGTATGTAGCCAACTCCCTGTCACTTCTCAAATTCTAAACATAGACTATCTGGACACATCCACACATGCAGCATGTGCCCTTGGCCCTTGCAGCAGCTCAAATAGGAGTGGCACAATTTGTGCTAGGGATTTTTGCCTCAGCACATGTGCCTGGACATGCACTTTGGTGTGGAGCAAGTTGTGCCACTTGGGGAAAAATGACCCTGTCCAGCTCCTCCCGGATCTGCAGCCAGGGGAGCTAGAGGCTGGTCCCCAGGTGCTGGCCCCAGCAGTATAAAAACCTGCCCTGGTGAGCAGCTCAGGGCTATTTACCCTCAGGAGCTTCTGAGGCCCAGCCACTTGGTATTTGGAGACACTACCTCTTGTGCCACATGGACTGCTGAAGCAGCCCTAACATGGAGTGCCCTCGTACTTTCTACCCACTGCAGCAGTCTGGCAGTGGGGGCTGCTGCCTGGCTGTGACCTGCTGCCAGCTGCAGCAGAATACACCCCTTTAGACTAAGGCTGCGCCCCTGCCAGACCCGGATGGGGTTCCCTGGCTCTGCCATCTGGGAAGTTATCACCCAGAAGACGTTCTCCCTGTGGTGGCCTACTTTAAACTGTCAAAGCATGTCCTCTTGGCCCCAAATGGTAGGGCTGTGCAAAGCTTCAGGTGGTGATTCAATTCGGAGGAGATTTGGCCCCATATGATGGCTGAATCTCCGAATCCAAATTGAATCAGGGGACCAATTTAAAAGTTTGAATCAATTCAAAGCTCTCCAAATCTTTTCCAAAGATTCGGACAGCTTTGGTGATTCGGGCAGTCCCCGGTGACTGCAGCAGGGAACTGCAGCTGAACTCGGAGCTGGTAAGTACTAGAGGCGGTAGGGGGAGGAGGGCAGAGGGGACCATGGGGGGACCCCTGCCAGGTCCC
>NW_017728906.1:21378463-21400657 GCF_001723895.1 Crocodylus porosus
GACCCCTACCTCACTTCCCCAGCTCCCAAATGGGTGCCCCTCCCAGGTCAGCTCTGGCCCTTTAAGGAAAAAAAAGCAGAGAAAAGCCCTGGGACACACTGCTCCTGCAGCAGCCTTGGGGCTTTGGGGGCATGTGGTGCAGGGCAGCAAGGGGCAGCGGGGATAACCCCCTGCTGGCAGGAGCAGTGAGTCGAGGGTGTTTTCGGGTTTTTTTCCTTAATGGGCTGGAGCTGGCCCGGGTGAGGCACCTGTGGGAGGGCTGGAGGAGTGGAGGTTTGGAGGGCTCATGCAGTGTGGGACAGTGAGGGGGCAATGGGAATCGCACCCCTAATCTGGCAGCACCCAGTGAGCAGAGCTATTTTTTTTAACAAGTGCTGGGAGCTGGGGCTGCCATTGCCAGGCTAGGAGAAGGGCAGGGGATGGGCCTGGATGCTGATTCAGAGATTCGGCAGCAGCCAAATTGATTCAGGACAGTGATTTGAATCACCAAATTGAATCGCTGTCCCCCAAACTGGCCGAATCCAAAGCGAATACTAGCCACTTCACACAGACCTACCAAATGGCCAAGAGGTCAGCAACCTTATCTGCCCTCCAACTTGGTCCCCACTGGGGCCCTAGAAAGGCTCCTCTGCACAAGTATCACCACTTGTCTCACCAGCAGAGATCCTCGTGTACCCTTTTTAAGAATGCACATACTCTGATAAGAAACCCAAATTTTGTGAGGGTGAGGTTTGTAGGGGTAGGGGTATGGAGCTTGTGCAGGGGTTTGGAGTATGTGGATGAGTGTATGGGAAAGGGGTTTGTGGAGGTGGCTTGGGGTTGTGTGTGTTGTGTGTGGATTGTGAGGGGACTGTGGGTGTAGGAGGGCTGTATAGGGCGACTGCTCAGGAGGGGTGGGTGCCCTGCTCCACCATAGGGTGTAGCAACCCTGCACAGCACCCCTTCAGGGCTCACAGCTCCACCAACAGAACCACAGACCCCACCCTACACGGCACAAGCCCCGCCCTGCACAGCACACATGCGCCCCCCACAGGGCCCTCATGCCCCACTTCAGGGTTCTCATGCACCCCACCCCCTACAGGGCCCACAGCTCCCCCACCCCCAATCCCACAGCAGCAGCAATCAGGGCACTTGGACCCTCCTGGTGCAGCCCCCTGCTGTGCGGGGCAGCATGGCTCAGCCCTGGCTGCCTGGCACACTGTTAGGGCTGTTCAAAATAGCTGTTTCATTTCATTTTGAATTCAGCATTTCAGGGGGACAGTGATTCATTTTGGTGTCTTGAATCACTGTCCCATTTCATTTCTGCCGAAATTGTTTTGGTGCTGTTTCAGAATTTCGATGGTGTTTCGGCCATAGTCCATAATGGGGAATCACAAAACTGCCTATAACTTTGTAATTTCTTGCCTGATTCAGATGAAACTTGCTAGCCTCTTCTGAGGCCATGAAGCCTGCCAGCTTTCAGGGAGCTAGGTGTAGGGGTTTCTGGGAAACCGCACCTGAAACTGCTGACAATCAAAACTTGTGACATGTAAAGTGCAGCAGGGTGAAAACTGAAGGGATGGTAGCCCATTATGCAGCCATAAAGCCTGCCAAGTTTCAAGTAGATAGGTGTCCCTCCCCCACAGCACTGGGATTAGAAGGGACCTCAGGGACAGATTATTATCACTGGCCAGCTACAGATGTCAAGATCAGAACAGTCTTTCCTGCCCCCCATCCCCCTCCCTCTTAGTTTCTCTTCCCCTGCAAGCCCACCTCTGAAACAGCCCTGAAACAGCTCCAAAACATTTCAGAAACATCCAAATCATTTCAGAAAATTTCTGAAACATTTTGGATGGCCAGTTTCATTTCAGAGCTGTTTTGGAGCCTTGTTTCATTTAGGATTTGGTGTTTCAACCACTGAAATATCCAAATCTGAAATTAAATTAAATGAATTGGCTGTCGAAATTTTGCACAGCTCTGCTGCCTGTGCCAGATTGCATAGGCCTGACCCAGCTTGGCGTGGGGCCATGTGTCTTCAGGCAGCTCAGGTAGTCACCCTGGGCCCGGTGCCATTCGCAGGGACCACCTGTCATGCCAGGCTGGGTCTTGCATGCACAGACTCCGCGCACCATCAGGCTGGGCTGCTTTTGTGGAGGCAGGACCCAGCCCAGTGCGACATGCAGTCCCTGCAAGTGGCGCTGGACCCTGGGTCACAGCCCAAGAGGCCCAGAGCTGCCTGAAGGCACGCGGCCCCACGCTGAGCCAGGCTGGGCCTATGTGATGTCGCACAGGACTGGGCTTCACTGCCCTTCACCACAGGGGGCTGTTCAAGGAGGGCCCTGAGCACCCCAATGACCACTCTGGAGGCTGTGGGCCATGTGACGGGTAGGCGGGGGACCCACCCCTCCTGGGCAGCCTCCCTCACAGTGCCCTACACCCTTACAGCACCCCCTCCACCGTGCCAGTCCCTCCCACCTACTTAATTGGAACAGAGCCTGGGTCCAGGTTGCTGCAGCCTGCACCGCTCCTTGCCCTGCACCAGCAGGCAGTGTGCTGCAGCACTGGGGCAAAGAGCAGGCACAGAGATGCTCTGGCCAAATACCAGAGCATGTCTTTGTGCCCCAGCCTCTGGATAATGCCATAACTGTTACAGTACTGTGCTAGGAAGTTCAAGAGGTAAAGTCACAAACTCTCTGTAGGTGAGGGAGTCCTAGAACCTGTATCTCCTACTTCCTGGGTGAGTGCCATAACCATTATGTAAATAGAGATAAAGCATAGGAGGGTAGCTTCCCTTTTTCTCTCAGACTTATGGTCAGGTAAGCGTGTGCATGTCCAAACAGTACATAGCCACTTGAGCATGTTGACTGAGAAGCAGACTTGGAAATCCTGTGGTTCCAGAATTGCAGGTGCTAAACTGTGGCCCATATTGGTCCAATTTGAATTTTAACATTTAATGTCCTTATTTCTTTGTTGAGATCTATGAGAGGCATATGCACCCAATGCCTCCCTGTGGCTCTAGTACCACAAATGGGCATCCACAAAGACACCAAGATCCATTCTCTATGGATTCATATGGAGGATGGGAATCCACTAATATTATGAATAAGCTATACAAGGAATTACATTATCCTTCATGTTAATGAGGAGAGCCACTAGTTCAGGCAGTCAGGGAGACTGGCTATAGACTGAAAGGATGTGGGTTTGATCCTAGGTGAAAACAGTGGGTTTCCACTCATTGCTGTTTCTTCCAGGACACCCATGAGGCTACTCAGCCTCCTATCTTATGGGTACCAGGAGCTTTACCAAGTGGTGCTGACTACATCACCTCCTTCTTGTGCCAAGGTTAAAGAAATAATGGAGCATTGCCTCAGTAGTCTGTAAAACAGACACCTCTACCTTCGTATTGATGAGACATCTCATTTGTGAAGAAGTTGTTAAGAGGTATCTTTAAGTGGCCATTTCAGTGGTACTTACACTGATCCTCTCATCCCTGTCATCAATGCGGATTTTGTCCTTTTTCCAGTAGATAGTGGGCTCAGGATGTCCTCTAGGAGGCTGGCACTCCAAAATGGCTGGTTCTCCAGCTGCCACCACAACATCAGTGGGGTTTTGGCGGAAGTCATCCCGTAGCACTGTTGCAAAACACAAGGAAAAGACAACACAACAAGTCATTAGAAATTGGAATATTCATAAAAACAAAAACAGCAGTGACTTTTTTTTTAACATAAAAGTCGACTCAAGCATTATTCAAGTGATGGCTTTGTATGTTTTGTGCACAAAAAACAAGTTTTTACTCATATTCAGTGGGTGGCTATAGACATGGTGAACATTTTTTGTCTAAAGTTTCTAAAGGTAAGTGCATGGCTCCTCATTTAAATGGCTAAAGATCCATATAATACTGTTGTTTTTACCCAAGTTCGGATGATATCTGCTAAATGACATTTGGCCAATATGGTGCTCTTAGGTGAAATATCTCTTGTAGCAGCATGACTAATTTGATGTTGAATGCTTTCCATTAAAAAGAAAAAACAACAAAAAACTGGTGCCAGAACTTAGATGAACATCTGGCATGCATGGCTCCTCAGTTGGCACCTATCTCAGTAGTGTTCAAATGATGTTGTAGCAGTGAAGGTCCAGGAAATGTAGGAGAAAGAGGGGGTTATATCTTTTATTGGACCACCTGCATAAGTGTTAGGGCTGTGCAAAGCTTGGTTACTGATTCAATTGGGCAGAGATTCAGCCTGATTCAGCAGCTGACTCTCCGAATCAAATCGAGATCTGATCTCTCCAAATCAAATGGAACCCGCTGGATTGATTCGGAGACATTCGATGATTTGGACATAGACGCAGCTTTAAATGGTTTTTTTTTTACATGCCTCAAGATACCAGGTGGCTCATGAACACTGAGATGGTGGGGTGGATGGAGCATCCCACGAGAGTGTGTGTGGGGGGGGTCCACAGCGCACTCAGCAGCAGACCCAGAAGTGGACCAGAAACACTTTTGGGTCCGCTGCAGAGTGTGCAGGGGCCCCTCCCCACTGCACACCAGCTTGGTGACTGGTGCCTCCTGGTCCTGGGGGGGGCGCACCTGGGGTCTCCCTGTGGCTGACTGCTGAGCTGGGGGGGGGCAGGGAGGGTCCACTGCTGAGCACACAGGGGCCCCCCTATGTTCCTGTAGGATACTCCATCTACCCAACCATCTCAGTGTTCATGAGCCACACCTGGTACCTTGAGGTATGTAGTAAAAACATTTAAAACTGCAAATCAGCATCCAATCCTCAGATTCGGCCGAACTGAATCAGGACAGTGATCGGAGTCAGCTAATTGAATCGCTGCCCCCTGAATCGGGCCAGATCTGAATCGAATAAGGTCCGCTTCGCACACCCCTAACAGGCGTGTGTACTTGAGGAAGAATACCTTCTACCCAAAACCTTGTCTGAAATCTCTCCTAAGCAGTTAGTCTTTTTGAAGGGGGATATCCAATAAAAGATATCACCCTTCAAAATCCTTACCTCTCACCTATCTCAGTAGTGCTTTTTACATTGCTGGTTGCTTGATATGATTCTATATATGAAACAATTGTAGGGTTTACCATTTTTATGGGATGGTTATTTATATAATCAAACTGGTGCTGAATGATCTGTGGTTTTGAAAGATGCCAAAGAAGTTGAACTGATGTACTGTGTTCTACCAGTCCACCTGCTTCTTCTGCTCTTTTGATATCCTTGCAGCCCTGACCAGTCCTGTCCCACAATGCCTCAAGCAAAAAGCATATAAATCACCAAGCTGTTTGAAAACTAAATTAGGTAACACATGCTATCTTCTTATGTAAATCATGCTGCTGTAAAGAGGGATTAGGGCCAGCGGCTGGCTTCAGTGTGCTGAAATGATATCCACTTCATCGTTATTCTTCCATGTGTGTCCTAGTCTCTAGGTTAATTGACATTCTTATAAACATAAAACTGAAAATAGCTCTAGATGAGCTACTGAAATAGAATTTAGGGCATTTCCCTTCCTTGAATTTCAGCTACGTATGGCTTTCATTACAGCTCTAACACAGTTCTCGCCCTTAATGGAACTAAGGCCCTCTGAGAAATTAGAAAACACTGTATCCCTGTGAAGGGGCAGTCAGGAAGAGTTCAGCAGAAATTGTTCACTCTCATCTTATAAGCAGAGTTAATTTACTGCCTTCACTGTTAATAAAATGTGCTCCATTTTAACATTTTGAACTGCATATTTTCAGTTCTGTTCTGTTACAGGCAAGAATAAAAAAAAGATTTATATGCACAAGGATTAGTCTCTTAATAAGCTGAGGTGAGTGTGTATATAAACATAGCTAGGGGTTTACCAGTTTGACTTATACAGGTAAATCCCAAAGGGAGCGGCAATTAATTGAAGGTTAATTCGTTTCATAACACAAAACAAATGACTAGTTAAGTCCTTTTTAGAAGCACAAAATAGAATGATGGAAGTAGCTGGCAACAAACAACATTCTGGCAAGAACTCAGCCATTTTCTGAAACAGCACATCCGGTAGACTGAAGGGTCCTGTTTAGTACCACTTTCCCAACAAATGACTGGCCAAAAGCCTCAGTCTAAAAAATACGTCTGATTCATATGAATCTCTCATGTGCTCTCAAATTTTGATCCACAACATTCAAAATAACAGGAAACAGTGTTTGAGATGAAACAATGTGAAGTCTGTAACACACGATACAGAAACACCACAGTGAAGATCACGGGTTGCTAACAGTCTGGCACCACAACATGTGTTTGTGGAATACTATTAAAATAGAGTATTTTGCAAAGGAAGCGAAAGAAACTGTATCACTGTCATTTCATGGGAGAGGCCAGAAAAGGAATCTGCAAAACTAACCAATTCTGGAAATCTGGAAGTGTCATATCTACAAGATCTAAGGGGAAAGAAATGTTTCTAACGGGTGAAATATCCTCTCACACACAACTGACAAACCTGGCCAAGCATCAACTGCTTCTGAAACAAAAACTGCTCAGCAACTGATATTAATCCCATTTAAAAAAAAAAGGACTGTTGACAATGTCAGGTACTCTTATTGTCATTACATATGCTATCAAATTTTAAAAGTTACAAATCCCCTGGCTCTCTGTTACAGTAATAGTTTATTTATGCAGCTCCTGTAGACACCAGAAAGTATAAAAAAGATTTGTGTTTGGAGAGGGATCAGCTGTGTCAGCTTATGTCCTGGCACAGCTGATCTGCTTCACTGGCATCTACAGACATTGCTGGGACCATTGTCATGTACGGCCAGCTACTTGATGCTTCCAAGACTTCAAGGGCCCAATCCTGCAAGGCCATTGCTATGGATGCTGCACCTTCACTCAGTGTGCAGCACCATGATACGCAGGCCATGGGAGTTCCCTTCAGAGGGATTTCCACATGTGCAACTGCAAGCCCAGAGGTGGGAACACCCCACTGGGTTCTCATATTTGTGCTTGCAGACATGTACCCTGAGACTTGCCCTGCAGGGGGATTTCCTGGGTACACAGGATTGGGCCTCTAAAATCCCAGAAGCACCTGCCTGGGGCAGCTGGAGAGAATGGGCAGCCCACAACCTGCCTGCTCTCTCCCACCATAAGCAAACAGACATTGGCCATGAGAAGGTGGTACAAACTATAACTAAGAATCATTTGGGCATTTTTGATGTGACAAAAGGCTAAGACATGTTTCCCCGGGTTTTGTACAGCCATAAAAATTCTCATGGCAGCATAAAGGGGATGTCTGTAACCTGACAGCTTTATACCACCCAGTTCCTGATATAGGAGTTGAGAATAAAAGGATGGTTTGAGCACTGCTGCACTGCACTTTCAGCCCCCTGAATAGCCTTTAAGGTCAGAGGGGAAAAAACCCTAAGTTAAAGGAATGTTAAGGTTTATGCCAGGAGCTGTGTAGGGCTTCAACTAGCCTAAGAGTAAGGGTGGAAAAATGTGATTTGAACTCACCATTTTCCCTTTACCCACACACACTTTAAAATGTGACTCTAGTTGGGCATCCCCAGGAATGCCTATATTTTTGGGAGGAGTGAAGGTGAAGAGAAAAGTAGAAAAGGAATAAGATGTGGGGGCTGAAAAGATTAAGAATGCAGGAATCAAGAAGAAAAGGGAGATAAAAACAATGAGAGAAAAAAAGTATAAGGAAAGGAAAGGATGAGAATGAATTAACGATAAACACAAGAATGGGGTCAAATATGGCACTGATATGTACAGAGGCACAGGGTTCCACTTCGGAAGGATGTGTAAGTACTCCCTCGTGCAGTAAAAAAATGGCTATATATAAAAGCACAGACATGAATCAAATCAGCATGGCTATCCAAGGCATTTCCAAATATGTCCCTTCTGAGAGATAAGAGGACTTTTTGAGGCAGTGATTTTAAGGTGATAACTTTAAAGTTCCAGTGTCTTTACAGCAGAGAGAGACTAAGCGCAAGAAGCAACAGAAGAAAGAAGCATCAGCTGAAAGTTGAGTTCATGCTTATTAGCAGGGCAAATGGAAAAGTTCCAGCACAGCTCAGTGCATTCACCATGTCTAATAGCACAATGGCCTGTGAAAAGAGAAAAATGGGTGAGAGCTGCAGAATAGTTTTCAGCAAATTAGCCACAATTCCTTCATATCTTCAAGAGACTATTTGTGTTTTTGAACAGAAGACCATCTTTGGACATATACAGGAGCCCTTTTGCTCGTCCAGAGCTCCGCCTGTCAGACAGGCTTTTATCATTGCATTTAAAAAATGCAAAGATAAGTGGTGAAGCGATGGATCATACCTCTTGATCCTGCGTTCCCTTTTTGCTCTCCTTTCATGTTCTGTTAGCTTGGCACCTAACACAGGGTCTGCCACAGCTTGTATATCTTCCCGTAGTGTTATTCTGTTTTGCAAAGAATGTGAGGAGCAGCATAGCCAACATCCTGCCCCATGTGACTCTGTATGTAGTACAACCTTCCTCCTGCACCTGATCTACGCAGGGAGCAAGACTCTTGAGGGCCATTTCGAAACTCAGATGTCAGTTATGGCAGAGCAAAGCAGTGCCACACCATCCTGCCAACCTGAGCTCGGCACATACACCTCTGAGATTCAGCAACTTATGCCTGGCATTTTACTTCAGCACCACCAAGCAGAAAGTGTACTGCTTTGAAAGCCAGTGGGGGATTTGATAGTTGAAAAGGATGTGCACACCGTACATACAGTTTATGAGGGAGTTGTGGACAAAAGTTAATTAAAGTTTGATCAGACTCTGCAGCTCTACTGTACTGTTGCCTCCAACGCTGCTCAAACAAGATAAATGTCTGTGAAGTATCATATCGTGTTTGAAGTTCTGAATGGCAAACTTGGGAAGTATTCATAAGTATATTAACTGGCAGCAACTACATCTACATGTTAAGATAAACACTCACAGGCAATGCACCTGCTTGAGCAGAAAAAAAAAGTCTTGCTACCAAGGCAACTGCTTACCAGCACCTGCCAGCTTAGGCCCAAATCCAGGTCCTGGTCAAACTGATGCCCATAAACTCAGGGAATTATATAGAAACTGAATTAATTTCCTCAATCAGGGTTCCAGCAATTTGTTTAAAAGAGCTGAAGATAAAACACCAAAGTTTTATGGGGGAGGAACGGCGGGGTCAAAATTATTCTAAGCTAGATATCTGTGCCTTAATCCTACTTTCCACTATAGCAGCTCTCAGGTCCTTAGGAAAAAAAAAAAACCAAAACATTTTTATAGGATTTACATTTACATGATGATTACAAATAACCATCTGTCTGCTTCTAGTTTTTCAATCTGGTCCATGTCCCATGAGCCCCCAGCCTATGGTCAAAGCAGCTAAGCTGGAAGGAAGAAGTACAGGCCTGTCAGGAGGCTTGGAATAATTGCATTCTTTTCCCACCAGCACTTGGCTCTCCCCCTTCCCCCTCCACGCCTACAATGAACATCTGAGACTATTTGCAACAAAAAAAACCCCAAAACAAAACAAAGAAATATGTCTATAATTTTTCTCCCCCTCTCAATAAATGATACTCTGTTAAAATACAGCTACATCTGTCATATTCACTAGAGGGTATATAAATAGATATCAAGTAAATATTAATGTGCTTTGGCAGCTTGGGGCCTGGTAATTTATCTTGTCCCTCCCATTTTATTTGTGCTTATCTGAAATTTAAAGATTTCATACCACCGCCCTGCTGAAAACATGACACGTAGGTAGGCCTCTTGATCTAAGACAGTGTCTCACAGGCATTTTACCAAATCAGGCAATTCCACACTCTTCTCAACCTACTCCATCACTGCATTGGCATTTTTCTCATATAAAATATGCTGATACATACAATCAACATGAATTATAATGCGAAATAACTGCCAGCTGTCATGAGTTATAACCTCAACAGATTAAAGATTATTACGCATTAGGCAGTGTACATTACAGAGGGTGTCCCACACTTTTGTTTTATTTATTACATAGTGACATGGCCTGAGAGCCTTCTGACACAGCCTGATAAAATGGGGATGGGGAAAGGACGGGAGAAGGGGTCATGACCAACCTTCTTTTTGAAGGATGTTGCACCTTTTTGAGGCTGCAGCTAGTTGACATATTTGTTTTTGATACTGTCTCTGATGTACTTAGTTCAGGAAAGTGTCAAAACTACAGGCTAGGGACAGTGCTCCTATCCATCCTTCTAGCACTGTGTTGCTTATATCTTTGTATGGGCTCATATGCACATAGCACTTTTTCCTTAAAGAGGTGTGGTTATCCATACTTCAGAGAAATTTTTGAAAACATGCTGTCAGAAGCACTTCTACCTATTCTTCTTAATTCCTTAATGTCTTTCTCTTCCTTCCTTCTCCTATTGATAGAGATATTATTGGGGCACCACTTAGCTTTACCATAGACGCAAGCTTTGAATCTTGCAGGTCTAAAATTAGGCACAAAAATCACTGGCTTAATTTTTAGAAGTGATGAACATCCTCTAAAATTTAATATTGAATTGCTAGGACCACAGGAAAGGTCGGTAAGGGACAGAGATGAAGTGGGATATGTGCATGAAACCTGGGATCGTTGTTCCTTAAAATCACCCATTTCCCTTTGGAAACCATTATGTTAACATGAGTGCCATCTTTTTTTGAAAACATTTTAACCGTCCCAAATTCTCAGGGGATGCATTTGTATTTTTTATTATTTAAAAATAGAAGGAAATTAATTTAAAAATCACATGCTTTTTGGCTTTAAGCCTAAGGGAGGACCAACATGCAATTGAAAAAAATACCTTGCACTGATTCTAGCTTCACATATTAGAGCCTACATAGAAATGCTGTCACCCTTAGAATTCAGACCTCCTACTGCATATTCATTTCTAAGCTCCCATATAAGAGAAACTTACTTCTAAACAGAAACATATTAATTATGTTTATCCAGAGCCTGAGTTGTAAATACAGTATTCCTCATGAAGTGGCTGCAGTATAAAAAGAATCCGGGGGTAGAGACCATTATCAAATACCAAAGATACTTTGACAAATTCCTGCTCAGGACAATAGGAATAGGGTTCAGTAAAAAACATTATGAAACAGTACTTGGTTGAGGGTTAGGGCAGACTTTACTCTCTACCTATTAACTAGCTTCTTACACAAAAGTACCACACTCTCCTGACCTTTCTCTTTTTTTATTTACAGCATGTACCAGAGACATTATTTACACCACAGAGTCAGGCTTTGAAATCTGTCATCAATAGTTAACCCATCTTGAGGACTCCTTTAACTTATTTTCTCTGTTACACGATGATATAGACACAAAACTGTGTTTGTTATTGCCTGCTTTTGATTTTCCCTCTGCTGGTGTTGCACTAGATTAAATGCATGCAGTATAGCTTGATCCGTGCATGCACGTGCTACTGAAACAAACTGTATAATGTCCTTGTGATTCATTGTGTTCAAGTAAATGCAAACTGACATCTCCATATTTTCTGTGAAAAATTTTATTTGACTACTGGATGACAAAGAGTGAGGTTATTCTAATCCAGAATGTAACATATTTTTGCTTAAGTTTCCTCACTGAAGACAAAGTTTTATCACCCATCTACATTGTACTTTAGTCCCAATAACCTTCTCTTTTTTTCATACACCTAATGAATTCTGAATGCAGCAGTTAACATTCAGCAATCTCATTACCCATCTACCATAAATCTTCAAAAGCATCTGTCTGCTTGTTTTGACATCCAAGCAAGGCAAAGGGAAGCAATATCCAAGCATTTTTTTTATGAATGCAGATTTTCCTGAAGACCAAATATAAAATATTCCAGAAATCCAAGATTACATTTGTGACAGTGTGTGCAAGGTTATCTTGTGATTTCCCTCCTACAGTGGAGCACTTGGCAGTATTTTTCTAGATGTTTTTGAACTACTTTCTCCCTGGCAACATGCTCTGTGGAAATAGATTGCCAAAGCTATCTGCTTTGTTAAAAAAATTATATGTTAATTAAAAAAAAGGTCCTATTTCACACTTAAAGAGTTTGAAAGCTTTCTAGAGGAACTGGTAACATTTCAGAAAAAAAACTTTCACAAACAGATGTATGGTACTTTGTAGAAAGCCTTAAATAGGTGATTCTTGTTAAATCTTAACAGTTTACTGCAATAGTTATTTAATGATCCTTTAAACAGAAGTCTGGCATTAGCTTTTACTTGCTTTTTAGACTCTCAATGAGCTACATTTTGAAAAGACCATGGGCATGTCATTTATTTATCGCAACTAATGTGAGTATTGGACAAGCAACTGCACTCAACAGAAAAGTGGTCTGTCTTCAAAGATTGTCACCTGCCTGAAGTGAATGCAAGACTTAGAATTAGTCCTTGCTTGACAGACTAAATTTAGGGCAATAACATAAAGGATCACTGAAGCATTAAATGCAACACATGTGGGACTCCTCAACCATTTTGGGAATATTCTCATGCCCTTCTATGAGTGAGCCAGGACAAACACCAAATGGAAGTCATAAACATGTTTAAGAAGCTAACTTCTATTATAACTTTTATTTTGCGCTTATGGTACTATTGACATACGTAAGAACATATAATAAGACTAGCATGAAATAAACCAGACGTAAGAATATTTTAATATTATCAATCTTAGATCCGTGTAGAAGAGTCTTCAAATATTCTTGGAATACTTAAACACCTACTTCCATCTTTTATATCTTGCTTATTGTCCTAAAGATTATGAAGACTATAATATCAGACAAATAATAGCCACTGTAACTCCAAGAAGGCTTAATATGGGTGCGACACCATCTTAAGATCTCACCATTTTAATTAGTCTTTCAGTACTTCCTCACTTTGCTGACCGTCTGATTTAAGATTTCACATGAAAACATTGCTGAATATTATGAGACAGAGGCAAAGAACAGAAGCTATGTTTTCGGGTTAAATCTGAAATAAGATACATTAGCTCCACATTATAAAGGGCTGAGAAAGTATAGGATATCAGTTCAAATGCCATGAGTAGCAGAGCAAGATTTCATACAGACAGCCTGAAGGTTTCACAGATGCACAGCTTCACATAGAAGTATACTTCTGAGACAGAGACCATAAGGAGAATTCTTTAAAATACTTAAATCGCTAAGGTTCAAATTTCAAAAGGTGCATAGGTCTAAAATAGAAGCAGAAATCTCACTAAAAGCCAGTGAGTTTAGGATCTACATTCACTTAGCTGCATTTGAAAATGTTTTTCAATGTCTCTGAGGTGGAAACACATACCACCTTCGTGTCCCTTCAACAACGTTTATGGTGGCACAAAGGCTAGAGACAGACACTACACATAAACCAGTTTAAGTGATCAGAAACTGGTTTAAACTTGTAACAGAACAGATGTTCAGTGCACATAAACCAGTTTGAAAATGCCTAAAACTGGTCTGAGGTAAACCTGGTTGAATGTAGTATCAGTTTTAAAGGATTTGGCTCAAACCAGTTTATGCAATGTCTGTCCGAGGCCCCTTCCTGGTTTAAGATACACCACAGCATCCCAGCATGCTCTCTGGGCTGGACAGGGCTCTTTTCCCCACAGCAGGGCTGGTCCCTCCCCTCTGCTCCCTGGCTGCAGCTCTGGCAAAGACTTGCAGGGACAGTAGGGACTGCCTGGCTTCCCCCTACCGCCCCACCACTGCTCAAGCAGAAAATTCCCCCCCTCCCTCCCATCTCTCACTGCAGGGACCCCAGCCCTATGGACCCTAGGCATGTAGTATGCTAGCTAATGCAGATGTGTGTGTGTGTGTGTGTGTGTGTGTGTGTCCAATTTCACTGGGACAGGCAGACAGAACAGTGACCATTGGAGCTAATCAACAGGCCACTCAGTAAGCTGTTTAAGAAGAGTTTGAATTAATGGAGAGATTATAGTTTTGCTGATGAGGTAATAAACACTGTTATCAGCCCCTTGCTGGCTTGCTTGCCTGTCAGTTTGCTGCAGACAGTATAAAAAAGCAGGGAGGGAGATTTAAAAGCTCCATATCATCAACAGATCTTTGCACTGCACACCCTCTCCCTTGCCTCAGAGTTCTAGCAGGGGGCCACTCATGTCCTGCTCACTGCCTGGCTGCCCCTCCCTCCCCTCAGCTCAACATTGTGCAAGGGAAGAGAGAGCTGCTTTAGTGCCCCCCGGCTTCTAGCCTAAACCACTGTAGGCATATGCCTGAATTTCCTCAGTCCGGAGAGAATGTCTTTCCGATTACAAACTGGTTCAGCCTAGCCAGGATAGACTAACCTCCATTGACTCAATTCAGACTCAGGCTTTTTGAATTTCTGTCCCAGCCAAAGTAAGATGGATTTCCCTGTGCACCTGGTAATACAGAGGGGGAGGAGGGGACCCCTGTGTGAGTACCTACCTTTGCACTTACTGATCTGCACAGGGAAAATACCATGCAAATCTATGCATGCATCTGCAAGCATGGAAGAAGAACTTGGGTCCCCACCTCAGCATTTGCAGGTGCACAGGGAAATCTCTTGCAGAGAGATTTCCATGTACACATCTGCAAGTCTGGAAGGGGGAGCCCACTTGCAGATACACCTGGAGGAAAGTCCCCTACAGGTGATTCCCTGCACCCCAAGTTGGGGCACAGAACAACAACAATCCCTTGGAGTGTGATCACCTGGACTGCACCACTGTGACACAGTTGATCATGCTCCTGAGAAGATGATTCTTTGTGAGAGAGTTCATATGGGAAACAACAACAGAAAAGTGATTTTGAACTGGATCTTGAAATGAAGAGTAGAGGCAGGAAATGTGTACTTGTTCATGTGAAGGCTTGCAACCACCTGAGTACTAAACAACACTCAATACAAAGCAGCCTATGAGCTCCATTGAGTTAGGCTAGCCAAGCAATGAGCATTCCCCATTACACTCCATCCTTGGAGGTTTTTAAGACCAAGGTTGACAAATCCCTGGCTGGAATGTTCTAGTTGGGGATGGTCCTGCTTTGAGCATGAGGTTAGCATGAATGATCTCCTTGAGGTCCCTTCCAACCCTAATTTGCCATGATTCTATGATTCAATACTGCTTCCAGATGCTCCTTCTATTCAACTCTTCTGCTTCAGGGCCTACTGTGAGAACTTATTTACATTCTGCAGTCTCTTTCAGCCCTTTACAAGAAACACCTGACCATTTCCCATATATATCTTATAACCGTACAAAGACGGGCCTGGTCTCATGCTCCCAACTCTGAAGGAGCTAGAAGCCCTGTTATAAGCCCATTATTCTTTTTTTCAGTATTAGATGGTTCTTCAGCATTTCATATGGAGAGACAAATGAGTCCCTTGCAAGCATTTAACAAGTGAGCAAAAATTTAAGATGAACCATTAAAAAAAAATAGCTGATCACCTCTAATATGCATGACATTTATCTACCAATTATCCACTTCTCACCACTGATACTGGATTTCAGTTAGATGTATGTGTTAGGCAAAGATGTCCTGCAGTACACATAAATTTAATAGACAATGGTTGTACCTACACACGTGCTTTACTGAGGAGTCGACTAATTAGCTCTGCAGTAAAGCATCAATCGCTGTCTAGATGCGCACGGGTATTAAGGAACAGTAAATTAATTAACTGTAAAAAAAATGCATGTGTAGATGGTGACTGGGACCACAGCAGTGTGAGCCAGGGGTGGCAGTAGGGTTGGGGGGTTAGCCACATGTCCCTCCAGTTTTGGCACTCTCATGCCCCAACCAGTCTGTCTGCTGCCCGCCACCACCACCTGGAACTTAAGGCTGACCCATGCCTGCTGCCAACCTGGGTCAAACTATTGCAGTTCCAGGTGCACATGGATGCACTGTGATCAGGAGCAGTTTTCTCTGGCATGAACTGCACCATAGTTTATCATGTCACTTCAATGGCACGTGTAGATGCACCCACTAGGTACTTATAAGGGAAATCTGTGAACTGTTAATTTCATCCAGCCATTGCAAACTGGGGAATAATTCAAAGCTGGGATACAATGAATAGCATTACACAAAACCCTCCTTTTTCATATTTTGTTTCCAAACTGAAAAGGTACCCCAAATTTGCAATATGCAATTTACATTTGCAAAATAACAACAAACTATAGCAAAGGTTTTTGAAAAGTAAGCATTAAACTTGAAAAAAGAATTCATATTTAAAAAAAGATAAATTTATCCAACTTATTTTCATAGAAGAACAGAAGAGAATTAAAGAATTTACATAGCTCTCATTATTATTCACTACATACTGCAAAAGGGAAGAAAAAATTGAAGAGGTGGGAGAAAGGCCAGGAGTAATAGCCTAAAGCAACAATTTTTAAAGGGCAGTCTCTGCATCCTGGAGGAGTCCAGAATCTAAGTGTCCAGATCCACTCTGTGCATAACCTTCAGCTCATGAGGTACACCAGTCCAACAGAGAGAGAGAGACAGAGGGAGGGAGGGAGGAGGGGAGAGGGTGAGCCCTGCTGCAGCATGTTTTTTAATTGCAGGGGAAAAGAAAATAACTGATCCAAATAGCTTTTCTAACGAAAGTGATACTTCACATACAATACATTTAGTATAATGACACGTTTAGTATAATGACACTGGACCAAAAGGTGACCCTTAGATGCTCTGAATGCCTCAAGCAGTTCATAGCAATTTGAAGCCAATTTAACTACCTACCTGTTGATTCCCTATGGGAATCCTTCTGCTGGCAAACAGATATATTTTTATAATGCTAACCATCTCAGCCCATAACAGAGGGAACATATGGATCGTGGGGCCCAAACTCTACCAAGCAATTCTCAAATACCAGAGTAACAACCCCTTAGGTGTGAAAACAGCAAGACACAGTCTAAACAAAGCCAACACTGGCATATTTATGAATTGCCTGTGATTATTTCATAAGGTTTAATATTTTTAACTTGGTACCTACCTAGTGCTCATCATATTGCACACCACGTCTTATCGATCATTGCCATAGCACCCTGCTAGTTTGGTGTTCAAAATGATTGCAGAGCACATTAACTGTCCATGCTAAACAGATAATCTGCTTATACTGTCATTCTCCAATTTGATTAGCCCATGTAAGGTTTAATTGATAAGATAAATTGTTCAGATACCATAAGGATGAACAAAATAAAACTATCAAATAGACAGATTAGGCTATTAGATTGGACAGAATTTGATCAGATGGACTTTCATCCCATCATAGTATTTATCTGGGAAACACAATGAGTTCTATTACCCATATTTACAGCAGGGAATAAAACGATGCACAATGACTCATGCTACCCATGTAAAAGGTAAATGTAATGGACGTTCTCTGAGACCAGATAGAAATGGAAATCTTCTCTAGTTTGATTATACACTTTCAAATAGGACCAATGGCATTAAGCTCTTCCTTAAGAAAGATTTCAGTCACTCCACTCCTTCATTTTTGGGTGCTTTCAGATATTGGTGTTGAGTAATTTTTCCTTTTTTGAGATTTCAAATGAAGGGTGTTATTTCATCCTTTTTTTTTTGTCTCAGCAAGGTACAAAAAAACTGGACCCAAAGGAAATAAAAGTCACGTTTCCAAGTCAGTACTACATCATTTATTTCCATGTATAATTTTCCATGTAAGACAGGACATTTAATACTGTTCTTATCCAGTATGATTCATATGTGGAGGGACTCCTTTAAATCTGTTACTGTCTCCCTCAGGTACAGAATTTGTATATAACAATTACTTGTTATTTGTGAAATATTTATGTTCTTCACCCTCCATAGACCTCATTTTCAGTTTGGAGTTTAATTAAAGTTATTAGACACACTTCTATGTTTCCTCCATGGTCTTGATGTCTACTGTAGATGACCAATCCTCCTTTGTGTCCTGCCATAATAGTTCAGACCTGTGGATTAATCTTAGTTTGAGCCCTGACACTCAGGAACAGGGAAAGCTTGATAAAAGGACTTGCCTTTGGGATTCATGCCTAAAAGTCTGATAGAGCCCAAATTTGGCAACCTTTAGGTCACAAAACAAGATTTTTTTTGTATAAGGAGAAGTCTTGTACATTTCTCTTTGCTTCATTAGCTGGATGACTGAGAAGGGCATGGTTGTTCATGAGCTTTTTAAAATTCTTCTGTTCAATAGCTAGGTGGACTTCTGTTATAGCTACTACACAAACAGTAAATAAATAAAATAAATAAAATAAACATGGGTCTCATGTTTCTCTTGGTCCAGTAAGCTACAGTATTATGCATTTGTTTTATTATTGCCCACAGTACTTGCTGCTAATATGAAGGAAAGGACTGACTTCATTCTGTACAACAAACAATACTGTAGTTTAGATCTTTTGAACCATTTCATCTTACTTTTTAAATCAGCCATCTGAGCCCTGTCCAACCAAGTTGAGATCTCTTCATCATACAGTTTTCAAATAGCCAAGTGACTCTACTAGCCTCTTTCATTATAAACGTAATGCAGTTATTCATAGCCTGCCTTCAGATCCAAGTGACAATGGAAAATCCATTAAACCTCCCTTTTGCTGTTCCTGTTGTTTATTAAAACTGTAAGAGAAAATACAGCTTTACAATGAAGAGCTTGATATATACACATTGTTCTGTTTTTTTTAATAACAAGTGGGTTCGGGACAAAGTGGACCTAAGGATTTTAGTACTGATGCTTTTATTGAAAAACTCAAAGTAAAAGTGAGCACATCCATGCATTCATGTCAATATAATAATGATATTATTACACCTATTAATAAATACAGATCCACTGGTGGGTCTTGGCTGATGGGACTTCATAAAATGAATTATATTCCATCTTAAATAATATAATTAACTCTTAATGAACCTTTCCCTTTCCCCAGTAAATTCAATTTTGTCTAATCCTTGGGTTTATGGTAATGTCGAGCTCATTAAAATGTTACTTAAAACTCATTAAAATGCACACTGAGAGGTAACAGCTTCATTACGGTAATATGTTGTAAAAGAAAAAAGAATGCTTTATTATCATTTAATTGTTTCCAAAACTGAATACATTTGCATAGTGATAAGGTTCACAGGATATTTTCAGTGGTACTCAATAATTAAGCAGTTCAGTAATTAAAAATGCATTTTCTAAAAATAATTTTATGTTATTGCCTATTCCCGGTTGTTTTTTCAATTAGGAAAAGCTGTCACATCAATACAGTTTAAAGGATTAGGTGGAACAGATACAGATACATCAGCATTTCAAGCTTTTTTTTCTTGGTAAAATTTTGTTCCAAAAGATTTCTGTCAAAAAAACTTCCTTCAATATATCTTCCCTGTTTTTAAGGATAAAAATCAGGCTTTATGATAAATCTGTGTAACATCCCAGCCCTTTATTTATTGTCTCAAACCGGGAAAGTCAGGTATTAGACAGATCGCTTCATCTTTCCATTTTAGAAACCTGACTTCAAACTCTAACTTCAGAATTATACATGGAAAGGAATCCTGTGGTATACTTGGGACCATCACAGATATTACTATAATTTTGGTACTATTTAGAGCTACTGACCTTGGTTTTAGACTGCTCCCTCATCCTGATCTTGACACCAAGTGAGCCTGGATCAAGTCTCAGGACAAGTTTGAGGCTGTTTTAACTTTTGTTACCTTAAACAGTATTTGTCTATATTATTGTGATGGATATTATAATCAGATGTATGATTTATAAAGTCATATAACCCTGATGACACTTGTCTATACATTTCCTGCCTGAATATTTTTTTGTTGGTTTAAGGAAATCACCCACCAAAGAAGTAAGTCGAGATGTATTTCCAATATATTGTTTGACACTATAGCGAGTCTCAAAAATATGCACCCGAAGGTCAAAGCTGAGGCTATAAATACCTCCTTACATAAGTCTTGAGATGAACAGACTTTGGTGCTCAATGTTTGCCATACAAGTATTAGGCTGGAAGGTGATGCAATGTTAATTGAGATTTAATAGCTGCTGTTTACCCAGCCAAACAAGGTTATGGGAGGAGGTGCTGACACATATATGACTTTCTGGGACATATGGCTTGGACTCTGAGATAGGGGGAAAAGGGAGCTCTGAGGCCAAGTCAGACAAGAAGGTTTTTACTATAAGAGAATTTCAGAACCCTTACACAATTTCATTACGATTCCAGTTAATTGTTCTTTTCAGTATTATTCAGTTAGGGCCAGTGATTTTGTGCAAATCATTTATCTGTAATTTTTTGCTTTTCAATTTATCTAGCACTGATGTATCTTTTTATGTATGCTTATCTAAAATGGCCTGAATATGGCTCAAAATTATTTTTGAGGGAGGTGATAGATGGGGCATTGCAAAGGGCCAAACTGATCTGGAACAAATGGGTGAAGAAGGCATAGGAATAAGTAACAGCGTAAGTAAAACATCACAACAAAATGAAGCTCTGTTGTCTTCCAGCACATATAGATATGAAATAGGATTAGCTAGAAGCACTGTAAAGAGAGTTTTAGGAGAGCCATATATAACCTGAAGAGTACTTGGTACAGTTAAAAGCATGGCCAGTGTTCTTGTTAATATAGTGTGTTATGATTTATTCCTTTTACTGAGCACTATATTAATATGTTGGAGTAGAAAGACATGAAGTAAAGGACTAGACTGAGACTCAAGAGAAAAAAATGGTTCACTTCCTACCTCTACCACAGACTTTGGAAAAATCTACTAATCTTAGTTTCCCATCTGTAAAATTGGGACATTCACACATCATTTCATCCACCTGTTGTCTATTTAGATAATCAGGGCTTCAAAGATTCTGCAGCCTCTTAGAACAGTGTGTTTGCAAAGTACCTGGCACAATGGGGCTGGCTGACATTTCTGTAACTCAAGTGGTAATAATAAAGTATTTCAAAACAAAATAAATATAGGATACTCATTCCATGAGACAACTGTGTGCTGGTCTCAGATTTTCCATTGCAATCAGTTAGGTCATGTTTCTATTTCCCATTGATATATCTTTAACAAATGCATACCCTTTTTGTAGGGATTTACATTGCCATTTCTATAATAATTCACATTTCATGTCCTCAGCCTTTTCAAAAGAAAACAAATAATGTGTCTCTTTAGCCAACTGAAGAATCTCTCATTTTGTCTTTACTGCACACACCAGCAGATATTTCATTAATCTCAAACACAAAAAGAGAAGCCTGGAAATAAATAACTTCAAAATAAGTAACTGGCATAATAAGTACTAATGCTGAATACTCACTCCATTGTATTTCCATATATTGAATAAGAAAATTTAAATGAGATACTGTAAATACTAAACAGAAGATCGATGATACATTCAGGGAGAAAAAAAAGGTAATGGCTTATTATATTTACTAGCTTTTCCCCATGTAAGCACTATCTAAATTGAAAAAGCCAGCAAGAAACACTGTAAAAAATGAGTCAAAAACACTAACAACTGATATATATGAGAGGCATCATCACATTGCCAATGCTTATCACATGCATACAAGTGCTATCAGTGATCATACAAGATTTGTAACAGTGTGGTCCTGTGTGCATCCAACCCTTAAATATAGGACTTATATAAAATATGTGTGTGTTCATTTTCCTATACATACTAACAAATGAAACTGATATAACTTTAATCCAGAGCCAATAAAATAATTTTAAAAAAGAAAGCACATCAATAAACCCACAAATGCATTGTTTGATCAATTGAGTCCATTACCTCTGTATTGTAGAGATAGAAAAATGCAGTCTCTATTAGATAGAAGCAAATGCCAAGCTTACTCAGGCACAGCACTCGTCTAAGCTAACAGCATACAAAGAATTTAAGGTCCCTTTTTTGAAGAAGAAAACAGAAAGTCTGTTTTCTTCTCTATAGTTAAGGTAACTTCTGAGCTTGAATCAAACATACACCAATGCACAGGTGTCTTCCAGGCCTGTGGCAACTATTCACATTGGATTTGGAGGACAGTGATTTGATTTGGATATTTAAATCACTGTCCCGATTTGATTTGGCCAAATCAGATCTGAAAGATTTGGCGCCGCTTTGGAGATTTCACCATAGACTAAACAGGCAGCTGACACAGCTGCCTCCAGCTGGTAAGTCTGATTTGGCCCAACTCAGGAACTGAATTTCTGAATCCAAATTGAATTGGGAGACCAATTAAAAGCTCTGAATCAAGTCAGAAAAGATTTAGCCATAGACTAAACAGGCAGCTATAAGTCTGTTGGGGTTGGGGGAGGGAGGAGGGAAGGG